>NW_026869386.1:933084-1244112 GCF_023558535.2 Drosophila nasuta | reverse complement strand
CCTTGTATTTTGTTGTTGCTTTTTTGGTAAGTGAAAAGATAATGTTTACTAGGATTTTCTTCTTTTTTCAGAAGGTGACATCTTCGAAGTTATATTGATGATACATATAATGATGATGAAACACGTTATTTCAGACTCTATACTAGTTAGAGCTATAATTTTTTTCTGCAAGTTCTAGATTGTTTTGGATTTTTGGCACGGTCACTTCCGTTCTTTCGAATTGAAAAACCCTATTGCAAACGTAATTCAAAAGCTAGTAGTCTGTAGTCTATTTACGGCACATACAATAATAACTGCAACATTTATGAGCAATTAAAATTACAAACATGAAAACATTTTCAATAAATTTTGAAGACTCAATAGTAAACCTTACTGAAAATAGATTGTCGACATGTATAATAGATGAAAAGTTAAACAATAGATCGCAAAATAAATTTGTAAGTTGATCGAGTGAAGGCAATACAGAGTCCAAATCTCAATCCTTTTGAAAATTTTTGGTCGATAATAAAAAAACGATAGGATTTTTACGAATATAGTCGAAAGTATGCAAGATCGAATAATAAACCTAATTAGAAAAGAAAAATAAGGGTCTAAGATTTAAAAATTACATACTTTGCTTTTACAAATGCAAATTAGCACTCTTTCAAATAACATAGTTTTTATTATTAAAGCAAAGGTTACACAGAAAAAAAAACTAAGAAGGCAAAATATTAAAAAAAAAAAAATAGATTGTGTGTTTGTTTAACACGACTACAAGGAACAATAATTTGCGGCAACTCTACTTACTGAGCTAACAGCAACAACATTCAAATTTGGGTTATAATTTTAAAAGAAAGAAACTACAAGCCTTTACTTCTTTTTTTTTTTTGTATGATCTAAATGGACTTAAATCCAGATTTGCAATCTTCTTTTTAATCTAGAATAAAACAATCTTTATTCATTTTAATCTTGAAATAAGATATTATTAATCCAATTCAGCATAAAAATCTAGATTTAACCTATTTCATTGTTGTTTTTAAAATCGAAAAAATCTTAAATCAAACTTTTTTCAATCTAGATTTCAACCTTTTGTCTTTTGGGTAATATATTGTACATATATGTATATACAAGTTTTAGTTACGATGGCAATATTATATAGTAATATATCCACCTCCATAATAATTTTTCGTATGTGACACATACTCATAATTATTCCCCTATCTTCCAAATGTTTTCCCACAAATCATATTGTAAACATAAACACTTGTCGCGACGACGACCAATTGTCACAAACAAAAAGATCCTATTACATTGGCGATCATGCCACTTTCAAAAGTCCAAAGTCAATTAAAATTTTCCACTTACAACTTGAGGACTCAGCATTAATGCACTAACACAAACACCAAACATCACACTAGCTTTAAATCGCAGTAAGAAGTTTCATGTTAAAGCTCAGCATATTGTGAAGTTAGTTTTTAAGGACACTTTCCTCGCCTAACACGTGTAGCCCGCGAACTTATAAATAACAATAAAGTAGTCTACCAAGTAAATAAAAATAAATCGCTTGTTGTTCTATTTTTTTTTACTGTTCGTGAACCGCGAACATTTAATTGGCGCAGTCGGTAGGATACGTCGTAATAGTAATTGAATCAACAAGCAGTCGTAAACCGCTAAAAGGACTCTAACATTGTCCTGGGTAAACGCGCATAAGTTGTGAACTATATAAAACGTATCCGCAAAAAACAACAACCAAAAACGCAAAAAACTGTTAAACAAAAAAACATTGTGAACCCGTTATAATAAAACTCAAACAACCCGAACCACGTGTGTGTGAATCAACAACAACACCAACAATGGCAAATGAACTTTCGGAATCACACCTAAACCAGTGCTTAAATCGAATTAAACATGTGCCAGCGTTTGACAATGGTGCAGAAAATTTGTCAGCCTTTATAAAGAGGATAGACTTTATCCTATCTTTATACACAACAAACGATGTACGTCAAAGTAGCGTAATCTTTGGAGCCATCGAACGACAGTTAGATGGAGAAGCATTGCGAACAGCCCAAGTAACGCAATCCAACAATTGGACATCACTAAGATCATCACTTATCGAGGAATTCAAAACACAGATGCCCTATGAAGAACTATTGCGAAGACTCTACAACACCAACTGGAACGGAAGTCTACGTAAGTTTGTCGAAGAACTCGAACGCAAATCTTACATAATCAGTAATAAGTTAGCATTAGATAATGATGCCAGTACTATAATATTATACAAAAATGCATTAAAAATAACTACCAAGAATGTAATAACTAGGAAACTGCCTGACAGAATATACATGACCTTAGCAAGGCATAATATCACTACAATAAGCAAGTTAAAAGCTATTGCTCATGCAGAAGGGATTTATGAATCTTATGAAATTCAGAATCACCCTAAAAGCGAAAACAATAACCGCAGAAATCAAAATAGATCTTATGCAAACTATTCAAATAATTTTCATTCAGATGATACGTCCAATTCTAAAACACAAAACAACCATTCAAACCAAAACCAAAATAATCAGAACCTTCACCCAGAGTTTAATAAAAAATTAAAAGAAGCTCAAAACCAAAACCCTTATAATTATTTGAGGGACACCTCAACTAGCCGTGGGATTAACCCACCAGTGAAAAGACAAAGGGAAAGCCAAAGTGGCCAGTTCAAGATGGAACAAGGTGAACATTTTCATCAAAGTGCCTCAGAACAAAGTGCAGAGTAAACACACCATACATAAAAATTAAAATGAATGAAGTAAACCTAAAATGTATCATTGATACAGGTTCTTCAATAAATCTTATAAAACAAAATATTTTCAGTTTTCCAACTTATAAAAACCCGATCAATGTTCAAACAATTAATGGCATTACTGAATTATCAGAAAATATACTTTTTGGTCCAAGTAGTCTTTGCCCTATAAAACAAAAATTTTACATTCAAAAATTCTCTGAAAACTATGATATGTTATTAGGAAGGGAGTACTTAAAAGCCAGTAACTCTCAAATTGATTATGAAAATGGAACAGTTACATTAGGAAACTATTAATTCACATTTAAAACAGTGAAAAAATTCTGAAGAAACTTATACAGAAAACTATGAAAATCCACCATCAACCGAAGATAGACCCTTCAACTTCGCAATCGAAGATGAACTAAAAGAGTGTAATGAGTTCAGATTAGAACATCTTAACACAGAAGAAGTAGAAAAATTAAAAAAGGTTTTACATAAATTTCGCGATATTCAGTACCGGGAAAGTGACAATTTGACTTTCACTAGTACGATTAAGCATTCGATTTAAACAAAACACGAAGACCCAATATACAAAAAACCCTATAAATATTCACAGGCTTATGATCAAGAAGTCAATAAACAAATCAACAAAATGATAGAGCAGGGCATAATTAAAAAATCTAAAACCCTTACTGTTTACCCATCTGGATTGTTCCAAAGAAAATGGAGGCTTCAGGAAAACAAAAATTCCGGTTAGTCATTGACTACCGAAATCACAATGAAATAATTATTGATGACAAATTCCCCATACCAAATATGGATGAGATCTTAGACAAGTTAGGCAAATGCCAATACTTTACTACGATCGATCTTGCAAAGGGTTTCCATTAAATCCAAATGGATCCCGACTCAATTGCAAAAACCGCCTTTTCAACCAAGCATGGTCACTACGAATTTACTCGTATGCCCTTTGGGCTTAAAAATGCTCCAGCGACTTTCCAGTGCTGCAAGAATAATCTACTTGAAGATCTGATCTTTAAAGATTGTCTAGTTTACTTAGATGATATCATCATTTACTCCACTTCATTGGAGGAGCACATATCATCCATTTCGAAAGTCTTCTCAAAACTTCGGGAAGCAAATTTGAAATTACAATTGGACAAATGCGAATTCATGAAGAAGAAAACTGATTTCCTCGGGCATGTAATCACCACGCAAGGTATAAAACCAAATCCGAACAAGATTAAGGAAATTGTTGAATTCCCAATACCTAAGACACCAAAGGAAATGAAATCATTCCTAGGTCTATGCCGATTTTACCGCAAATTTATCCCCAATTTCGCAAATATTGCAAAACCCATGACAACTAAATTAAAGAAAAACGCCTCCATAAATATAAAAGATCCCACTTATGTATCTGCATCCGAAAAATTCAAAGTTTTAATAACGTCCGATCCGATACTAGTTTATCGAAATTTCGAGAAGCCATTCTCATTGACTACAGATGCTAGCAACTTCGCTATAGGCGCCGTTCTGTCACAGGAACACAAACCCATTTGATATGCAAGTCCAACTTTAAACGAACACGAATCAAACTATTCAGCTATAGAGAAAGAATTATTAGCTATTATGTGGGCAACTAAGTATTTCCGTTCTTACCTATTCGGTAGAAAATTCCAAATCCTAAGTGATCATAAACCATTAGTTTGGCTCAGTAATATTAAAGAACCAAATATGAAATTGCAAAGATGGAAAATCCGATTAAATGAGTATGATTATCAAATCCAGTATTTACCAGGAAAAGAGAATAATGTAGCAGATGCACATTCACGTATAAAAATAGAAGAGAATTTCTTAGGAGATGATGCAGTTAGCACAGGAGCAACTACACATAGCGCTCAAGAAGATAGTCAACACCACATACCTATAACCGAAAGACCTTTAAATTATTTTAACAGACAAATAGAATTTATAAAAAGTGATGATAACAAAGTCGAAACAACTCACTATTTTCATAAACTTAAAATTAAAATTTCTTATAAGGAAATGACGGAATGAAGGAATATCTTCGCTCGAAAAAGAGTATTGTCTATTTTCACAATGAAATAGATTTTCCAATTTTTCAAAGAGCTTATTTAGAAATAATAAGTCCGAATAATATAACTAAAATAATGAAAACAATCTTGAAATTAATTGACTTACAAACATTCGCAGAGTTTAAAGAATTAATTTTAAAAACACATAAAAAGTTGTTACATCCAGGAATAGAAAAAACAATAAATTGGTTTAAGGAAAAATATTATTACCCTGATTATCAGAAACTAATACAAAACTTAATTAATGAGTGTGAAATTTGCAACATAGCTAAAACCGAACATAGACATACAAAACTCACGTTCGAAATAACACCCGAAGTACTTAATGTTAGGGGCAAATATGTAATAGATTTTTATATGATAGATAAGAAACAGTTTCTTTCTTGTATAGATATTTATTCAAAATTTACAACATTAGTTGAAGTCCAAAGTAGAGATTGGCTAGAAGCTAAAAGAGCTTTACTAAAAGTTTTCAATGAAATGGGAAAGCCCATAGAAATAAAAGCAGACAAAAACTCAGCATTTATTAGTGCAGCTTTGCAGATTTGGTTACAAGAAGAAAACATAAAAATTAACATAACTACAAGTAAAACAGGAATATCAGATATAGAAAGGTTTCACAAAACTATAAATGAAAAGTTAAGAATAATAGGAAGCAACGATAATGTAGAAAATAAAATAACAAAGTTTAAAACAATATTATACATTTATAATCATAAAACAAAAAATAAAGCCACTAATGGAAACCCAGCGGATAATTTTATTTATGCCCCTGAGTATAACTCACAAGAGAATAAAATAAATCAAATAAATAACCGTAAAAAAACAGAAATAATTTTGAAGTAGATACACGATTTAGACAAGCTCCATTGGTTAAATAAAAACAACAAATCCTTTCAAAAAGACAGGTAACATAAAAAAGCTTGATGAAAAACATTTTGAAGAAACTAATAGAGGCAGAAAAGTTACACACTTTAGATCGAAGTTCAAAAAGAAGAAAGTAATTAACAAAAGTAAATATGTTAAATGATGAAACATCCTAAATTGCTGATGTTACTTATATTATCAATTATTTGCACAACCGTAAACACTCAACGAGTCGAAGTAAATCCAATTCAAAATGACCAAGGATTCATCCTATTTGAGTCAGGAACAATCAATTTACCAATATCTTTCGAACATCATTGTCTAACTATAAACGTAACACAAATAGAATATTATTTTGATTTATTATTAACTCAAAGCCATATCTTTAATAAGTACCCTCAAATAAAGTATTTAATGAATAAATTAGAAAAACAAATGACAGGTATTAGAATAACAGATCGTACTAAACGAGGTTTATTCAATTTTATAGGATCATCACTTAAATTTCTTTTTGACACATTAGATGAAGAGGATAAGAAACAATTTGAAACCCAAATTAATATTATTGCCCATAATACAATTCAGGCAAATAATCTTAATGATTTTATAAATTCATTTAATCAAGGTATTAACATTATAAATAATCAAAGCAAAATTTTGGAAGAAGAAATTTTGGAAGAAAGGAAAATTTTATCTACACAATAACATTGTTTCGAATTCAATCTCATAAATGACCAATGCATAACTTATATAATAAAACATGAGACTCCAATTTGTACTTTTAATAAATACCGTACACAAGAACTCATACGAATAGTGGAGCCAAATATTATGATAACCTGGAACTTAACCAGAACCAAATTAAATCAAAATTGTAACGATTTAGATATGTACATTGAAAAAGATAAAATAATAAAAATATTTAATTGTACTATTGAATAAAAAAATGTTAAAATTTCAAATAGAGCACAACAATTTACAACCATTATGTTTACAGAATACAATGTAACTAAAGTAGAATCACTATCACACATTGAGATAAAAGAAATGATTTTGTATAATAATAGAGAAAACAACATTTATAAATATTCAATAATTATGATTGTATTAATATTAATCCTCATTGTTATATACCACTTCGTGAATAAGAAAATTAAAACACTATTCATCACAATAACACAAAAATTTGTAAGAAAACATGACGCAAACATAAGTGCTAATGCTGAAACCGATAATATTGAAATTCCAGTCCTACTTATGTACCCTGAACTAAACGCTCGAGGACAAGCTAACCTCTATAGGTTGGGGGAGTAATATATCCACCTCCATAATAATTTCTCGTATGTGACACATACTCATAAATATTCCCCTATCTTCCAAATTTTTTCCCACAAATCATATTGTAAGCATAAACACTTGTCGCGACGACGACCAATTGTCACAAACAAAAAGATCCTATTACATTGGCGATCATGCCACTTTCAAAAGTCCAAAGTCAATTAAAATTTTCCACTTAAAACTTGAGGACTCAGCATTAATGCACTAACACAAACACCAAACATGACACTAGCTTTAAGTCGCAGTAAGAAGTTTCATGTTAAAGCTCAGCATATTGTGAAGTTAGTTTTTAAGGACACTTTCCTCGCCTAACACGTGTAGCCCGCGAACTTATAAATAACAATAAAGTAGTCTACCAAGTAAATAAAAATAAATCGCTTGTTGTTTTTTTACTGTTCATGAACCGCAAACATTTAATTATATATATATTTATTAGCTTTAGTAACAAGAAATAAATAAATAGTAAATGTTTCAGAGTTAGTGTTTGTGCCCAAGTCTAAGCTTTAAGTTTATTGATTTGACTTTTTGGGATATCGGCAAGGTCTATAACATATTTCTTATAAATCTGTTGGTGTTTGATATGTTATTAGGTCGACACTATATGGATGTGTCAGATAGTCGATTAGGTTTTAAGATAAGGAAATTATATTTTCAAAACATATTTTTGTCTGTAATATCTTGAATGAGGAAAGTGGAAATTTGGTTGCAAATTTGGCAATTTTGTCTGCAAATTCATTTCCTGTTATGATTTTATGACCTGGAATCCAGGGTTCTTATAGATGTCGGGAAAAAAAGTATTATTAGAGTTGCATTTAGTATGGAGTGAGGATAAGAAATCAGAGCAAACAACATATTTGCCATGATTAAGCTTAATGGTTTAAATAAAATATTTTTTGATTGAATAACTCGGATGCCTTAGTAGTAAATTATGTAGTAATTGGGTATAAAGTCGAGTGAAGCGTTTTGGAACCGTCTGTGTATATGAATGTATGCATTAATGTGAAAGAGAACTCCAAGAAAGATTTTTTAGTGTGGTTGTGGAAGGCTAGAGCACATTATTGCCCTAAGAAATACACAATCCCATCTCGATCTTTAATGATCATTCGATCGACGGTGACAATAGTTTGGCTTATTCATTTTTTAGCTATTATGAGCAGAGCTCTGCAGAGGTAAGTCTTCAGCTTTCAAAGATTAATGAATTGATTAGGGAATCATCACTGCGCCGTGATACTTTCAAACCGAAAACATACTGAAAGACCTTAATATTCAGCATGGCAACGGTGTAATAGACGAATACACAGAAAAATATCTTTGTAAGCTGTCTTAGCATCCTTATCATTTCGCGCGAGAACTCTAGACTGTGCAGCCGTTTCCGAGACAGTGAAAGAAAACTGTTAATTTCTGTTAATTATAAGACTTGCTCATATATCGTTTAATCCCAGCCAAAGAACAGATCCATAAAAAATTAAAATAAAGCATTAAGAAAATACACTGGTGTAAAATAGGATGATGTATCAATGTTATAATATAGCTCTTGTTTACATTAAATAAAATGCAGCTGCCTTATTAAAATAGTACCCAAGTCGTGAATTAAAAGTAATATATGTTAGAATTGGTAACTTTTTATATTTGTTATATAGCGAGCTGGGTGATAGCTTGCTTATTAAAACCCAATTTTTCAAATTAAAGTCACTATCTCACAGGTATTTTAATAACACAACTAAGCTAGTAAGATTGGTAAAGTGTAAAAAAGTTACTTCTGACTGCGAATGCGAGCGAATATACAAAATTCTTCTGATTTATGTTTTCGCACTGCGCACCACATAAGTCACCATTAGTGTTTATTTTTTTTTTGTCAAAACGATTGTGCTTGATAGGTTTTTTTAACTGACCTTTGAAATTAAAAAAGTAATGATAAAGAAAATTTCAAAAATTGTTGTTTTATTGTTTCGGTTAATTCAATTTATGTATTATATATTATGTATACCCTTATGTTAGAAGGGTATTATGACGTTGTGCCGGCAGGAAATTTATGTAACAGGTAGAAGGAGGCATCTCCGACCCTATAAAGTATATATACTTGATCTGAGCCGACAGCCGAGACGATCTAGCCATGTCCGTCTGTCCGTATGAACACCATGATCTCAGAGACTGTAAGAGATAGGGATATAATTTTTTCGTCATCGTGTTATGTTATGTCTGCACGCAGACCAAGTTTTTTTTTTTGACACTATTTCCACTATTATCAGTCGTCGCTTGCAGACGTGTATTTATTGTGCTCCGGGAAAAAATATTCAATAAAATCACAAAAGTGCAGTGACTGGTTCAATAAATCTACAATAACGCGAAAAGACGCTCTTTGCGATGAAATCGATAATGTTTATATTGAATGATTGATTAATTAATTAATCACTGCCCGCACCCAAAATAAAACGTTGAAAGTCTCCAGATCAAACCCTGAAGTCTTCTTCTCGACTGCAGCCAGGTCCTCACTAGAACCTATTAACTCTGTCAAAAGTGTGACATACGCGCGCTTTAAAATCAGGACCGGCTACCCCTGCCTCAAAAAGTTTATTTGTGCAATCAGCATACCAAGAACCGAACATGGCTCAGCAGCTTCAATCATTGGAGCAGCCAAAAAGCAACTGCGAAGCTATGATATTCAGCCTACAAAAAAACCTTACGGAATTTATGTCATTTATGCGCACAACTATGCAAGATTTAATGCGAAACCAAAATCTATTGATTCAAATGGTGGCTTCACAACAATTCAAATAATGACTTCCCTACAGATATCTACATGGAACGCTAACGGCGTTTTGAAGCATAAACTTGAGTTAGCTCAATTCCTACTCGACAATCAAATCGTTTCCTAAGAACTGCCTACAGGACACATCTATAAATATAAAATTAAATACTGGCAACCAACTTACACTAGCCGCCATATATCACTATAGCTGAAGATGAGTTTATGCAGTTTTTCAACTCACTAAGAGACCAAGCCCACACACTGGGGATCTCGTCTCGTGACTCCAAAAGGAAATCAGCTCTATAATGCAATTATCAACGTCAAGGACAAGCTCGACTATGTTTCTTTTGGCACACCAACATACTGGCCCGCCGACCCAAAGAAACTACCCAATTTAATAGACTTTGCGATTACCAAAAACATTGCAAAAAATCTGATAAGCGCCGAATGCCTTTCGGATCTTTCATCTGATCACTCGCCTATTCTGTTTATTTTATTCTCTTGGAACAATCACTATTAATTGACCTTACAGAAAATCAATTGGGTTAAGTACAGAAAGTATATTAGCTCACACATTGAGCTAAGCTAAGACAGCTTTGTTAATTCACTGGAGTCTGTACTTGTCTCTGCAGCTCGAGCTTCAACACCTCAAACTATAAATACACAACGCAATCAAAAGAAGACAAATCTAAAAATCGAGCAGCTCGTCCTCGAAAAGAGACGCTTACGTCGAAAGTGGCAACTCCACAGATCGCCATCTGCTAAGCAAAGTTAAAGACATGCCTCATGAGAACTTACTAATGCTCTACAGCACGAAGAAGCATATGTCCACCGCCACTACATAGAGCAATTGTGTACTTCTCGTACAAAACACTCACTATAGACAGCTGACCCACCGAAAGAAATCCCACAGGTGGATGGGCGCGCAGCGTTGCAGACAGAGCCAGCACGTTTGCCAACCACCTTAAAAATGTCTTCCAACCAAATCCTGCCACGAGTGCGTTTACTTTGCCGACTTTCCCATATGAGTTTCAGCTTCAACATGAGCCAATTGAATTACGCCCAAATGAAATCGTTAGCATCATCAAAAATCAACTGAATCCGAAAAATCTCCGGGCTGCGACCACATAACTCCCAAAATGATCATCGAGCTCCCAGTCAGATGGAAAAGTCAATTATAATAATGATAGCAAAGCCGGAAAAGACCACACAATCCCCACGTAGTATAGACCTATAAGCCTACTTTCATGCTTATCTTAACTCTTTTAAAAATGCGTTTTGACTCGGATAAACACATACCTAAGACTCCAGGAAAGAATTCCGTCACATCAATTTGGGCTTCGTGAAAAGCACGGAACAATTGAGCAGGTAAACCGGATAAAATCAGAAATACGCAACGCGTTCGAAGAACGAGAGTACTGTACTGTCATATTTGTAGATGTATCTCAAGCATTAGATAGAGTCTGGCAATAAGGCCTAATTTACAAGATCAAGACAATGCTTCCCAACAACACCCACAAGCTTTTACGACAGAAAATTTTGATGTGAGATGCAACACTGCTATATCTGAAGCACACTGAACACTGCTATCACTGTTGGAGCTGGAGTTCCCCAAGGTAGCGTGCTACACAGCAGATATCTACACAGCAGATATCCCGACAAGAACACGAATAACAACATCTACGTTTGCTAATGATACAGCTATTCTCAGTAACAAGTAACTGCACAGCTAGCTCTTCACATGGTCGATGTTGAAAAATGGCTATCAGATTGGAGAATTAAAGTGAACGAGAAAAAAATGCAAACACGTTACATTTACCTTGAACAGGTAAAACTGCCCGCCGCTAACGTTAAACAAAACTCTACTCCCGCAAGCAAACGAAGTGACATATCTAGGAGTACACCTAGACAGAAGACTCACATGGCGCCGGCACATTGAAGCCAAAAGAACACACCTAAAGCTAAAAGCCAGCAGCCTTCATTGGCTTATCAACGCTCGGTCTTCCCTTAGCCTTGAATATAAGGTCCTGCTGTATAACTCGATACTAAAACCTATATGGATGTACGGCTACCAGTTATGGGGAAATGCCAGCAATAGTAATATTCACATAGTCCAGCGAATTCAGTCGAAGATCTTGAACCATCACCGGGGCACCGTGTTACGTTCGCAACGAAAACATACATAGCTTCTTAAACATTCTACCAGTCAAGGAAGTGATCGCAGAACAGAAGGAAAAGTACTTTACCAAGCTATTGTTGCATCCTAACCACCACGCGCGAGGTCTAACAAGGTTGAGCAACCAATCACGTCTTCGACGCAATGACTTACCCACCCAGCGACCGACTTAAGGGACGCGCAGCCAGAATGCAGTCTTAGAACACTGTTAGTTAAATTTAAATGTTAAGATTCGTGAACTTATTGGTAGCCTCAAAATTAAGAAGAAGCAAAGTTCTTCTAATGATTCCTGGATATTTGGTTGCGATCAGATACTATAGTAGTATACAGTATACCCAATATACTATTCGGTATATTTTTAGTATTCAGTATTTATATTTTGAGAATAATACCGCAATATTTTTTGTTTATTCAAAATGGGTGGCGGGTATCTCACAGTCGAGAACACTAGCTTCCTAATTTCTTTATAATGATTATCGAACGTGCTTAACGTGAGAACTTAAGCATTCTGTATTTTTTTTGTCGAACCTATGTTCAAGCATTTTCGAATCTATTGCTAATGATGTAAACTTTTATTTTCAGGCAATTTACTTGTAATATTGGTAGTAACGCTTTCCCGTCGCCTGCGATCTATAACAAACTTTTTCCTGGCTAACTTGGCATTCGCCGATTTTTGCGTAGGTCTCTTTTGCGTTATGCAAAATCTGTCAATCTATCTTATAGACAGGTGAGTGAATACAGACTTTAAATAAAAGTAAAATATGCGTTGATTATAATTATTTATTATTATACACGCTACCCATAAGATATTATAACTTTGTGCAGGCAGGAAATGTAACAGGTAGAAGGACCATATGAAGTATATATATTTTTGATCAGCGTCAACAGCCGATACGATCTAGCCATGTCTGTCTGTCCGTCTGTGTGTCTGTCCGTCTGTCCGTATGAACACCTAGATCTCAGAGACAGTGATAGAGCTATAATTTTTTTCGACAGCATTTGTTATGTTTGAATACGAATTGGGGTATGCCTAGCACGATTAGAAGTACGATAATAAATATTAGAAATAATTTCGGCGCTAGCCCAATACAGTCTTAATAATTGTGAGTCTTATTTAATTGTGAGGACTCCTAAGTTGACATTTATTAATAAATTTGATTTAACAAATTTACTGTTTACCAAGATTCAGTTGAGTTTCTTCGGCTGTAAGTTAAGCGCTACCTGTTATCAATAAAAACAAAGCAATACATATTATCATTTAAGTATACCAAATGTAAATTTATTTTATCGATGTACTACATTGAAAATTTATCACAGAGTAAAGAAGAAAGCTACAGTCGTGTGTGTTCGACTGTAAGATACCCGCTACCCAGTTTGAATAAAAACAAAATATTACGGTATTATTTTCATCATAATTACTATTGTTATTGTAGTATACACCAAAATTCTGTAGCTGTAACTTTAAAATTTCGGTTGTGGGCATGGCAAAAATTTGAAACAAACTTTATCTGCATGGAAACATAACAAATGCTGTCGAAAAACATTTATCATCAACATCCTCCCCCCTTGCAATGAGTTGCAAACGGTTTTATTGTCCACATGGACCGGACAGAATCCAACCCAATGTGGAGTTCTGGGCTATTGGCAAACCGTTGGTGCTCGGCAGGATGCCAGGTTGAATGATGTGAGGATACACATCAGTGCCGAGCACCAAGGACATCATCGATGGCTGGAACCAGCGTTCGTCGGCAAAAGTAATGCTGCGGAACTGCTCCAAGTTCTGACCATCGACAGCTCGGAGGGCGGTGCGGCGGCAAAGCAGCACCTTTCGACGGAAGTCGGATGTCCGTGAGCGGATGATAGCCGTGCATACGCCCTCCATACCAACGCAGGTGACGGAAAGCCAATAGGCTGTTGCCAAGGATGCGCTGGTACGGCTGGTTGCAGTGCACGGGTCGATCAGAGCTCGCATCTCGAAGGTTTTACACCCGGTGTCGATCAGGATGTTGGCCTCGGGAGGATGCTCACAGCCTTATCCTGTAGCAAGGATGTGAGCGAAGTTGGAAACGCCCTCGGGCGGAGGTGAGGCCGGTCGATGGGGGGGGACAGCGAGCGGGAACGTGGCCGTGCTGGAGTTTAAGATCGAGTCGGTTCCGGTTGGTCGTCGCGTCGTCACTGACGACTGGGCATTCACGTATTTGGCTTTGTAGAAAACGGAGAAGAGGAGCAGGAACATCATGCCATGCAGTCCAATCCACTCCATGAATCCCTTGGGGTAATCGCATTCGCGGAACAGCAACTGAAACTGATGCGTAAAAAATAGCCACGAATTGCAACATTTGGAAGGTGGTCAGGTACTTCTTCCACCAAATGAACTTTTGGTGCTTGGGTCCCATGGCAGCAATCATGTAATAGAAGTACATCACAATGTCTACGAGCGAGTTGAGGCCCATCCACACGGAGAAAGGCATGCAACATGGAATGAAACAAGAACAAATGATTATTACAGTACCTTCTTTACATTGCCAATGACACATGGAACAGGACAGTATAGGACAGCACAGGACGACGAATAGAGAAACGAAGTAGGAGGTTATTCTTCTTTGTGTCGGTGCCTATCTGGTTTGAATGAATGATGAGGCAGATAAAAATTAGGAGTGGTGACGGGCTTCCGGAATGGAAGAACCACCCGATATCTGCCACATCTGCTACGTGAAGTTGTATTTTCGCAGCTAACCAGCTTCGACGGAATATTTTCCGCCTTCCAAAATTTGGAACTTAATCTGTCGAGTTGATAGTCTGCTTGGATGGCGTCTCTCGTCGAAAACGCAGAGACAGTTGTCGACACATTCTGGGAGACGGGGCCGGTGAGGAATCCTCACTGAGGATCCAACCAAACA
This sequence comes from Drosophila nasuta, assembly GCF_023558535.2. NCBI lineage: Eukaryota > Metazoa > Arthropoda > Insecta > Diptera > Drosophilidae > Drosophila > Drosophila nasuta. Next base: position 1,229,234 of record NW_026869386.1, on the reverse strand, counting down.
CGGTTTCTTGCCCAAGGAGTGAGCCACAAATGTTTGGCCGGGAGCCGCTCAGAATGACTGACGGAAGAATATCCGCGCCAATTAAGATGTCAATCTGAGCACTTTTGTAGAAGTATGGATCTGCCAGTTCAATCTCTGGTAGATCCTTTAGGAAGCCTTTCGGCACACGGAATGATGGCAGCTTGTCTGCCAGTTGTGGAATAACGAACGCTGAGGTGTCGATATGGAGCCTCGGCTTCGTTGGACAGCCAATGCTGAAGTTGCATAACTTCTGCGATTGGGCGGCAATTGCATGATTCACCCCAGATTCTTGGGCTTGCACGGATTGGAATGGCAACTTTATGCGCTGAAATAAACGCTCAGAAATGAAAGTCGCTTCGGACCCCGAGTCGATTAGTGACAACCGCCGTGCCGAGAAGGATGTTCTGAGCGTTAATGGCAAAGTAATTTTGCACATTTGTTGCCGATTGATTCGGAGTGGCCGGTATGTTGGGAAGTGTGGCTGAAGTGGAAGAGGAAGAGGCACCATTGTGGGCACTGTCGCCCCGATGGAGAAGAGTGTGTTGCCGCCCCTTGCATGTGAAGCAATTGTGCGCACTCGCACACTCTCGGAGTTGATGACCTCTTGCAAAACAATTCAAACAGAGGCTCTTCTGTTTGATGTAGGTCATCCGATCATGGACCGACATTTCAAGAAAGCCTGGACAGACCCGGACAGGGTGATTCTCTTTTTGATCAAAAGTCACACGATTTGCCTCTCTGAATGACTCGGGCCTTGAAAGAGTTAACTCGCTTTGAACTCTGCTGTGGACGGGATGGTCCAGCGGTCGAGTTCTGCGAGTTGAAAGGTTGCTTCACGTCCTCAACAGCCTCGAGTGTATGATAACGCTCGTTGAGGAACGTGCTCATGTCCTGCCATGCGGGAATCTTGGACTTGTTCACCAATGATTGCTCCCATAGTGAGAGAGTAAGTTTGGGAAGCTTGGATGATGCAGATCCTTAATCGCTGCTCCCGACTCTTGCGAAACCGTGGACAGGTTGACGAGTATTTTTAATTGGCTCGTTATCAACAAGCGCTTTTTCGAACCGCTCGCAGAGAGCACTCCAAGCCGACGCGAAACCATCGTTCGTCAGCGGAAATTTGGCTACGATCTCGTTGGCCTCATCTGCGGTTTTTGAATTGAGATGGAAAAGTTTCTCAACCGGAGTCAACCTCGGATTGTTGACGTAGATGGCCGTGAAAAGAACACGGAAGGTCGGCCACCGCAAGTAATCCCCACGGAATACTTCGGTGTCGACTGGAGGGAGCCGGCAGCCACTGGAGTACACAGGAGGAGCGGATGCTTCACTCCTGGTGGACCCGGAAACTTGGTTAATTTGCCCCTTTACACGGGCGAGACACCGCTCATACACTGCATAGCAGAGGTCATATTTCGCCTCCATGGCCTGTATGCCTTCGTTATCGCCGTCTCGATGCAGTGCATCAGCGCATGTGGTATAGGCGGCCTCGACATTGTCCCAGAGGACTTCCAGCCGGTCACGACGGATCTCGTACGTGTGTACATTGTCGCCTTCGGCTGCAGGCCCTCTGACCCGACTCTCGAAGTGCACCAGTAGCTTGGACTGAACGGGTAGTTGCCTTTCTACGTGAAGCAGTTGGAGGTTTAGGCAACGACGGAGTCTTTGCCGAGGAAGAAGCAGACGGCGACGGACGATCAACTTTGACTTGGAGTTGAGCTGCAGGAGTGGCGGACTTGGACCCCGAAGAAGCGGGCGAAGTGGACGACAGGCGACGAGCTGTGGTCGGAAGCTTTAATAAAGGTTTTGAGTCTTTTTTTACTCTTTTGGCTTTTGGACATACTATGCTTCGGCAGTCTCTTTAGAGTCTTTTTCTCGACAAAAAAAAAACTCAAGATAAAGCGGACAGCCGAAAGCAAGCATAAAAAATGGAGAGGAACTTCGGCTATCACAGGATAGTGAACAAGGCCGACACAAAAATCAGACGGAAATATCGCTGTTGGAAAAAAACAAAAAAATGTAAAAATAAAACACAAATACCAGCGTGAATCTTTATTAAACTCGTTGGATCACAAGTTGCTGCTGTTCATATACATATATGGAAATGTATTTGATATGATATATAAAGTTGTCAAAAAAAATCTTGCGGTATTTTTATTGAATTTTCAATTGTTCATAAAATTGGTTATAATAATGCGATTTAAGTCAAATATGCGCCGTTTTGTTCGATGACGAGTTCTCAACGAGATGCCAACTTCATAATGCCCCTATTATAGAAGCTCGCTTCCCTATTGGCAAAAAAACTCGGAGATCCAATTTTCACAGGACTCTCTTGTGGCCAACTTCCGACTACCAAGCTCGTTGGCCATGGATAGAAATAGGTGGTAATCACTTGGTGCGAGATCCGGACTATACGGTGGATGCAAAAGAACCTCCCATCCGAGCTCCCGGAGCTTCTGGCGCGTCACCAAAGATGTGTGCGGCCTGGCATTGTCCTGATGGAAGACAATTCGGCCTCTGTTGATCAAAGATGGACTCTTCTACATGAGTGCTGCATTCACGCGGTCCAGTACAGGTCCGAATTGAGCGTTTGGCCATAGGGGAGCATAATGGATGATTCCCTGCTAATCCCACCAAACACACAGAAGAACCTTCCTGGCCGTTAATTCAGGCTTGACCACCGTCTGGGCAGCTTCACCGCTTTTCGACCTCAACCGTTTGCGCTTCACGTTGTCGTAAGTGATCCACTTTTCATCGCCAGTCACCATCCGCTTCAAAAACGGGTCGATTTTGTTGCGATTCAGAAGCGATTCGCATGCATCCATACGGTCAAAAATGTTTTTTGCGTCAAGTCGTGTGGCACCCATACATCGAGCTTTTTTTTAATCCAAGCTTTTTCAAATGGTTTAAAACGGTTTGATGACTCATGCCCAGCTCTTGGCCGATGCTACGGCGCTACTATCCCAATCTCTTTCGATCAATTCAGCGATTTTATCGCAATTTTCGACGACAGGCTTTCCGGACCGTGGAGCATCTTCGACCACCTCCGCACCAGAACGAAAACGTTGAAACCATCGTTGTGCGGTGGAAATGGAAACTGTATCGGTATGTACCTTTATCGTAGTAGTACTGTAAAATATGCCGTATTTTCTCTTTATTTTGCTCCATGTTTGTGACGCTATAACTCACGAACGACATGAACCGATGCGACGAATAGAACTAGAACTACGCGATTGCAAAGACACCTATCGGAATTACCGCAAGACTTTTTTGCCAACCTTATATATACTTTATATGGTCGGAGATGCCTCCTTATACCTGTTACATACATTTCATGCCGGCACAAAGTTATAATACCCTTCTACCCTATGGGTAGCGGGTATAAAAAGCCCTAGAATCCGAAACACCGCTTAGCTTGTTACAGGAAATGCCAACTAGGTGAAACAGACTCTACTTTAGAATAGAGCGAATAATTAAAACAAACAAACATATTGACATCACATCACGGTTTCTCTAATAATAACAATAGTTTACGGATTATACCGCAAAGTTGACCAACTGACACCATCGTTAAACACGACCGAATGGAAAATGCTGCAAGAATGTTTGTTGGAGTCAATAAAAAAAATGTTTTTTAAATATGAAGAAAGAAGCATGACCAGAATTAAAACGCTTAATAACGCTGAGCAAGCAATCGTTCTTTTAGAAAGTGAGCTTCTCATTGCATCTCAGCAAATCTCGAGACCCATTGTGGAATTGGAAGCTACAACTTCAAAAGAAAAAAAATTTTTTTTTGATTTTGAACACTATCGATGGTTTGAGAAAAACAATCGCTCGCTATCGATAGTTTTCCACCTCTATGCAACACTTGCAACAGTTGCCCCAGGTAAGATGCTTAGCGGTTCATACAAATCTCTCCCTAAGCCCCGCTCAGCCACAGCCTCAGCCTGAGTTGCCCCGAGGTGCAACCAACTAGCTATTTCTAGCCAGATTTGGCTATTTTGCTATTTATGGGCTATTGTTTACTTTGGTTATTTCACAAAAATAATTTTCTATTTGTTAGCTATTTTAAATAATTTGTAGTATTTGATTTTATTTATTTATTTAAAAGTCGATGGCCTTAGTTGCTAGCACTACCTTCTTTTAGTTATTATATTATTTTGTATAATAATTAACATGTAAATAAATAAATAAATATTTATTTAAAGTCGACTAAAAAACAGTGGACCTTAAAATTTAATGCTCTATCAATTTTCGGAAATCGTATATTGGCAATAGAGACATGGTGTGTACTACACACTGTGTAGTTATCGACTCAAACACACCACGTTACCGCCCAGCGTAATCGAATTTTGTATTTTAAATACTAAAATACTATTTACTCTGTAGTGTTTGGGTATTTTTTCAAAATCGCTTAGCGATCGCAATGCTACCATCTCTACATTCAAATTAACTTATTTTTGTGTTAAGTTTGCTTGTACGGTGATCATTTGCGAAAAAAAAATGACTCAAATGTATAAACAAAAATTTCGCGATGTTTCATTGGAAGATCCCGCCGCGAAGTATTTAGGTACATATGTTATATGTCGGAAGACCGGTAATTTCATCCATTCTCACTTAAGTTTTATAGTCGATGCGGGAGCACAGCGAGCTCCGCTCACACTCGTTACCGAAACTAGACTGAATCCACTCTCATCGATCATTATGCTCAATCCTGCTCTCTCAGCATTCTCTCCCTCAAGTTGAGCCTCTATCGTCATCTCTTTCTATCTCACGACTTTCGGTAACTCGTCAACGGACCTCACTCACCAGCAGAGACTGCCACCGTCTCTGCTGCTATGCCTTTCGTATAAATTCTGTACTTCCCCGAACTTAGAACTTCGCAACAATTCTGTGCTTCCCTGAATTTATTGTTTCCCGACACGGCCTTCCTGACCTATCACACGTCCCTGTGTGTTGAATTTCTAGATTGCCAAACAAATCAGGAAAACATCTGTTATATTGGTTTTCATATTCCAAGCCTTAAATTTAATTTATTCATTGATTCTTTTCATCATTGTTCTCTTATGCAGAACAATTCCAACAATTAACATAAACTTCTCATTTTTTTTTTTGTACAAATTTATACATAGCCATTCTTAATTTTAAACAATTCATCGTTTACATAACTTAAATTTGTCTTGGGACACAGACGCACTTTCACTTGTGCCGTCTTCATGCTCTTTCCCCTCTTGGGACACAGACACACTTTCACTTGTGCCAATCGCAGGCTCTCCCCCATTTTGGGGCTCATCATTACTTTGGAATTCTCCTGTAAATTCGCTGATTAACTGTCTGTTTGGTAGCGTTCTCAGAGACTCGTGTGAGTATTTATACGTCCGTTTATTAACTAATGATTTCAATTCATATCGATCTCCATCTAATACTTTGACCACTTGAAACGGACGCTTGAACTTGGGATCAAGTTTTTTTTGATGATGCTCTTCAGCTTTCAGTAAAACATGATCACCTACGTTATACGCAATAACTTTCGCCTTGTTTTTGTCAAATCTTTTTTTATCGTACCGTGCATTAGCTTTTATTCTAGCATTTTCTTTATTCACTATATTATCTTCTTCTTTTATTTTCAGCATACCAAAAGGCCTAGCCTCTTTCCCTATTAGCAATTCTAGAGCACTAGATTTTGTAATTCTATTTGTAGAGCAATTCATGGCTAACTGAATATCTTGCAATGCATCCTGCCAAGAACGTTCACTAGTTTCTACAGCAGTTAGCATAGCTTTTAGCGTGCTCATGACACGTTCCACCTGTCCATTGGCACGGCTTGCGCCCGTGGCTATTAAGTGCAAGTCAATTTTATTCGTTGAGCAAAATTCACGGAATTTATTACTTGCAAAGCTCCTGCCTTGATCTGCGATGATTCGACTGGGAACTCCAAAGAAAGATATACCTGACTTCACGGCTTTAATGCAATTTTCTGAGTCTAGATTAAGAGTGTGATACAAGTGAACAAAATTTGTAAATGCATCTACCTGGATATAATAATATATAATATATTCCTTCAGGTAATTTTTTCCACTGAGCTTGCCACTTATATCTACGTGGATAGTATGCCAAGGTATATTAATCTTAGGTATGGGGTGCAATTCCATTTGTGCCTTTCCAGAAGGGGGGCTTAGATAATTTGCAGGTTATGCAATTTTCAACGAACTTCTTGACATATTTAGACATGTGCTCAAACCAGAATTGTTCATAAACCTAGTCTAGAGTCTTCTGCCATCCCATATGCATCATAGCCTCGTGTACATTGTTTATGACAGACCACTTAAACGCTTTAGGAATCACTGGTAAACAACGATTCTTGCCATTACGTTATATCTTGGGATATAATAGCCCAGTTCTAATTTCATAAGTTTTCATTACATCTGTCTCTATAACTTCGCTATTTAATTGGTCCATGATTTTTATTATGCTATCATCTCGTTGCTATTCGGCTATCAGTCAATTATTTGTTATTGCTGCTAGATCTACACGAACCTCTGCTCTACGGATGACAGTTGAAACTACAGGAATTGGATTGCGCGATAAAAAAGTCCACATGTGCCATTTGGCTACTGTTTCTATACTCAACGCTAAAATCAAAAGCCTGTAAATACGCCCACCAACGGTGTACTCTTGGGGTTAATTCAGCTTTTGTTTGAGTCGCTTTTAGTGAATTGCAATCGGTGTGCACAATAAATTTTCTACCATGTAAATAATGTCTGAAGTGTTTCACTGTATTGTAAACAGCTAAGGTTTCCAGCTCATATGAGTGATATTTAGCTTCGGATACTGTCGTGCGTTTGCTAAAATATTCAACTACTCTTCGTTTACCATCTATTTTGTGTATTAGCATTGCGCCATACCCATTAGCACTGGCATCTGTATGCAATTCGATTTAGAGTTCAGGGTCAAAGATTGTCAGTACAGGGTCAGACGTCAGTACTTTGATAATCTTCTGTCGGATCTGCTCATGCTTTTCTTTCCAATCAAACGTTTTAAGTTTAGAGGTCAACTCATAGAGCGGCTTCATCTGCTCTGAGAACTGCGGGACAAATTGTCTGAAGTACGATGCCAAACCTATGAATTGCCTTAACTGCGTTACAGTGGATGGTGGCGACAGAACAGACAGGGCTTCTATCTTACTTGGATTCGGTTTAATTTCACCATCTTTAATATAGAATCCGAGGTACTCTATTCCTGTGTGAAGAAAAGCGCACTTTTTCATATTAAATGTAAAACCTGCCCCAGACAAAACTCTCAGCACTATGCCTAACCTTTCATATGCTTCCTCCTTTGTTTCTGCTACAATCAGCACGTCATCTATGTAGACTACTACGTAGGAATAGGCTAAGTCACCCAGGGCTCGGGCTATGGCTCGTTGAAAAATAGAAGATGCATTTTTTAACCCAAATGACATCACCAGAAATTCGTACTGACCCTCTGGGGTAACGAATGCTGTTCTTTCTATGGAGTCAGGATGAATCGGTATTTGGTAAAATCCGCTGGCCATGTCTAAAGTAGAGAAATATTTTCCGCCTCGCAAGCGATCTATCTGATCAGAAATCAATGGCAACGGGTACTTATCTGAGATAGTGTTTTAATTTAGCTCACGAAAATCAATGCACAGTCTGTCGCTGCCATCTTTCTTTTTAACTAAGAGCATTGGACTTGCAAATGGCGAATTGCTTGGACGGATCACATTGGATTTAATCATTTGGTCTATTTTTTCTCCAACTAATAGCTTTTCATCTGCACTGAGTCGATATGGGCGCCTTTGAACAGTTTTATTCTCGTCTATCAAACGAATTTCTAATGCTCCTGTGGTTACGCGTTTAGTTGGGATTCCATTTATAAAATTGTCAGAGTATTTTTCCAATACGTTTTTTAGTTTACATTTATCAATTTCACTTAAATCTATGTCGGTATCAAGTAAATTTTCAAAATTGGATGTATCTTGGAATACGACATGGAACAAAATTTCTAAATTAAATTGGGATATTTAAACCGTAGACAAAATCTGCAAATGGCTCTTAACAATATTGTCGCCAATTCCTCGTAGTGCAATTAAATTATTAAATCTTTTTCCAGAAATTTTGTTACTTAATTTTTCTTTTCTCAAAGAACACAAGGCACCCGAGTCAAAAAAAATGGAAAGGTCTCACCCCTTTGATAGAATAAGCCTTTGGGCTGAAGAACTTGACATACATATGTCCACGCGCTTCTTCTTGTACTCGCCGTTTCCACTGGTACTACCTTTGGGGCATACAGAAGCAATATGTCCAACCTCACCACATTTGTAGCATCTTATGTTTGAACGCTCCTTTACTCCGGACATGCTGCTTTCACTGTAATTCTTTCCATTGGTGAAGGATGAGCTTTCCATGCGAGCGCGGCATTTGGCGTATTTGTGTCCAATTTTTCCACAACAATGGCCTTTTACCTGCGACTGCATTCGTGGTTTCTTCTTGTCAGAGCTTGACGAATATTCATAATTTTCGTTTTTACGTTTCTTGATGGCGTAAGCCTGCGGCTGCCGCTGTAGTTCATTACGCGTCGTCAAAAACCCAACGCAGCAAATTGTTGTCAATTTGTGTCATGTGGGCTAACGCTATTGACACCGCAAAGCTTTCTCCAGATCTGGGATGCCCATTTAAAACATTAATCAGTACGGCAGCTGTTGTCTCAATGCCCACGAATCGCTGGATGAACAGTTCCTTGAATTGGGTCCAGGTGATGCCAGCAAAGCATACCTGGGATAGCCATTGCGAAGCACTGCCTTCCAGCGCTTTGATTAGTGCTATTACTAGGGCGCTGCCTTCGAGCACATTATCTGCGAAGATTAAATCGACCGTAGTGCACCATGCTGATGCATCTGTTCCAGCGCCATCGGGATTAAATTTGGGCAGTGTCACATGCGTGGTTTTCCCATCTGACGCCGAGGCTCTTGGCGCCTGCATGGCTTTTATAATTTCCATGTGATTTTTGTTTTGCTCTTCCAGCGCTGCCATATATTGAGCGGAGCTGCGCTCTTGTGGCGAAGGCGATCCCACTTCTGATGTCGGAAGACCGGTAATTTCATCCATTGTCACTTAAGTTTTATAGTCGATGCGGCAGCACAGCGAGTTCCGCTCACACTCGTTACCGAAACTAGACTGAATCCACTCTCATCGATCATTATGCTCAATCATGCTCTCTCAGCATTCTCTCTCTCAAGTTGAGCCTCTAACGTCATCTCTTTCTATCTCACGACTTTCGGTAACTCGTCAACGGACCTCACTTACCAGCAGAGACTGCCACCGTCTCTGCTGCTATGCCTTTCGCATAAATTCTGTACTTCCCCGAACTTAGAACTTCGCAACAATTCTGTGCTTCCCTGAATTTATTGTTTCCCGACATATATTATATAGTTAGTGGTTTTGACGTTTAGTGATTTCTGTGGCACCTGAATAAAAAAATTTAACTTAAATGCGTCCTTCGGCATTCAACCAAGGATAGAACTCGCATAAGTATGATTTAATTCTGCATAGATGATTTATGCTTTCCCCTGAAAGAAATATATTTAAAATATTAATTATATTATATATTAATATTAATTATATTATATTTAAAACTTACATTAAAAAAAAAAAGTGAAACGGCAATTAGAGGTTTTCCACAAAAAAGCGGATGTCACCTTTTTAACCGATTTCATTCCGATGATTTAAACAACTTTTTTATGCAATTTATTTATTTAAGTTATTAAATTAAACTAATTCATTTCTAAAAAAAAAAACATTTTAACAAACTTCAACAAATTTAATGCCATCCGTTTCATTATACAAGTATTTTTAACTTGCTTTTTCATTCCATGAAAAGTATGGTCGCTCAACAAAATGCAAATTGTTGTAGCGATTTGTAAAATTTTATTTCCAAATTTGAGGTGGTGTCGGAAATAAGTTGTTTTAAAAATAGTAACATGCCTAATTGACCTTCCGGCTGTCCTTAAAGAGCAACAATAAACCAACTATTTTTTTTTCCTTTTGCAAACAAAATCCGATTTAACGTAGATTAATTAATTTAATTTCTGCAAGACAAATTTGCTCGTTTTGTAAATCGAAAAAATCTTTTGAAAGTCAAAGCGGGAACACCAACTTTTTCGTTTTCGTTTTCAAAACGAAATAAATAACGATATAACTTCTATATTTTTTTCTGATTGTTAACAAAATCATAAAGACTCTAGTTATATTATATTAAACACGCCCACTTCCGCCCCCACAAATCGACAAAAATCGAATAACACGAGTAATACCTACAGTATTTATGATTCCTAAAAATTTGGTTCAGTTTAGATGAATATTGCATAAGTTATTTAAGAAACACTTTTATTCTTTGAAGTTGATTTCGATTGCATTATTTCAGAAATATGTGAAAAATGTTTATTCGCTATTCTGTTTATTTTTTCCGTTTGAATGTTTATTTATTTACCTCGAGCGTGTAACATGTAATCTGAAAATATAAAATTTTAAAAAAATTGCGGGAAGCAAGACGTGAACACTTCAGGGTACATATTAAGATTTATATTTTTTTCTAGTGATAATTTAATAATCAGCCGCTGTATTTCCTAGTTCTCAAAATTTTATACATATATTCGCAACCTATTGAGTGGAAGAAAAAATTGTTTACAGTTCTTTTGATCTCTCCTGTAATATTCAACATAGAGTGAATGGAAACCCCTTTTAAATGAAATACCAAAATGGATTCGAATTCAATGCACATGCAGAGTAATAATGTATAATGTATGTCATTATGTGTGAGGTGCAACAACATGGCCCTAAAATTATTCCTTAGGTTCTGTTCCCAGATGCGCGAAAAAAATACATATAAAACAAGTAGGAAAGCTACAGTCGAGTGTGCTCGACTGTGAGATACCCACTACCCATTTTGAGTAAAAGCAAAATATTCCGGTGTTATTTTCAAAATATACCGAAAATAGTACAAAATACTAAAAATATACCAAACGGTATATTTGTTATATCGATATAGTACTACATTCAAGAAATACTTTTGAATGGGCAAAACCGCCTACTTACTAGGGGTCTTAGGGGCTGTCCATATATTATGTAATCACTTATGAGAGGGGAGGGAGGTGGTCAAGGAAATGATTATTTTTGATTACACGGGGAGGGAGGAGTTTTGGACAATGATTACGTAATCATTTTATAAAAATGTTGTTGTTGAAAGTATTTATTCAAAAATTGGTTTCGCTCCGATTACTCCATCAATAAATACCGAATGCAACTCTATAATTAAGTCGTTATACATATTCTATTATTTGTATATCGAAAATCAGATGTTCGTTGTGAAATTATGATTATTGTGTGAAATTATGAAATGACATGTTCTCGTGTGTTTTGCAATGGAATCAAACCTAAGTGAACTATTTCAATTGTTTTTTAAATCATACAAGCTGCGATATCCAGATAAAAGACCGTCGGATAACCAAAAGGAAGCAACGGCAATATTGAAATTAGCAAAAAAGAACAAAAAGATTTTCAATATATATGTTTGAAAGATGTAATAAAAAATATGAAAATCAAAAATCATCTACTCGGCATGCAATAATTCACAAAAATATAGCTGTAAGCTTCGATACAAAATCAAAGAAACCTCTTTACCGTGTGGCAGGACGGCGAAAGGGAGAATGCCTACTAGTTCAGTCATACGAAGGATGCGAAGACCTAGAAGCTTCGGCTTGGCTTCGCGTAGACGACGAAGACGAAGATGATAACTGCGGAGATAAACACTTTTTGACAAGCCAACTTCCAGTAATAAATAATATTAAAGATTGGGTGGAATATCCTTTTAAAAATATAGATTAAAAGAACAAATTCGTATATTTTTCTTTTTTTTGTGATCACGTAATCATTGTAGGGGGGGAACGATCTAGCCATGTCCGTCTGTCCGTCTGTGTGTCTGTCCGTATGAACACCTAGATCTCAGAGACAGAGATAGATCTATAATTTTTTTTCGACAGCATTTGTTATGTTTGCACGCAGATCAAGTTTGTTTAAAATTTTTGCCACGCCCACTTCCGCCCCCGCATATATCTATATATTATTATTATATGGCCATGACAACCCTTTTATCGGGTCTCAGCCTGAAGCGCAATGTGCTTCCACGCGTCTCTGTCCTGAGCGCGCCTTCGCCAGTTGGTAACACCAAGTGTGGACAGGGTTTCCATCACCTGGTCTTGCCAACGCGTTCGGGGTCGTCCTCTCCTTCGTGTCCCAACAATCACCGCATCAAACACCTTACGAGCCGGAGCGTCTTCATCCATACGGGCAACGTTGCCCAGCCAGCGAAGTCTTTGAGATTTCACTCGACTGGCTACGTCAACATCACCGTACAGCTCATACAGCTTGTGGTTGCATCTGATGCGATAAACATCGTCCACGCAGATTGGACCAAAGATTTTGCGAAGAATTTTCCTCTCGAACACTCCAAGAGCAGCTGCATCTGACTGCGTCACTGTCCAGCACTCCGCACCATATAGGAGTACTGGAAGAATGAGCGTCTTGTAGAGTGTGGTTTTTGTGCGTCGAGAGAGAGCTCTACTATTGAACTGCCTACTGAGCCCAAAGTAACACCTGTTGGCAAGTGTTATTCTCCACTTAATCTCCAGACTGACATCATTTCTGCTTGTTATAGCAGTGCCTAGGTAAATAAACTCCTTGACGGACCCAAAGCTATAGTTTTCTGCAGTCAGCTGAGAATCAAGACGCCGCGATTCTCTGCTAGAGCACACCATATACTTTGTTTTCTCCATATTCATTGCTAGTCTTACTTTTGCTGATTCCTTTTCAATATCCCCGAAGGCTCCTGTGACATCACGCTTGGTGCGCCCAATGATATCAATATCATCAGCGTAACCAAGGAGCTGGACACATCTGTTGGTTAATATCGTGCCCGTCCGATGTACACCAGCCTTTCTTATAATACTCTCCATTAAAATTTTGAAGATTATACAAGACAGCGAGTCACCTTGTCTGAGGCCACACTTGGTAGTAAAGGTTTCGGATTGGCCACATCCTACCTTGACAGAGCTGATGGTGTTGCTCAATGTCATTCTGCAAAGTCTAGTCAGCTTTGCTGGTATACCAAGCTCAGACATGGCGGCATATAGGCGATCTCGCCGGGGGCTATCAAATGCGGCTTTGTAGTCGACGAAGAGATGGTACGTGTCGATCTGGTCCAGGATTTGGCGCAAGGTGAAAATCTGGTCAAAAGTGGACTTGCCAGGCCTGAACCCGCACTGATAAGGTCCAATCAGTGCTTCAGCATGGGGTTTCAATCTTTCACACAATACGTTCGTTAGGACCTTGTATGCAACTGGAAGAAGACTAATTCCGCGGTAGTTGGTGCGCACCGTGGCATCACCCTTCTTCAGGATGGGACAGATCATGCTGAGGTTCCAATCTTCGGGCATGCTCTCCGAGAGCCATATCTTACTGATTAGTTGGTGCATGCTCCCTACCAACATATCACCAGCTGCCTTAAACAATTCTGCCGGCAGGCCGTCAGCACCTGCAGACTTGTTGTTTTTAAGCCGTTGGATTGCATCCTTGACTTCGATATGACTTGGGATTAGCACTTCAATATCAGTGCCATAGATTGGGGTTCGTGAATCATAGTCTTCAGAGTCTGTGATTGAGCCAGATAACAGACTCGAGAAGTGATCCCTCCATAACCTCAGCACGACCTCTGCTTCTGTGACAAGATTTCCATCATCGTCCCTGCACGCCACTGCACCAGTCTTAAATCCTTGGGTCAGACCCTTGACCCTCTGGTAGAAATTACGTGCTTCATTTCTGCATCTGCTGCTCTCTATGCTCTCACACTCTCGCCTTTCCTGCTCTTTCTTCTTGCGTCTGAAAAGGCGTTTTTCGTCTCTTCTTCTCGACCTGTAGACATCCACAATAGCTCGTGTCGCCCCAGCCTGCAGTGTTCTTCTGTAGGCGGGGTCCTTTGCAGTTGTTGCGTCATGACACTCCTGATCGTACCATGGATTCCTTGTTAGAGGACGCTGGAATCCAAGCACTTCTTCTGCCGAAGCTCGCAGGGAGTGAGATATGAGCGCCCACATATCGCTTATGTCTTCACGTATTGAAGGTTCTCGGCTTAATAGCCCCGAGACGTGAGTGGAGAATGCATTCTTAGCCTGTTGTGATTGCAGCTTTCCGATGTCCAGCCTTTTTAACGCACTTCGACGTGCAATCTTCGCCACACATAGCCGTGTGCGAATCTTAGCTGCAACAAGATAATGCTCGGAGTCGATGTTGGGACCCCGACAGGATCGCACGTCGAGTATATTAGATGCGTGCCTTGCATCGATCACAACATGATCGATCTGATTTCTGGTCAATCGATCGGGAGAGAGCCAAGATGCCTTATGGATGTCCAAATGACGGAATCCAGTACTACGAACTACCATATTTTGCGCAGCTGCAAAGCCTATTAATCTGAGACCATTGCTCGAGGTGGTCTCATGTAGACTAAATCGCCCGACGGTGGCACCAAAGATGTCTTCTCGTCCTACCTTGGCATTAAAATCCACGAGGAGAATTTTAATGTTATGGGAAGGACAGCGGCCATAAGCCCGGTCGAGCTCCGCGTAGAAAGCGTCCTTGGTGGCATCGTCCTTTTCCTCCGTTGGGGCATGTGCGCATATCAGGCTGATGTTAAAGAATTTGGCAGTAATTCGGATCGTTGCAATTCTCTCGTTTGTTGGCCGAAAGTGAGAGACTCGGCGCCGCAGCCTGGCACCTACAACGAAACCACAACCAAATTCATGCCGTTCTGGATAGCAGCTGTAGTAAATGTTACAGTTCTTCCTCTTTATGCAGCCTTGTCCTATCCATCGCATCTCCTGGATAGCAGTGATGTCAGCCCTACATTTGTTGAGGGTATCTGCTAGTTGTTGAGCAGCACCAGGTCTGTACAATGTTCGTACGTTCCAGGTGCATGCTCTCAAATCATTGTCATTTTTACGCTTGCTATGGTCGTCAACGTTAGATCGGTTCCTTTCCGAGGCTTCTCTTGCTTCCTTCACTGAAATTTTGTTTTACATGGGTGGATTCCAAGTCCTACGCCAAAACCTAGTTTGTAGAGTTAGGACTCTCGTCGCGCGCTTTAGTTTGCCACCCAACGGTTGTCGAGTGACAATCCAGGGAGAACCACGTGGAGGTAGTGCGTCGGCTTGAAGAAAGCAGTGACAGGAATCATGCTGGCATTCATCAAGTTGAATGCAATCAGACACTTTGACCTGTATGCTTTCCCCCATTCTCCCATTCTCCTATATATGAAATGTAAAATCAAAAATACACTGCAATCAAGTTACAATAATATGTGCTTGGGATATGATCGCCAAAGAAACAGTCAATTGACGTGATTTCATCTGTTTTATTTTTTTATAATTGCATTTATTTATTTGGCAAATGCTTGAGGCTATAGGCACACCTATAAATTTTTGCTTTTACCATTTCTTCGACAAATTTATGGTCATAATGGTTGCCAAAAACAGTCGCTGTAAAATTTGTGGAATTTGTGAAATACGTACATATATGTATATTGCTTTTCCACACGTTTAAATTTTTTTGTACTAATAAATACGTTTTGTACGAATAAAAACCAAAGGCAACAAAAAAACTTTTAAGCATAAAGTACTTAGCTGAAAGATAAGTATTGTGTTTCAAGTCCTGTCTCAGGTACCGTACTTGTAGGCTTGTAGCAGCAATCATTCAAGATTGTTATTTAAATTATAAATATGATTTATAAAATAAAACGATTTTCGTATTTTTGATATGCTTTCAGCTGGGTCTTTGGAGAGTTTCTTTGTCGTATGTATCAATTTGTCCACTCCCTGAGCTACACTGCGTCCATATTTATTCTCGTTGTCATATGTATGGAACGCTATTTTGCCATTGTCCATCCAATAACCTGCAGGCAAATTTTAACTGCGACACGATTAAGAGTAAGTACAATAAATTTTAAATTTAGTCGACATATTAATAAGATATTTTAACTTACGTAGTACGTAGGCTTGTAGATTTTTTCGGTCTTTGAAATCATGCAGACGGACGGGCGAAATGATGTTATCGCTTCGACAATTAACGCTAATCTAGAATATTTATTTATTTGCCAGCTTTTTATAAATGTGTTTGTTTCTATAGCTTCCAAAGTTTATTTCAATTTTCACTGTAATGGAACTTATTAAATTAACGTCAAAAAGTTGAAGCATACGGACCAACCCTAATGGCCTAATTAGCTTTGAAGAAAGAAAGTTTGATAAGAATAAAAGAAAAAGTTTTTCGGGATGCCGTGGCCTGTATCAAATAACCATCATACACCATACTATACATAAATATTTTAGGAATAGCAATTTAGAAGATATTCAAGTCGTGCTATTTATGTAATTGTCAATGGCGCTTTGAACTCCTATTACACTAGAGCAAATAAGGCATAGTCAGTTTACCAATTGCCTTATCAATTTAAATGTATTTACTTGTTGTTTTGTCATTTGACGCTACAAAAATTTTCATTTTTTTCAGATGGTTATTGTCAGTGTATGGATTACATCGGCGGTGTATTCTACGCCGAAATTTGTATTCAGCAAAACTATAAAAAATATTCACACTGAGGATGGTCAGGAGGAGGAGATTTGTGTGTTAGATCGTGAAATGTTCAATTCCAAATTACTGGATATGATTAACTTTGTACTTCTCTACGTAATGCCCTTGCTAGTAATGACTGTGAGTAATCCTAATAAATTAAAAATAAGTTGGTATACATTTTACGTAAAAGCAAATTGAGGATGAATTATGCTTAAAATGTGGCGCTATGTACTGCAATACACAGAAATGTGCATTTTACCAATTTACCGATTACCTAAAAGAACATTTTTGTTTTTCGTTATTGAGAATTACTTAATTTTTTTCGTATTTGACAGGTGTTGTATAGTAAAATAGCCATCGCATTGTGGCGCAGTTCACGTGGCCTCACCCCGCATATGTCCCAGCAGCACCAACCATCTAGTGAAGAAAATAGCATGAGTCTACATAACAGCATGTACCATCGCCATACCCATAATTACCATTCTACTCATTATCATTCGCACTCTCACCTTCATGAACTTCATAATCTGCCGACGGGAGTTGGACCCACAATGGCAGCTGGCGAAGCATCACTCGCTTCCACTAGCAATTCCCAGTGTTTGTCACTTCAAAATAGTGCTAAATATGAAAAGCGTGACGTCAGCATCGCTGAAAGTCAGGTGAGTCAGCCAGCCAGCAGCTTAGCTGCATGTTCTTTTTCACAGAATCGTACACCTAACCTAAAAACGATGCAATAGGGTAAAGTGCACGTAATTTAAATCCAATCAAATTCCAACCGAAATCCAACATTAAAATATATGTATAAATGTGCCGCTGATAACCAAATAACAACGAACTTTGAGAGATTTAAGGTGCCGCATGACCGAATTTAAGAAATCTCCCTCACTTTGCATCGAGATTTCCTCTAGCTCGGAAATTGTAACCTGTTATGTGCTGTGTGGTGTATACATATAGCAAATGCTGTCGAAAAAAATGAATCTCTTAGTTCTGTTGATGCTTATCAAAAATGTCTGTTACCTATATTTGCTAAAGGTACAATGTTATAAAAAATAATCCTGTTCCGGAAATCTGATAAAATTTCCCAAAATATTGGGATGAAAACATTTTTTGAATACATAATTTCGTAAGTACCATTCAAAACACTATACAATTTGAATTTGCTGCTACCGTATAAAATTGACGTCACAATGGAGTCACCAATAATAAATATATCGAAGGCTATATAGAAGCTGCTAATACCAGATTGCAGCAGTAGTTTTTTTCCATGTACATTTGTCTTCAAACTTTTACAAATTTTTTTTATTAAATAAAAAAGACTAGTACAACATAAAAAAGCGTATCGATAGTCCGATACTGGCATGTACATATTGTGAATGTCAAATCGGCTGTTCCACAAACGCAAAAATATATGTATGTATGATATGTATAAAATGATATAAAGTCGTTGAGATCTTGCCATTTACTCGTGTGGGCTATTGACGCTGATTAAGTACATGGGTAGCGTGTATTAGAACCTCACATGTATGGAAAGTGATACACTTCGGGAAAGCTAATTAAATTTAAAGGGGAGGAAGAATAAATTGCTCATCCGAAGTAGACTTTACCGAAGATGTGCGTTCATGTTTAATCAGTGAATTAATGAGCATAGAGAACTGGCTACTCAAAAACATTTGCCTATTAAATAAATGCAATTATTAAAAAAAAACAACATGCATTACCTATTTCTATGGCGACAATACCAAAAGCACATATTATTGCGATTTGGATTCTATATTTTTTTTTTCATTTCATATATAGTCGACTCCATAATGTCAATTAATGGTATATCTCTTTACGAGAAAATGCTTCAGACGCTTTCTTTAATATTTAATATCAGTAATGTTGCCGGTTGGCGATGACTACTTTTATAAAAATCCACACTCTTTACAAAACATTTTTCAAACACAGCTTTATACTTTTATGATAATCTTACCTAATTTTTTTTATATATATCTATTACTATTTTTAGTTATTCGAACTATTTTCACTGTCACTTTTTCGGTGTGTTCGCAGCAGGTACATTCGCAAAATGTTAAAATGTTAAAATTTAAAGAACAATAATAAGGGGAGTCCCCCCATAGAACTAATCCACAAAAATTTCGAGTTGTGACCGAAATTTAAATTCAAAATCAATGTTGCTACCAGGCAGCAGTGAGCATGAAAGAGTT
Source organism: Drosophila nasuta (assembly GCF_023558535.2). Lineage (NCBI taxonomy): Eukaryota > Metazoa > Arthropoda > Insecta > Diptera > Drosophilidae > Drosophila > Drosophila nasuta. Next base: position 1,210,318 of record NW_026869386.1, on the reverse strand, counting down.
AACACTCTCGTTCTTATACGGTTTTTTGATAAATGCCACCAAATCCATTTAAAATTTGATATTATAAAAAATTTCCTATTACGTTTCAAACCCTTTTGAATTTTTAAAAAGTTTAAGCTTTAAATTACATATACATATGTAATTCTCTGGTAAATGTCGCGTGCGAACAGCTTTACAGTGACCAAAAAAAACGTAAACTAAAACAATTTGAAAAATAAGTGAAGGTTATTCTTAAAGATTTGGATTAGCACTATTTTTAGAGCTAAGATTGATTTTAGGAACTTGTTCTGTCTTACGATAAAATATATACATATGTAAATGCTTTAATTTTTTGGTTTTGCGTACGAATTTGTTAATTTTTGCAATTATCAGAACAGAAAAAAAATTCCAAAACCATTCTTAACTCTAATTAAACTACTAATCTAGAGCTATAAAAATAACATTTTCTTATTTTTGAAATTGTTTCAGAATATGTTTTTTTTTTGTCACTGTAATATGTATGTCAAGTAGCTTTTTTTAAATTAATTTGATCTCATATACATACATATGTATATAGTTGGTTTTGAATAATTTTGAACAAACGTTTAAAACGTTAATAATAACAGATCAAATTTAAACAATAACAAAATATTTTTTTTTTTGCCATTGCTGAAATTCAGGAACGTAATTTTTTTTTGCACTGAAGCGAGGACAAAGTGTAACCATATTAATATAAATGCACTAAATTACTTACTTGGTGATTTAATTTTTTGTATTCTTTCCTAATTATATTTTAACAACTCAATTTCTTTACTTATTAACACAACAACAAAAACACCCCAAAAATAAGCTTGATAATTACAAGGTGGGTATGTTGATTATTCAATCAGTCTTACAAGCTGTATGTGCCGCTTGGTGAAATGTCTAAAATTATATCACATCTGTAACTCATACAGGTCTCGCTGGAAGCGGATCGGACGATAGTAACTGCCTGCCGCAAGTCCAGCTTTTCTCATCCATCGAACTCGTATACTGCTCGTTGTACTGGTGCAAATAGTGGAGGAGGAGCAGGTGGAACACATTTGTCGCATTCATCCAATAATGTCCTACGAGCACGAAGGGGAGTCGTTCGTATGCTGATTATTTTTGTGCTGACATTTGCGCTGTGCAATTTACCCTATCATGCGCGGAAAATGTGGCAATACTGGTGAGCTAAGTTACTACTAACTACCCCGTCGAAATTATTATCATATAATGCCATTATCTTTTGCAATAAGTTCACATGTATTTCTATACTCAGGGGAACATTTAACTAAGAATATTACAACGATATTAAAATTAAACAATATAACCATATTATTAAAATTTAATTTCCATGTCTCACCGTCGTTATAGCCGGAACACCCACAAAACAAAAGTTTAAAAATAAAATTTTGTTTATTTTATGGTTGCCATAGGTTTTTAAAATTCAACTAATTAATGTTTTAATCAATTTAATTTGTATGGGGACCCACCAAGTCATCGAATTTTCGGCTCAAAAACCGGACGGACGCTATAAGCGGCGTCGTTATAACCGGATTCTACTGTATTTCTTTAATAATTTTCACAATTTTTATCTGATCGCAAGCAAAGCTCAGCTATTTTAAATTTCACTATAGATCCATAAAAAATCTCATACAAAAAAACAACATATGTATTTTCAAATATCTAAGCGCGAGAAGTAAAAATATATATACAGTAGAATCCGGTTATAGCGACTTCCAAGGGACCGAAGATTTTACGTCGTTATACCCGGAAGACGCACTAATCAAAAGAATCAAACAATTTTTATACCCGCTACCCATATGGTAGAAGTGTATTATAACTTTGTGCCGGTAGAAGGGTATTATAACCCTGTGCCGGCAGGAAATGTATGTAACAGGTAGAATGAGGCATCTCCGACCCTATAAAGTATATATATTCTTGATCAGCATCAATAGCCGAGACGATCTAGCCATGTCCGTCTGTCCACATGAACACCTAGATCTCACTGACTATAAGAGATAGAGCTAAAATTTTTTTTCGAGAGCATTTGTTATGTTTGCACGCAGATCAAGTTTGTTTAAAATTTTTCCACGCCCACTTCCGCCTACAATAATAACTATAGTATAGATCAGATAAAAATTGTGGAATATTGTAAGCACAATATGGATTTAATTAGTTATGAGGTACGTTTCTGCAGGAGTAACCGAAAAATTTTGAATCAGCTCGTAAAACAGGCAGACGCCTAATGAAAGAATATCTTCTATAACAGAAGTATAGCTTCTCATTATGTGTTCGTTAAAAATAATTTTCCAATCGAAATGACGAACTCGTCATAAAGGGAGTCGCAAACAAATTTTTAAAATAATTTTATATATCAAATAAACAAGCTGAGTATGTCGCTTTCAGTCTAATTCACATTGCTGTTTTGTGCTGATTACTCTCTTGCCGTTGTCAGATTTCATACTGAATCTAAGGAAAACCTTTTAAGATTATAGTCCATGGTGACAAAAAGGACATTAAACTTTCTTTTGGGTTCCCAAGCCGGAATAAAATTAAATTTACAAAATTTCGATTATATTTGTCTTATTATTGTCTTATTTATATACTTGCGCAGGAATATAAGCCGCTTGTTAAAATGTTAACATTTTTGCAGGTCACGTTCCTACCGCGGTGATTCCAATTTTAATGCGCTGTTAACACCGCTGACTTTTCTGGTCACGTATTTCAATTCGGGTGTTAATCCCCTACTATATGCATTTCTCAGCCGCAATTTTCGAAAGGGGATGAAGGAGCTACTGCTATGCTCATGGAAGAAGGGCAAAGGGAAGTCATCCTCAAATTCATCGATGCATCACAAGCGTAAGGCATTACAGGTGAGCGTGTCTCTTTCGTTCACTTCCCTTTTTAAGTCGCATATTAAAATCTTGTCTCACTCGTGATCTTCTAACAGACCCATTCATTGCCCACTGATACCACGCACATCGGCAATGACCAACTATGATGGCCAAGCTGCTGGACCACGAACATCAGAATATTTGGACGTCGGCAATAAATTCGCACATTCGAAGTATTAGAAGTAGAATTTTAGAGTTTATATACTAGACGTAATTTCATCGTGATAAGATTAATAAATTTTAAATTTTAAAACGCTTGTTTAATCATTAGTATATATTACTATCATTGATACGTGTACTACGAATAAACAAATTTTTTTAAAGTCACAATTGTTAGAAACATGCAAAATATTATATGTGAGTATATACATATTTTCACATACATCATATATGCATATATCATCTTCTTAAATTAATAAAGCATTTGAATTTAGTATAAATGTGAAATATATATATAGTATATATTTGTATGTCCCATTATTATTAGTGCATGGTTGTGTGGCGCAAGCATCCTAAACCCTTTTTCTATAGCACATGTTATGTTACCACGCATTGCGTTCTAAAGATTTAAATTTTAAAGTATTTTTAAATTTTAAAAATACTTCGTTTAAATAAACTTTAAATAAAAACACAGTAGAGGACGTCTCGCTCACCTAGAGCAGAGTCTTGTGAGGCGCTTGGCTTGGCAGCGGAGACTTTTAGAAGACATTGAAATCACTGCACTATGTTGAATTTGACCCGTTCATTCATCATTTTTCGCGAGTATGCAAATTTGCAATGCAAATATTGAGAAATGATCAAATTGCTACATTGTATACCTAAATTGTTATCTTAATAGCTTAGTGTTGAAATAACAGCTGTTGCAAGCGGACACCACGTGCGGTGAAATTTCAAATTGGCATATCTCTCACAAAAAAATCATTAAATAATAAAATTCAAAATTAATATTAATTCTTCAGATTAGTACAATGTGTTGATACTAATATGTTTCGTGTTTTGTTCGTATTTTTCTAACAATTTGTATATTTAGCTAGTGTTGTTCCCTTGTCACTTTTTGAAAGAAAGTTGAACTTTCCAAAGAGTTTTAAAAAAAGGTTCAAATTGTATCTGTGAGAGTCCATATACATGTTGTAGATTTGTCAATTCTGAATTAATATGTAAGCTCATTATGCGTTTTTTGCGTAATTTGAATTATTATGCAACATCTTAATCAGCAGAACTGGTAGAAGTGTGGCGTAAGCAAGGGAGCTTCTGCAAGAAACGAAATGCCATATACACTTTCATAACAGTTATGCCTCTTCGTCTGATCGATTCGTCCGGTAATATATTATGAAACAATCAAACTCCGCAGAGTATACAGTTTTGCAGACCGTTAAAACTGCAGTTTCTTAAAGAATCCACAAAAGTTGTTGATGAGAACATACGTATGGAAAGGGAAATCATTGCATTAAATTATATTAAAGTAAATCTCAATGAAAGGCAATGTATATACAATGTGAGGTTTAGCTTCTGTTTGACTGTAATTGATGTAAAGTGCTAAATGCCCTAACAAATACGAAATCTTACCAGGCTTGCCCAATCTGCACTGCGACACCTAAAGATTTTCTTGGTAACAAAAATTTGAAGTCAATGAAATTTGTTCCCATTATCCACAATCTAAAACACGGTTTAAGTCCATTACATTATTGGATTAGGTTTTTCGAATTCGTACTTCACGCTGGGTATAAAATGGATGTGAAGAAATGGCGTATATCAAGCCAAGACAATAAAAGCATTGTGTTGCACAAAAAAAAATATATTCAGCGAATGTTTTATGAAATGCTGTCCCTGAAAGTTGACCAACCTAAACAGGGAGGATTCGGAAGTACAAATGTTGGGAATACTGCATGCCGTGTATTCAAGAAATATGAAGCTTTCGCAGAAATAACTACCGTCGATACACAACTTATTTTTAACATGAGAAATATACTTATATCATTATCCTGTCAGCTGCCAATAAATGCCGAAAAATTTGAAGAACTTTGCCATCAAACTGGTCACCTAATAATTAAAAAATATCCATGGCTACCAATGACAGCGACGGTCCACAAGATTCTTGTCCACTTAAAAGTTATATTGGAAAACACTGTTATTCTGGTGAGGAAGCAGCTGAATCCAGAAATAAAATATATATAACCGACAGACTCCACCATGCAAGGAAAAACAGCCGAATTAACAACTTTACAGATGTTTTCCACAGAGCAATGGATACTTCTGACCCCATAATCTCATCCTTAAATTTGAAAAGGCGGATCCAAAAACACAAGAGACTTCCTTTGCCAGTAGAAGTCATCCAGCTGTTGGCTTGTGAAGTTGAATCTGCAGATGAATCTGCAAATGATATCGACGCAAGGGAAGACGACAATGCATATTTTTTTATAATCATAATGAAGTTGATGACAATGATGAAGTTGAAAATGAATACGTAGAATAATAAAAAAAATATTTTTCCTGAATAATCCATATTTATGGCTGGCAAAAATCCTCTGCTGAACCCTCCCCGAGGGTGCTGGCTGGGTAGGATCTGTATTACCTCAGTGTCAACGGGTAGCAGATCTCTACTATACGTCGATATTTCAGGAACTGCAGATCCTAGCTGAGGACTCTGTTCCTTATCTTTCGGGCATCTGCCTGAAGATAAGTAGCAGAATCCATGGTACGAGGTGTCTGGCGGTCAGACTGAAAACGCTATGGGGGGCTCCCAAGAACAAAATTAGCCAACTATGGTCTCGGAATGGACTCATTAAACTATTCAACTCGGGCTGGGATGTCAGCCCAAACGTCGGTGGAAGGCGTGACTGCTACCACCGGCGGGCACGGGGGGGAGAGATCCTCTCTGCGTGTCGCCAGCGGTCACACCTCTGAGGCGGCGGGAGCAGGCCGTATCAGTTGTAACAACACTGCCACCAAAAATTCGAGGTTGGTGCGCGCGGGTGCTGTGGTCTTAACCGACACGGACCAAAAGAGCGCTGCGCCAACTTCTACGGTGGAGGGGAACGTCTTCCTCTTCAGTCACCCCTGCCTATCGCCAGCACCTCCAAGGTTGCGCAGCGGGGCACGGGGGCTGAAGGAGAAGGCCAAACAATAGGGCGGCGACCCGTATTCACGCAAGGCTTAGTGGCGTAGCTAACCTGTCCGTCAAGGACCAGGAGAGGCTTGCCTGGGCCAACACGTGGATGCGGGAAAACCAACTTAGCCCCTTCCAAAAGACAATAAAATGCAGACCGGTTCTACCGGCCCTGCCAACAACAAGGTGGAGTCCATGGCAAGCAAGCGCCAACGGTCCGCTGAGAGTCCCAAGCAAGGGGCTCCAGTGAGCAAGAAGCTGCGAGCACCTGGCTCCACCAACACGGACTCGAACAGAACGAAACAGAGAGTAACGGTTGCTGAAACTGCCAGGCGGCATCTCGCCGTTGCTCTCATAGACAGAGGGGACCCTAACGGGAAAATGTCTGCAGAGCGGTGGCGGTTGACCCATAGTAAGCTGGTCGACGCACTGTTTGTCAGGATGGAGAATGTCCCAGACAGTCCAATGCCTACATTCGAAGGCACTGGCTGGCTGAATGGTGTCAAGATCCTGACATGCAAGGACGACCCAACATTGCAGTGGCTGCAAGCGACCGTACCCAAACTGGACGGGCTGTGGGAGGGGGCCAAGCTGGACGTGGTGGACAGGAATAATATTCCGTCCATGCCGAAGGCGAAAGTCCTTTTCCCAATAGTTGTCCAGGGAGAGCGGGCGCTTCAGCTGCTTAAAAAGCAGAACCCGGCCATACCGACGAGTGATTGGTCCGTGCTGAAGGTTGATGAACCTTTACCCAGTGGTGGGCAGCACGTGATCATTCAGATCAACAAGGAGGCCGAGGATCTGCTATATAAACGCAATGGGAAGATGGCGTGGGGCTTAGGGAGCGTGTACCTTCGCCTCAAGAAACGTCATCCGAACGACAAGGACACACACACGCTGAGGTCTGGGGAGGTTGAGGCAGATCTCGGTCTCGAGAGCGTGACCGACGCCACCCAGCACCTCAGCCTGACTGACAAGACGGAGGAGGTGGGGAGGAACTGTCCATGGAGACGGGCCCCCCCGCGAGTTTGCTAACCTCTAATGAGTGTGCTGCAACTCAACCTCCATAAATCCAAAACGGCTTCGGCGGAGCTACTCCTTGCCCTGGAGGAAGTGTCCGCCTACGCGGCTTTGGTCCAAGAACCGTGGATAGCGTCGGGCAACACGGTGGCTGGACTGAAGTCGCCCAACTATGATTTATACGTCCCGACATTGGTAAGCAGATCGAGAACTGCCATCCTTGTAAAGAAGGGGCTAAAAGCTCATCTACTACCTAATTACAGCAACGACGATCTAACCGTGGTGGTGCTGGAGAGCCGTGAAGGATGTTTGCTGCTGGCATCCTGTTATATGGCCCACGACAAGCCGGCTCCACCTGACGAGCTGCGGAGGCTGGTGGACATGGTCTGCTCCTCCAATAAGCATATTATTATCGGAACGGACGCCAACGCCCACCATAGCGTCTGGGGAAGTCCCGACATCAACGACAGGGGTGAGTCAATTCTTGATTTTATCCTTAACCATAAGCTTAGACTAGCCAACAGGGGTGAGGTATCTACCTATGTAGGTCCCACCTCCAGTAATGTGCTGGACTTAACGATTTCAACTGAGTGTACCAATGTTGAAGAGTGGAGGGTCCTGGACAGACCCTCCTTCTCGGACCATAAGTACATTCAATTTACCATTCCTTTTAACAGGGTACCTGCGGCTCAGCCGTTCAGAAATCCCCGTAACACGAACTGGGCGAAATTCTCTAGCCTTGTTTCCAAGTCTCTTGGTTCGCCGGGTAACATCAACTCGGTGCAGGACCTAGAAACTAATGTCAATGTCCTTTCTGCAGGACTACTTTCAGCGTTTCGCCAATCTTGTAGACTCTCAAGACCGACGAGAAGATCGAAGCCACCCTGGTGGAACCCAGATCTCTCATCGCTACGTGGAGAGCTTACTAGCATGTTTCAACTTGCTAAGAAGGCGGACAACGAATATGTCTGGGACGAGTATAGGTCTCTCCTGAAGTCGTACAAGAAGATGATCCGATCATCCAAAAGGTCTTCATGGAGAACCTTCTGCTCGGACCTGGATAACATCAAAGACACCTCCAGACTGAGGAAGCTGCTGTCCAAGCAGGCTTCCAGTCCTAGTCTGCTCAAGTCGGGCGATGGAGCGTGGACGGAGAGCAGTGCTGAAACTCTTGAAGCACTGCTCTCAACTCATTTCCCGGGATGTATTGGAATAGAGAATAGTGACTGGCAGCTCTTTCCTAGTCTCCCAGTTATGAGACTCCCTGCCAGTCTAATTACAGATAACAAAATAATTTGGGCTATCGACTCCTTTGCGAAGGTCAGGTCGCCCGGTCTCGATGGACTTTCGCCAGCAATGCTGCAAGCCAGCAAGCCCACGATTGTTCCGTGGCTATCGGGTATCTATTCGGCGTGCCTCGCATGGGGTCATATCCCCACTCTTTGGAGGACCTCGAAAGTCATTTTCCTGCCCAAGGCGGGCAAATGCAGTCATGTGGTCCCAAATGACTTTCGGCCTATCAGCCTAACCTCTTTCCTGCTAAAAACATTGAAAAGCTACTTGATTTGCACATCAGAAGCAACTCAATGCATCTGTTGTCCCCAAATCAGCATGCGTATACAAAGGGCAAGTCCATTGAGACTGCTCTCCATGCTCTAGTAGCCTCCATAGAAAAAGCGGACCACTATAAAGAATATGCCTTGGGTGCATTTCTTGACATTTCAGGCGCCTTCAATAACGTCACCACTGATGCTATTATGAAGGGCCTAACCTCAATTAACACGGCACCAGCGATCCACAGATGGGTCAACCGCCTTCTTTGTGACAGGCGGGTGGTGGCTACGTGGGGCGATGCGGCCATTACAAAGGTAGTGCGAGGTGGCACTCCCCAGGGTGGGGTTCTCTCGCCTCTCCTTTGGAATTTGGTCGTAAATAGCCTACTTCTAAAATTTACTAGACGGGCCCCAAGTTAATTGCCTATGCTGACGACATAAGCATTTTGATAACTGGGAAATGCCCAACCACCCTTAGTTCCGTAATGGAACTTACTTTGCGGGAAGTTAAAGCATGGGCCGAATCAGCCGGGCTCAGCATTAACGCGGATAAAACGGACCTTATCCTCTTCACGAAGAGGTATAAGGTACCTGCGTGGTCCCCCCCAAAAATAGGCTGCACTATGCTAAAGCCGAGCCTAGCAGTAAAATACCTAGGTGTGGTCCTGGACAGCAAACTGACATGGAAGCTCAATGTGTTAGAAAGGGTGAAGAAGGCCACCGGAGCCTTGTACATGGCGAAAAGATGCTTAGTTGTACTTGGGGCCTCTCCTAATCTAATGCGGTGGATATACATCTCAGTTGTTCGCCCTATCCTCACCTACGGTGTTCTAGTGTGGTGGCAGGCCACTGAAAAAAGGACGTACCTATCCATCATGGAAAGGACACAGCGTCAAGCGCTACTGTGTATCACAGGCGCTCTCAGGTCGACGCCAACTAAAGCCCTCGAGGTAATAGCTGGTGTGGAACCATTACACCTATACGCGCAATCCATAGCCGCAAAATCGTCCCTACGGATTGCCGCAACTGGCAATTTGGGTCTGCTAGGCTATGGTCACAGCGCCATTGGTAGGGAGACTAGTAGAGACTTGGACTATACTATCCCCCTTACCAGTACTGACCATATTAACACTATATTCTTGGAACCGGAGTGCTGGCGGGAAGGGGTTTGCATTCCCGAAGCCCTCAACCTCTTCACCGACGGTTCGAAGATGGATGATGGTGTCGGAGCGGCCGTATACTGCCCGGACCCGGTCTCCAAACAATCCTATAAACTCCCAGACCATTGCAGCATCTTCCAGGCGGAAGTTTTGCCATTGGCAAGGCTGCCGAATTGGCTCGGGGTTTACAGCGTGATCACACCTCTATTAACATCTTTGTTGACAGCCAGGCTGCAATAAGATCAATGCACTCTGATGTGGTCAAGTCCAAAGTTGTCCTGGACAGCAGAAGAGCAATAGAGTCGCTGAACGCATCTGCGGTCGTGCGAATCTATTGGATCCCAAGCCACCAGGGCATCGATGGCAACGAGATCGCAGACACTCTCGCCAAAGAGGGAGTGGGGCTCGATGTTGGCAACATGTGCAATGTTCCGATATCCCTGCGAACTCTAGGCAGTGAAATTGAGGTGCGCTCTAGACTTCAGTGGGACGCGAGCTGGCGTAATGCCAACTCGTGCAAAACTGCAAGGCTGATGTGTGCCTCTACTAACAAAAACTTAACCAAATTCGTCATGCAGCTTTCAAGGAAAGACTGCAGGCTAATGCTAGGCATTTTAACTGGCCACTGTATGTCAGCTGTCCATGCTGTAAAGATGGGCATCACGAACAGTGATCAGTGCAGGAAATGCAACGAACCCCGGGGTTAAGGAAACACTTGAGCATCTTCTCTGTAGATGCCCAGCGTTATCCCGACTCCGGTTGAAATACCTTAATTCGCCGTGCCACAACGATCTTCGGGACGTCTCACGGCTATCTCCTAGGATGCTGCTGGCTTTTGCCAAAAATGCATCCATACTGCGCGATTTCTGAGACGTAGATAAGCTACCGGTTCAGCTACGGACCTCCACTGGTCTATGCTTTGCCCCGTACTGGGGCAGCCGGTCCTACCTAACCTAACCTAATCCATATTTATTATCCGATCTGGACCAAGTTTGGATATTCGTCTTTTTTCGATTTCTGTGGGCGGAGGGGGGCGTTGACACTCCTATTTTTTTTAAAATACCTTTCTATAGTAATAACCTTCATTATACAAGAAACCTTCATTCAAAAATCTTGTTAATTTCAAAAATTTTAATTTTGGCCACGAAAACGGGTCAAATTCAATATAGTGCTTCGTATGTGTGTGAGTGCATTATAAGTCAGCAAAAGAAGAAGAATTGCCAGTCACTCAACATTCTCATCTAGAGAGTCCGATGAACGATTTTCCGTTACCGCGCCAAGAACTGGAAAAAAGATTCCAAAAACCTTTCCGCTTGCCTTGATGTTAAAGCACACAAAGTCATACATATAACCCTTCGTAATTTTGCAGCCCCGTCCGACATAGTTCTTGATGTCCAAGAGACTAGTGAAAGTCATCACCAGTTTGTTTACTCCATGAAAGGAGACATGATGCGGGAAGGAAGAGGAGGTGAGAAATCACCCAGTTCAATTGGAGGATTAAAGGATTGTGTTCATCATATGATAAAGGGGCGGACGATCTAACGTGCTCGCAAAATTGAATGACGCCCTTTTTTTTATCAAGAAACAGATGTATACATGCATATAAAGAATGCGGAGAGAAGCACACTAAATAGTTTATACCCGATTCTGAGCTTGTAGAATGGGGTTCCCTTTAGCTTATGCAGGCTCATAATATAGAAGCTGTAAGAATCTGGAAGCGAACATTTCTGTGCCAAGTGCCGTTAACCGAATGGACTTTAGCAACCCACAAAAGTTGTCGAAAAATCCGTGCAATTGACTTTTTGCACCGAGTTGGAACTTGACCCACCTGAGTATGCGCATTACTACTATAAGAAATCACGTCTCTCTTCGTAAATGATGGTTTGGACACCATCTCAGAGAAGACGAATAATTCATCAGACGTTGAGAGTCTTGGCGACACTTACTTCATCGATGGCGAGAAAGTCTGTACAGAGCAAGTGTTCCTTGTAATCCCCTTCAACAAATTCTTTGTGTTTTAGGCCCACTTTCCACTTTGCTTAAAAGGAACACTCGGTAGGACATCATCAACGTGAATGTAATTGGCAAGAGGTTACGGTCGCGTAAATCACTCGCAAGTTGATAAAAACGAATTGAAAGAGCCTCGATTGCATGATCTGGATAGTTAGATCTAATTAAGATTATTGGCTCAGTATCAGACTCTTCCCGCTTAAAGTTGGGTTGGAGGCGTTGAACATACCGCGAACCTTCGTGGTTGTACAGTCTGTCTTAAAGACAGCACACTTTCTCAAATATAAATTGTCAAAGCTTGTTGGATCGACTTGCGACATATGACCAAAGACCAGACAATAACGGAATCATACTGCTGATTTACTTTCTTTACTTTTACCAGCCGAAGATCCCCCGCTATCTCCTAAACACTGATGGCATTATCTTTAACATTTCCCAAAACCTTTCTGATACTGGTAAATTAAATAACATAAAATCTCACATCCCAATAGCACAGGTTGAACATACTATACACTAAACGAATCTAGGGTTAATGGTCAGCTTATTCCGACCGGAAGAGTAAAAATATGGTTCAAGGAAGCAAAGATTCCCAAAGAAATAAAGCTTGTATATTCCAAAATGTCTGTTGAACCGTTCGTATACTTTTGCCAATGTTTCTGCTGTTTTGTCTGTAGTCACTTGGCTAAGCATTGGAAGAGCAACGCCTGATGAAGCATCTGATGTGATCGATTGCGCCTGACCCTAATTGTCCAGCTAGGAAAAAAGAATACTCTGCAAAAAAATTATGGCTACTGAAAATATTTCTAGAAAAGACGCAAACATTTTACAGAGAGCTACGTCTCCTTCGCTTGGTGCGTTAAATTTCCCTCAGTTAACCAAACACTTTGCAGGCAACCCCAGATCGGCCAGATCCAATTATTCTAGCAATAAAATTAGCATCCAGCCCAAATCTAATCTTTGCTGAGGAGAAGCTCAGAATGGTAGGCAGCAAAATTGCAACCTTTGTTACAGAGTGCAGAGAAGATACCATTAGTCTTTTTTCAGCATTGTGGAACTAAGGGATTTCGTAAATTCTGCCAATGCAGATGAGATAGATGCAAGGAAAATAGCTAGTAAACTTTCCCTTGAATATATTTCCTCATCATAAAACAACAATAAACAACTTCTTTATATGTATCTCATCAACAACATATATATATATAGCTATACTGTCAGTAATTTGGGTTAAGAACAAAAGAAACTGTAGCATACCAAATTATAAATTATGTTGCAAGCTTAGGGAAGGCGGTAATGGAGGGTTAGGAATCTACACCTCCACCTCTGCTGCGAACAAATAACCCTTCATTAGTCGAGGGAGACATAAACGCCAAGTCAACATCCTGCCAAGTCCAAGCTCCGACTCCAAAGGTCACCTCGTGGAGGATGCTGCCATGGACGCGAGCTTTATCTGCCTTAATGATGGCTCCCCACACTCACTTACAAACAATATTAAATGGTCAGCGCATGATGTGAGGATTACAAACAGTCCTCATTTTCCAAAATTTTACACAACCTGAGCGGGAGATGCTTAACAAGAAATGGAGAAGCTGGAGAAGAATTAGAGTAGTCCCCATTCCCAAGAAAGGTTCGGACACCTCAATAGTCAGCAACTACAAACTAATCTGCCTTTTGAGTGTCCTTTTCAAAATAGTAGAGGGACTAGTAAAGCAAAGAATGGGGAAAGAGAGAGATCATATGCATTTCGCCGTCATATATCTACTGCCTTGTGCACCAACGATCTGATCAACTAAATTTAATCGCTAAAGTCCAAGCTATACTAAGAATTAATAGCCTGTCTAGACATCAAGGAGGCATTTGACTGCGTGAACATAGACATCCTCCAGACTAAGCTTGATGAATTGGATTTTGATAGGCATCTAGTCAATTGGATAGCAAGCTAGTTACGTAGGAGGACTCAAATCAAAGGAAATTGTGAAGTGACGATAAGTAAAGGTATGTGCCAAGGTAGTTGCCTCAGCCCAACTTTTTTTTTTTTTTACTCGCTACCCTTAGGGTAGAAGGGTATTATAACTTTGTGCGGCAGGAAATGTATGTAGCTGGTAGAAGAAGGCATCTCCGATCAGCGTCAACAGCCGATACCTAGCCACGTCCGTCTGTCAGTCTGACCGTATGAAACACTGGATCTCAAAAAAACGATAAGAGATAGAGCTATAATTTTTTCGATAGCATTTTATTTCAAATTTTGCCGCGCCCACTTCCGCCCCCGCAAATTAACAAAAATCGAATGATTAATGATTTTAAAGCTAGAGTCGCGAATTTACATACAATATACACAATAGAACCTATAGTAACTGTCATTCCTGAAAATTTGGTTGCGATCAGATAAAAATTGTCAAAGTTATTAAAGCAATTATTTTGTATGGACAAAAACGCCTACTTACTAGGGGTCTTAGTTAGTTTGATTGAGAATCTGGTATATTGTGCCGTCTATGGTATATTTTGAATGCGGTCCTATATTGATACACAACATACATATACTGTTTGGCATATTTTTAGAATTTTTACATTATTTTTTTTATTTTGGTATATTTTGAGAATACCGCAACAATTTTTTGCTTTTATTCAAAATGGGTAGCATGAGCAAACTCGACTGTAGCTTTTTTATTTGTTTTAACTTGTACACGACAGGACAACAGGCAAAATGGCCCCAAGTCTATTCCTACACGCGGACGATTTTTGATACCCGCTACCCATAGGGTAGAAGGGTATTATAACTTTGTGCCGGCAGGAAATGTATGTAACAGGTAGAAGGAGGCATGTCCGACCCTATAAAGTATATATATTCTTGATCAGCGTCAACAGCCGAGACGATGTAGCCATGTCCGTCTGTCCGTCTGTCCATCCGTCCGTATGAAACACTGGATCTCAGAGACTATAAGAGATAGAGCTATATTTTTTTTTTCGACAGCATTTGTTATGTTTGCATGCAGATCAAGTTTGTTTCAAATTTTTGCCACGCCCACTTCCGCCCCCGCAAATCAAAAAAATCGAATAACAAGCGTAATTTTAATGCTAGAGTTGCGAATAGTTAGTTAGTTGTATTAGTTATGATTCCTGAGAATTTGGGTGCGATCAGATAAAAATTTTGGAAGTTATTAAAGAAATACTTTTGTAGCAGCAGCGCTGACTCGGACGCAAGCAACACACAGCAAGAAGCCCTCAAACGGAAGAAAGGGATTTCGAAGGTATGGAAGTACTTTAAGCGATCTGACGATAAAAAAACTGGCGAAGTGTCTGAATTGCGGAAAGGAATATAAGACGAGTGGCAACACGATAAATCTAAGAGATCACCTAAAACGATTTCATCCAGGCATCGATGACGCTGTTGCCAAACCTGCAGAGTTCAATGACTCAAATTTACCTGCATCATCAAGCAGCAGCACAAGATCGAGCATGCACTCGATCTCTTCGTATTTCAAACCATCCATTTCTTATGATACCAACTCTAGACGGAAGAGGGACATCGATCGTGTATTAGCCAAGATAATCGCAAAGGATGTTCAACCCTTCAATATAGTTGAATGTGAAGGTTTTATCGAGTACACCCAAATCCTTGACCCAATGTACAAAATTCCAAGCAAAACCCATCTAAGAGATGTGCTGGTGAAGGGTGTATTTGACGAGGCTGTTCTCACCCTAAAAACCAAATTAAGGGAAACAACTAGTATTGCTATGACATGCGAAAATGATGCATTTTTAACTGTGACTTGCCATTTTATCGATGGCTTTCAGTTTCGAACAGCGTCACTCAGCACAGAAAAATTAAAAGATGCTACGAATCATTCGGCACAAAATATTGCTGAAACTTTGAAAGGTGTCTTAGAGCAATTCAATGTTTTGGACAAAACAGTGTGCATTGTGACCGATAATGCAAGCTCAATGCTAAAAGCATGTGATATTTTAAAAATTCGCAACTTGCTATGTTTCGCACACAGCTTGAATCTTGTTGTGCAAGACGCTTTAAAAATTCAAAATAACAATTTGTGCCAAATGCCAACTAGGTGGAACAGCTTCTACTTTATGATAGAGCGCATAATAAAAACAAACAAAGCGATTTCAAAAGTGTTATTGGCCACAGCAAATGCACCTCTGCCATTTACTGCCAATGAAATAATTATATTAGAGGACATATACAACCTATTGGCACTATTTCAAGATGTGACAGAGCAAATTTCCGACGCAAGTACATCACGATTTCTGTAATAATACCAATAGTTTACGGAATATACCGCAAAGTTCACAAACTGACTATTGTTAAATACGACCGAAGGCAAAGCGCTGCAAGAATGTTTGTTGGATTCAATAACAAAAAGGCTTTTTAAATATGAAGAAAGAAGCATTACCAGAATTGGAACTATTTTGGATCCGAGGTTCAAAAAAATCGGATTCCGCAATGATTACAACGCTGAGAAAGCATCCGTTCTTTTAGAAAGTGAGCTTGTCATTGCATCACAGCAAATCTCGAAACCCATTGTGGAATTGGAACCTACAACTTCAAAAGAAAAAACAATTTTTTGATTCTGTTAAAATGAAAACAAATGAAAAACCAACCACCAGCCGAAGTGATGCAATAATCGTAAAACGGCAATATCTAGAAAGAAGTGTAGCATCCCAGAATACAGATCCTCTTATCTGGGTACAAGTAAGCATACATATATACTAAATAAAATTCAGTAAATTCAGTTTTTGTTTATAATTTCAGATGAACAAAACGGATCTGGAATTTATAAAAACCGTAATGTTTAAATTTTTGTGCGTACCCGCCACATCAGTGGAGTCCGAGCGCATGTTTAGCAAGGGCGGACAAAAAGTCTCCGATCGCCGAACTCGACTGAAGGAGGAAAACATTAACATGTTATTGTTTCTCAATAAGAACAAATGGCTCTACGAAGAAGCTAAATGAAAATGTTTATTAATTGTATGAAATGGTTTATTAATTTGTATAACACAAAAGCAACAAATGAAATGTATTTTTTATTTTTAAGAGTTATGAATTCAATAAAGTTTTGTCTAAATTTCATTTTATAGATTCTTTTTACATTTAACAATTAATAAGCATCACACTACCGATAGCACTATCGATGGTTTGAGAAAAATAATCGCTCGCTATCGATGGCGCAGACTATCGATAGTTCTCAACCTCTACTATAGACGACTTGTGCGATACTTGCGGATTTATCGATAGCGCTTCACATGCAATTCTCAACTGTTCGAAATACGATGCTATTCGACAACGTTTACCCAACACTAATGAAACACAACACAACAATATTCACGCTCTTTTAAAAGAAGGAAAGGTCGAACACATTTAAAACTGTCAAAAACTTCATTTTTTTCTCTCATCATTTATTTACAATCCGTCTATTTTAACAGTAAGTAAATTGTATAATTTATATTAAATTAATAGAAATAGCAGTTATCCAAAAAACCCTGCTATTATGTATATGCTTTAAATTATCTATCTATAAAGTATACATATATATTCTTCATCGGCGTCAACGAATAGATGATCTAGCCATGGCCAACTGTCCGAATGAACACATGTCAAAGACTATAAGAGATAGAGCTGAAACTTTTTTCGACAGTTATGTTTGCACACAGATCAAGTTTGTTTCAAATTTTTGCCACGCATTTGTTATGTTGCACGCAGATCAAGTTTGTTTCAAATTTTTGCCACGCCCACTGCCGCCCCCGCAAATCAAAAAAATCGAATAACAAGCGTAATTTTAAAGCTAGAGTTCCGAATAACTACTATAGTAGTTATGATTTCTGAAAATTTGGTTGCGATCAGATAAAAATTGTGGAAGTTATTAAAGAAATACTTTTGTATGGGCAAAAACGCCTACTTACTAGGGGTCTTAGTTGCTTTGGCTGACAATCTGGTATATTGTGCCGTCTATGGTATATTTTGAATGCGGTACTATATCGATATACCAAATATACCATTTGGTATATTTTTGGTATCTTTGCAGTATATTTGGTATATTTTGAGAAAATACCGCAAAATATATTTCTTTTATTCAAAATGGGTAGCGGGTATCTCATAGTCATAAATTAGCATTACGAGCATAGTTACAGCTGTGTCTCAAGCATTTAAGCTTTAAAAAGTTTAGTTATTGTTTTTACCGAGTAGATTTGCTAACTAAAAGTCACTTTAAATTTCAACTAATTGTGTATTATTTGATTTAATTTTATTAACTTGATTGTCAATTTAGTGCTTTTTTAGGCGAACACAGAAAAAAATATTAATGAGAATTTGCAAAACGAGTCGGGTAAATCATTCAACAATGCTCTTTAACCGTTTGATAATCAAATTGATGGTCTGATCAATAATACAAGATTTTCCCTAGCTGACAATATTTATTGTAGACTATTTAAACAATTAGTTTAGGTTGAGTATCCCGTACATATTATATTATATGCTTCTTAAAAAAAAAATTAAAATAATGTTTTAATTATTCTGTGTTATTGTTTATTTTTTCCTTTGTAATATTTTAACAAAATCGTTTTGAGCACTTATATATACATATTGGTAATTTATTTCTTCCTCATTCTTCGACTTAAATTGACTTCAGCTACCGTATTTTATCTGTAATTTCCAAGGGTTGTCACTCAGACCTCCGTGAAGAATCTTAAGGATCCGCTTTCTAAGGTTACCTATGTATTTAAAATATTTTATATTGGAATTTATAACATTTACACTGCTTATGTGCTTGTGCTTAGCTTACAAATGCCTCTTTGGTCCTATTGGTAATTTTATTTGGGGTGTTTAATTTTATTTGTTAAATAATAGCTAAAAACTAATCAGCTCATGTTTTATTTGCTGTATGTACAAATCGCAGTTTTGACCTTACAAATAGACAAAGTGGCCAAGTCCTTCAGCTGGATTGTTGTTAACTACCTCTGCTGTCAATTTGCCTCTTGCTGACGGCATCGCTGTCGATGATGTTAAAACTGTTGTTCTGGCGTTTAATCGATTGCTTGCTTCATCGATTGGTAAGATTTGATTATATAGTCCGTTGGGTGCATATCTAGCGTTTATGTGGATATCAAGCAGTTTCTTGTCTTTACCCAAAGAAGAGAACGTGTGTCCTGCTGTACGAATTTCTCGTATGTTGTAAACGGGACTGTACGCTCGAACTTGAGGAGACAATTCTCGGTAATTGTTGTTACTGTCCTTTGCTCCGGCATTAATGGGGGCAGGTACGGATCGTTGGTAGAAATTGCGGTATAAAGCACACTCTGTGGAGTTGTCTGATGAGCCAGAGCTACTAGCGCATTCGTCATCCTCGGCACTGCTGCAACTACGCACTTCGTCGGATAAGGACAGTTCGGACTCCATTGAAAGCTCTAATAGGCTGCTAGCATCAGCACAATATTCTTCAACTTCATTGGATACTGATACGGCCTGGCTCTGGCTGATAGCCTGATTAAGATCGGCCAACAACTGACGGCGACGAGAATAGTTGGGTGTCCTACGAATGAGAAAGTGACAGCTCTCATTCCGACGCAGACGTTCTGCTTGGGCTTGTAGGGGCAAATCGTCGGGATGCAGCTTTCGCTGGTACTCCTGCCCAGGACAGACTTCGTAAAGAGAGAAGCACTCAACTGGCTCAAGGGAGCTATAACAGGCTAGCAGAAGCTGTAGAAGCTCATCGCAGTTTGTCTCTTTACTGATCACCAGCGATTTGTACTGCGAGCTCGGGTGTAATGCCGAGGTGTGAACCCGTATTAGTCCGCCAGGCTTGATCTGCAAGCAGAATCGCGATTCACCTTTTGGGTGGCACGCTTGCATAATGGCTGGTCGTGTGTCTTCATCAAGCGTTAAGATAGTTTTCACTCCGGCACGCCTTACAGCCACCTCCATGGAGAGATAGAAAAGTCGTGGATCCCGATGATGCATCTTGAGGCTTTCGGAAAGAATTGTCCAGTTAGTAGTCGCACAGTAAATTGATGGAAGCGTACTTACCGTTTCAAGAGCTGAGTGATTACCTCCTTGCTTGTTGTGTCCCACTGTATGCCAAGCGTCTTGTACTCAATGTCAATTTTCAAATAGTTTGTATAGACTTTGATGGTTGTCTGCATAGAATTGTAAAAATAAAATGTGTATTAGTGTCGTGCTGCATGCGTACAGGGTTAAGGATGTGAAACTAACTTGTGGGAGTTGCTCAGTAAGACTTGAGTAGCTCGAGGCTCGTGATGGTGTTCTTTGCAGTTCTAATGACGGATCGGAACTATCGCAAATGGAACTGGCGCATAATGAAACATTACTAGAAGAGCGCAGAGACACTGTGTCCGAGCGATTTCGCATTGGCGAGATTTGAACGTGTTTCAGCATCTGAAATGTATAAAGTGATGAAAGGTTAGAAACTTAAAATTTTTGGATCTACCAAATTATTCTTCTTTTGTAATAAGCGCATTCTTATTGACATAATCCATTTCGAAAACCTTCGCTTGAAATTTTCATTTTTTGCCCAAATTGATTTTTCTAACACCCGACTTCGGCAATTTAACAACCTTGCCGTAATAAATGTAGTACAGATACACTCTATACAATAACTTCATATGCCCACTGCACATATTATTACGGTGGCTTGTTATTATTCACTAATGCATAACTCTAGAGTAAGTCTGATATGGTAGAGACTACGATGCCGAACTAAACGAAGGCACCAATCACATATACGGATCCAACTGAGCATTTAGCTAGCTGTCAACTGTTAACAGCAGACAGACCGGATTTACTTCATAGCGTATGCAAAGGCATATGTGGGCTCCAGTGGCCCTCCGAATAAGCCTTGTGTCTCTCTCTTTACTCTTTTTTATTTCCTATTTATGGCGGGAAGCGTTGCTCTGTGTTCCATGACACGGACAGCCGGGCCCTTTCATTAATTTCAATATACGTATCTTTCACACACACCCACACACAAACTACACACCCATAGTTTCATTCTTCTGGAGATGGTCGCTGCTATTTATGGGCCCGCTTTGCATGCATCACTGACACAACATCAGAGAGAGGAAGTATATGCACTCACTTCAGTTATCTCACTAATTCGTTGGCAGTGCTACATTGATCCGGATGTTGTAACTTCATTAACCACTAACGATGATAAAATTACAGCTGATGCCAACGAGGAGCACTACAAAAAAGTATGATCAAATGACATTTCCACAGAACAAGCAAGAAAACAAGTACAAAATAAATGAATGTACAGAAAAAAAAAGTTTAAATTAAATTTGGTTGTAAAAGGAACCATATATGTTAATATATAACGTTACACACATCGGAAGATCGTAAAAATACGGACAAATCTTAAAAGAATATGAGATCGGTGATAACAGCCATTGTGATGAGTAAGGCCAGGAATGAACCAATAAAAGAATATACAATTCATTCATTATAATCAGAGCTTACCTGTCCACAAATTAAATAATACTGAATTTCAGTTTAGGGAATTCACATAATTGTGAAGAGAGTAGTTTGGAATCGACATATGTATCAAACTTTCCACTTATGTGACTTAAAGTGGAAGCCAACATAAATGTCATAAGAAAAAGCAACATTAACTGCTTTAGGAGGAAGGGTTTCTTTATGAAAGAGTACTCGATACATGAAACAAATCGTCTTAATGGTAATGTCAGTGACAGTACTGACGGAAGCCATAAACTAAGAAATAAAATTAAATCAATTTTCTATCTAAATGCTTTCGTGGTATTGAGACGAAAAATAAGCACAATACAGCCTTGTGTGTATCGTAGTCTCTTTAAGTTGGCGTATTAATTTGAAATTTCTATCA
The DNA here is from genome assembly GCF_023558535.2 of Drosophila nasuta. Taxonomy (NCBI): domain Eukaryota; kingdom Metazoa; phylum Arthropoda; class Insecta; order Diptera; family Drosophilidae; genus Drosophila; species Drosophila nasuta. Next base: position 1,188,712 of record NW_026869386.1, on the reverse strand, counting down.
AATATTTGTTGTCAATGGGCTCGTTAAAATGATAAATAGTGAATTTTGGACAGGACTAGTGTACGAGGGTTGCTATTTATATTTCTGGCCTAATAATGAAAATGCGCACATTTATTATAAAAAATTGATTTATTGTTTTTAACAGTATTCTCTAGTAAGATTTATACACTTTTGAATGCACTCAAACCAATTATCGAAGCATTTTTTCCACTCTGATTGAGGCACCTCCAAGACATGGTTTTTGAACGCTTTAACAGCATCTTCTGGCATCGAAAATCGTTGACCTCGCATTTTATAAGCATAAATTCATGATTCGTCACCTGTGACGAACTTATAAATGTATTTTAAAGCACTGAAAATTTATTTTTTCAAAATTTCTTCAAACCAATCCACACAAGTCTTTTTTTGAGCAATTGTCAAATTGTGCGGGATCCAACGATAACAAACATTTTTAACGACAAGGTGTTCATGCAATAACGAATGTATTCTGGTGGAAGAAATGTCAAAGGATGCCTCTATCTCACGATATGTCACTTGACGATCTTACATTATCAGTTCACGCACGGCACCAATGTTTTCTGGCACAACGTCTGTTTTTGGACGACCTTCACGACCTTCGTCTTCCAGCGAGCATCAGCCACGATAGAATCCATTTAACCAGTTTTTCACAGGGCTGTAGGATGGCACTTCATTGCTTTACAAAGATTTAATTTCATCGATGAACTCTTGTCGTAATAATCCACGTCGAAAGTTGTGAAAAAATCATTGCTCGAAAGTGTTCACGAGTTAATTTCGATTTTTCTGCCGAGGTAAGTTTTTAATTAATCGTTTATCGATATCAAGCATGGTACACATGAAAAAGTTGTATGGAGCTTTTATCGATAAAAGTCCAAACTTTTTTTGGGAATGAGTCAATTGGTCCTAATATGGCTACAAGTGACCGAGGCCAGAAACTTAAATAGCAGCCCTCGTACTGGCTGTGTCCTGAGGACACAAAGCCATATATTATATTTACCATTTGCTTGAAAATATGAAATGTTGCTGCTTTTATATTGTCTTCTCATAAATCAGAAACCTTATATGTATATATAAGAACAATAAAACAAAAAGATGACATTACGGAAAAAAGACGTTAACATAGACCTACATACCTAAATTTAATAATATGATTCAAAAAGCATTCACATGCTAAAGAATAAAAATAGCATCATTTGATAGAACTTGTTATTGCTGCACGCAGATCAAGTTTGTTTTATATTTTTTCCACGTACACTTCCGGTACTTGCGAATCGACAAAAATTGAATTGCTAGTATACATAAGTAGCTAGTATTGAGGTAAAATAAAAGAAAGCTAATAGTCACGAATTTAATAATGAGTTAATAAGCCATTCATTTATTCATTCTTGATTTACAGCAAACAGTTTTTAAAAGTGGCTCATCTTCAAATAATATTTAATAATTTTTTTTCAGTAATCCACTTTGCTCAGAAAGTTAGACTTCATAAATAGATGATTCAGTTAGTATAATATTGTTCTCGTATGATTATAACGATATTCACATATAGTAGAATAATGAAATCCGGTATATTTTATTATTTTATTTAAGACAATTTTAACTATTATTTTGTATGCCAGTGCTTAAATATTATCATGGCCTTTTTGCAAGCTGCTGAATCTGTTTATTGCTTTTAACACCTTCGGATCAGCATTTAAGCAAAACCAATTACAAACACGAACAAAGTTTGTTTAAGAATAAAAGAAAACATTATTTTTCTTTAGCCTTTCTGCAGTTTTTAATTGTTCAAGTCATGCCGTCATGTTTAAGGTTTCTGCCAGTTAACGTTTGTAAATAATTTCAGGGTTTGAAAGAACTATGAAGATCTCTGTTAATCGTCTCAAGGTACTGCCTTTTGTTATACCGGCTACAAAAAGTACAAGAGTATATAAACTTTGCGATAATAACAGATAAAAGATTGTTAATGCAGGTTTTTTGATATCTTCCTAAGGTATCTTTTAGATTTCTAAAGACAAATATTGTAAATATTTTCATATCTTCATGATTTCCACAAATAATAAATTGAAAACTTTTGTAAATATTCTCATATCTTCATGATTTCCACAAGCTTCATCGATATTGTTGAATAAGTTCAGCCCACATAATAATTCTGGTCTTGATAACAACCCTGATCAAATTTCCAAAACAAACGAGAAAACGGTTGCAAAATTTGAGTTTTAGTTGCTTAAGTTGTCAATCTGATATGTTTTGTATTTTAAGTGTAGTACTATATCGATATATCCCTTATAGCCTTCAGTATATTTCAGTATTTTTTCAGTTAATTTATTTGAATATTTCAAGCGTAATACGGCACATTAATTGAAAATGTGTAGCGGGTATCTCGCAGTCGAGATCATTCGACTATAACTTTCTTACTTCTTATTTCTATACTATATTCTTAAAACTACAAACACTATTGTGCGAAAATTTTAATATCCGCCTACAGCTTCCCGCTGCATACCTGAAATGTGTAGATTAGAATCATAGTAGTCAGCTTTTAAGCAGCTTTATCACACAGCTGGTATGTTAATATGAATTTGTTTACTTAATGAAATTTTTATTTGAGTGAGTGGGGATAGTACGTCGTTGCAGTGTAGCACTGCAATCTGGAGAATTTAACTAGCTGAGAACCCTAATGAGAACCTCTGTTCAAATCTGAATAATGTCACAAATTGACAATAGGGATTTAGTCGGTATGTGCAAAGTGTACGCAGAAGCAAAGATAATTAAAAAAAAAAAACAAGTAAGAAAGTTACTGTCGAGTGTGCTCGACTGTGAGATACCCGCTACCCATTTTGAATAAAAGCAAAATATTGCGGTATTATTTTCAAAATGTACCAAAAATTCTAAAAATATACCAAGTGGTATGTTTGGTATATCGATATAGTACCACATTCAAAATATACCATAGACGGCACAATGTACCAGATTGTCGACCAAATCAACTAAGAGACCAAGTAGGCGTTTTTGCCTATACAAAAGTTTTTCTTTAATAACTTCCACAATTTTTATATTATCGCAAACCAAAATTCGCAGCTCTAGCTTTAAAAAATTACGCTTGTTATTCGATTTTTTTGTTTTGGGGCGGAAGTGAGCGTGGCAAAATTTAGAAACAAACTTGATCCGCATGCAAACATAACAAATGCTGTCGAAAAAAAAAAATTATAGCTCTATATCTTATAGTCTCGGAGATCCAGTGTTTCATACGGACAGACGGACATGGCTAGTTCGTCTCGGCTGTTGACCCTGATCAAGAATATATATATACTTTATAGAGTCGGAGATGCCTCTTTCTACCTGTTACATACATTTCCTGCCGGCACAAGGTTGTAATACCCTTCTACCCATTGGGTAGCGGGTAAAAAAATTTGTAAAAGAACAACACACAATTACATACATATCTCGACATTTGAGTCTACGACTGAGACTTTCTGCATTTCGAGTATAACACACAAGCTCTCATTTTGTGTTTGCACTTTTATTTGCAAAGCTTATTTTAGAATGTACATTGTACAATACATATGTGTAAACGTTTTATACTGCAAGGAAACAACAAAATACTTAGCGAAGAGTTATAAACATATACATATCTACATACATACAATGTATGTATAATATATCACTTTTGACATTGATCTTTGCAAAATAAGCCCATGTGCATTTGCAAACACATAAAGCGGTAGGTGGTAAGTCCAACAAAGACAGCCATGTCTCGAGACACAGGAGAGTGAGTGCGAGAGCACTGTTGTTGTACATAGTACTCATACACCGCCATGCATATATGTACATATGTTATACATATGTAACGTGCGTTAAATCAAACGATTTTTGCTTATGAGTAAAGTGCATTGTAAATTCGATTGATTAAATAAAATGATGATTAAAATGTTAATTAGACCAAATGAATGAATTTCTAGCGTGTCGGTCGGCTATGTGTTGATGAAATAGTGTTTAAGTAAGCATGGTGCCATATATTATCATAAAATCTTAGGCGCCATCAATTTAAAAAAATCTGAAGAGGTGTAAGGACAAAATGTTTACAGCAACTGCCGGTCTCGCGTAGATGTAACATTGAGAAAAACGTGGGAAGAGTGAATACTAAAATTATTGTTAAAAGAAAACTAAATTAAATTTTAAGAAATGTATTGGAAATATAAAGTATTAAAATGCCAGCCTTTTCATGAAGTTTATCTAGAAAGTAAGATTCGCTTCAGACAAATACTTAAAATATCTACAAGGTAATCATGCCATCATTGAATCTGCGTGACAAGAAGCAATTAAAGTCGGACCGGGCTGGAGCCTTTAAATTAAGTGCATCCTTTGCCCATGCTTGGCCAAGATATGGCAGGAAGTTAAATTAGAATCACTTCCCATATAAAACTCATTAATTATTGGTTACTTGAGCTAAAACAGAAAGCTAAGCGGTTTTGAGGCCTAACATACGATGCTAGAAGTTCGTGGCGATAATGTGACTTCTTGAATTGACTTCCGTTGGGAAGTTCTTGCCCAGTAAAACGTGTTTGCCCCAACTCAAACTTAACTGAGGAATTTTCCTGCTTCATAAATTCTTTTAATGATTTATCTTTTGCAGCGCGCAGTTCAGTCTGAAACTGGTTCTCTACACATTTAGCATCCGGTGGCACGTTGAACACTTAGGGCGGAAACTGTAAAAAAAATAACGTTACCGAGCCGACAGGTTGAATACTAAGACTCCGCAGTTTCTTATGATATTCTACAATATTATTGATTGAATAAATCTAAAGACATATATGCTGTTAAAATTGGTTAGCGGGTATCTTACAGCTGAGCACACTCGACTGCAGCTTGTTTTTGGTTTTTTTTTTGTGGATATGAGACGTATCCCAGTTGAGTGGTTCCATCGTCTCTTGAACACGTTTTGCTTTGAATTCAGATACATTACAAAGACAAACATTTTGGATTTCCTGTTAAAAATTTAACCTCTTTAATATAAAGTATATAGTGAGACTATACAGATCAACTTAATAATATTGTTGTGCACGCATTATTCAACTAATGGACGCAACAGCCGCAACTAAATGAATATGTCGTATATTATATTAGTATCTTTGCTGTATCCATTTTTCCCCACGGCATCATTCTGTTTGGCACTCAAAGTTTGCCATTTGTTTGAGTTTGCCTGCACGACATACACACGACAGCTGCCGCAGCACTGAAATATAGAAAAACATATGGAAAAATGTGAAGAGCGGAAAGAAAAACTCAGTTCTCAGATATAACGATATGCTTCAGATGCACATGATGCACACAGCAGCAAGACAGCTGACTTGCATCCTTGTCTATCCCAATCCAGTCATTGATAGTGACTGTGGGAATGTCGCTGTGAGAAATCTGAGTCGAGCAGCAGGGCATCTGTTTTAGTAATGTACACAGGCTGCTGTGGTAGTGGTAGCAGGTAGTCACCAAAGGAATAATGCATACACGTCACGAGGAAACTTGTGTGGAAATACAAACTGGAAATCGTATGGAAGCGAGGTGCATTTCTGTCTATCGAACTGCTTGTGTGTTATTTTTCCGCGATTTCCGGTTCGAGTTTTGAGTTTTTGGTGCGGATGTTGCAGCCGTCTAGCTTTAACTCATCACGCTACTTTCTTGCAACAAGTGATCTTAACATACTCGAATTCACTTAACTTGAATTAATGGCAACAAAGCCACGCCTAAGAATGGAGAGTTCAGGTTGAAAGGTTTTTCTACATTGCATTGTATTTATGCAAATCAAGTTTGATTTTGATTTTGGCCATGCCAAAGCTAACCCCTCGGTACAAACCCAATAACTATTGTTGAAATGATTCCAAAGTCAATCAAAAACATAATATTAATTCAATATTATTAAATGTAGGTTGCACTGACAATATGACACTGTACGTAATAACATAACAACCGTGTGTAGATAGCAACTTTTTGCCCTTACGGACATTATTTCCGCACTATTAAGAATGAAAGGGAATTCATTTTTATAAAATATCGTGATTTTGTTAGCATCTTTAAAATATTAAAGATAATATTGCCCCTAGAGAAAAACTCCAAGAAGTAATTCGTTTAGTCTTCTTCACAATTTCATAATTCGCGCTCTACTTCAATCCAAATGCGACATCTGGCAAACTCGTTTTCAGTTGTCCAGATAAAGCTTAAATTCCAAAGTTCAACTTATTATTCTTTTTTGCGTCTTGTTAACAAAACAAAGTACAAATGAAATTACGCAATGTCCCTTGTTCATGTTGTTCGTACTGCTAAGCAACAATTTGACTTATGCGGCTCTGCGTTAATAGACAAGACTTTACTCTAACTCTGAAGTCTTCTCGAAGACTTTGCTGTTGTATATGATAAATATGGTTTGCTATGCATGCTAACGAATATTAATATATGATATGTATATGAATACTTGTGTGCAGATATTGTACACACATAATACAATAACTTCATGTGGGAATTTAAGCTCGAAATGTTGCTCTGCTAACTCAACTTATAGCAGAGCAAGAGAATTGTCAGCATTGTAATATTTGTCGGATTCAACGAGCTTGCTTCGTCGCTGCCACAAGTTTTAAATTGAATTTAATGCTCCTCTCTCACAATCAGCAACACCGAAAACCTAATTCCAACTCTATGAGGACTCAGGTCTCTCTTATGTTATGTGTGTATATTATATACACATACTAAATACTTATAGTATAAAAACATTGAAGAGACACCAGGGTATTCCAATGCCTAAACAGTTCAACTTTAATCAAGAGTTGTCGAATCAGCAAGGGGCTGTTGAAAAACCTACATATGTATGTACATATATACACACTTTATGTATGTACATACATATGTATACACATTGTATACCAAACGCGGTCACATATTCATCCGATGCATCTAATACTCTGGATAAACCCCAAGTAAAAGCTATTTTTGTTGTATTTATTAAATGATTAGAAAGAAAACAAATGACGATTTGTTAACTATTTTATTTATCAATTTACTTGGAAGTCTACAAAATTATTTAAGTTTAATTTTTTTTTAAATATTCAAGATCAATTATCTATGAATACATCTTCTAAATAAAGAATCTCTGCAATGTAATGGAGCTTTGGCTCTGAGTTGATATTCGGTTGGTTTGCTAGAAACTCATACAATTTTCTAGTTGATTAAGACGCATGTTGCAAGCTGTATTGGAGCAGAAATAAACATTGCGATAGCGGCCGCATAATGTATAAAGTATTCTTAATCAGCGTCAGCATCTGTCTGATTGTCATATGAGACACTGGATATCAGAGACTATACGAGATTGGGCTGTAATTATTTTTTAAAAATACTATGTTTTAGATTTTTGTCACAGCGCCTTCCTGCTCCGCAAATCGAAAAAATTAAATAGAAAGTGCAAGCAAGAGTCACGATTATTGGAACACACAATTGAGTGCGATCAAATAAAAATTGGGGAAGTTATTTAGGAAATAATTTGTTATGGCAAACAACGGCTGTATTTTAGTAAATTTTGGGTATATACATTTGTGTTTTGCCTTTGTTGACAATGGGTAGCAGGTGTCCCATAGTCGAGCAGATTCCTCTGTAGTTTCTTACTTATTTTGTCACTCATACGACTTTAAACTGGGACGCTTCCGGTTTTAACCCTTTCAACAAACGGACATTCAGGCGACTGGAAAGCATATCGATTACCACAACGGGGCATGGTAATGAGCGAATAACAAACTAAAAGAAAGAGGCTAGGCTGTGCAAGGTGAAGAATTCGGTGGTAGAGTTACTGTTATTAAATCTCACAGCAAAAAAAATACTGTCAAGTCAATTAACTTGTCAAGAATTCTCACAATGCATTAAAGCAACAGCATTTCCCATGCCATATGCAAGGATTGCAGCTGGGAAACGTCGCATCACTGCACCACCGCACCACCGCACCGCATCGCATTTTGCGGTTTGCATTTATAGTGCCACCACGAAACCGAGAAACAGCAGACGAGAGTTTATTTGTGTTGTTGCTGTTGCTCTTTTTGTTATGGAAGCACGTAACATTGGGTGTGAGAATTTTCACTCTTTTTGTGGGCGACAACAAAGGGAAGGTTTGTTGTTTCAATGTTCCGTGCTCCGATAATGAATAAAATCTACATTATCCGGGCTTTTGCGAAAGTGTGACTAGTCTAACAAAAGGAAATCAGTTCCCTCAAAGCTCGAGTACTCGACCCTAATGAGTATAGCCCAAACCAAGCCCATATTAAAATAATTACTTTCAATGTGAAGAAAAGATAATGTAGTGCTAAAGAGAAAAAGATTCACGTCGATGTTAGTTAATCCGCGAGAAGTATTCGTACATAAAAATTGCATAGTTTACCACTGAATCGCCATGATATGTACTTTCTCGAATATTGAAATGTTTATTACCTATTGATACTTGCATATGATAAGTCTACATTTTTCAACGACCATCAAAAAACTAAAGTCTGTGAGATACTCACACCGATTTTAAATAAATGTAAAAAAATGGCAGTATTATTAAAAAATACCAAACTAATACTGTAAACCAATAATACTGTAATACCATAGAGTACAAAATATACCTGACTGTCAGCCAAAGTAGCTAAAACCCGATTGCAGTAGACTTAAATTGCCATACAAAAGTTTCTTTTTAATAACTGCTACCATTTTTATCCGATAATACTATAGTCATTATTGTTCTGCACCGAAATTCGCGTCTTTTGCATTGAAATTTCGGTTGTTATGCCATTTTTTTCGATTTGTGTCGATACAAATCGTCGATATATGTTAGATCGTCTCGGCTGTTGACGCCGATCAAGAATGTCTACTTTATGGAAATATGTAGATATAAAATCTGCTTCAAGAGACATGTTCATGGTAAATATTGATATCTAACGACTAAACAAATATAAACGCCATGCAGCGACTGTGCAAACATATTTATAAAAGTTGCTAAGTATTGCAATAATTTTGTAATTAAGTTCTTAATATAAGTTATTTTCAGGTTGCTTGAGAATTGTTAACAAATTCGAGTCAGCAAAAAGGCAATGCGAAAAGCAACTTGACAATTGTCGAGCTCAGCGACAACAAAATACCATTTCTCTATGCTATGAACATTGAGTATGTTTGTATGTATCTACGAGTTTCATTTGCTGATATCTCAATCTTCATTCCCCGTATTTTCTCTGCTGTTTTTGTTACGAGTGTACGAGTTTAAAATTTCGTTTTCAAGTTGTTGACTAAGCCAACTTTTAGCTGTAATTCAGCGAATTATGCAAATAATGAAATAAAAATAAACTACAAAAATACCCTCTTCGAGTCAGATAAATCGGAGACTAACGAGAAATGCAATACATACATGCATATGTAAGATGTCTGTGTGTAAAATAAACATGATTTGGACAGTTTAATTGTAAAGTCAACATTCAGTAGCCAGTTTCTGTGTGCACCGTTTTGTACTTTCTGATATCGTTCTATATCTTCAACGAGAACTATTCATTGTTCACAATTTTATAACCTCTCGATCTAATATGGAACATGTTGTGTTTGCAATTCGTGATTTTTATTAATCATATGCGATAAACATATATAGTATATACCATGTACCTAAAATTGTTTTTAGTGGTATTTTGGAAGATATTACTAAATTCCTCATAGTCTTACCTTATAAGGTTTTGAAAGATCAGTTGTGTGTGTATCCAAGGTTATCCAAAAATATTATATCATATGTCGACTTGAATAGATTTCGTTTTATAATTGAAAAATAAATTTCACCCTTAATAATTACACTTTATTACACTGAGATAGTTCTTTCTGGGGATAAATGTTCATAATGGTTTTCGATTTCGTCTAGGGCTTAGTCAGCGTTAATTTATCATGGGTCTTATTATTATGCATTATTTTTCAAAACAACATCCGTGCCGAAAAGTGAGTCACTGTACCGAGCATACCGAAAATCCTCAACAAAAAAAAACACAAATAAAAATTCAATAAACGAAGTATACTTTATTTTGGTAATGTTCTTTTCATATTTTGTAAAAACTGGAATATATTGCGATGGTAGAGCATAGAAACGATGAGATCAAACAATCGCATCTAACGACCGCACTCAATAACATTTAAAGAACAACTAAAGTCTGCCATCCGAACACCGAAGCAATGCACCAGCTCTGCCAACTCACCCAAACAAACTGCTCTCCTGCTCTAGCTTTATGCTCTTTCTTTTTGAGAGAGGTTCTCTCTCTCTCTCTCTCTTCTGTAATTCTCTCAAAGCGAAGCAGATCCTCAGCCATAAAAGAAACAAAAATAAAAACGAAGCATTGACAAAGTTGGGGACTTGGCTCGATCGAGATTGTTTTACTTGTATTAAAAAGAGAAATTCATATTTGGCTCAATTTAAAATTTACTCCTATTGATGCGAGTTTCCCAAACTGCATATCGTGCACTCCTCCGCTCTTGAACTCACTCTTAAAGTGACTACCAGTGTTGCCAACTTGGCTATTTTCTAGCCAGATTTGGCTATTTTGCATGACCTAAAACTAGAAACCACTCAATTTTGCTAGAGCCTGTTATGTTGGCTGTTTCACAAAAAAAATTTGCTATTTTTTAGCTATTTTAAATAATTTGTTATATTTGATTATATTTATTTATTTAAAGTCGACTAAAAAACAAGTGGACTTTCAAATTTAATTTTCGGAAATCGTATATTGACAATAGAGACGTTGTTTGTGGCTATCGATATATACACACCACGTTTACCGCCCAGCTTGACCGAATTGTGTATTTTAAATACTAAAATATTATTTACCCCTTTGTAGCTTTTGGGTACTTGGTATTTTCTCAACATCGTTTCGGGCTCGCAATGGTACCATCTCTAATTCAAATACACTGATTATTGTGTTTGTGCGGTTGTTTCCTAAATTGTATAAACAAAAAGTTCCCGATGCTTAGTTGGAGGATCCCCAACTTAAGGACTGTATTGCAAAAGATTTAACTAACATATCAAAAGCATTTTGCAAATATTGCAAATGCAAATTAAATGCAAAGTTGTGGGACTCGAAATCGCCCGTTGAAACTAAAAAAACACAGGGTAACCAAACAATAGAGTTTTCCAAAACATCTACAGAGGCATCCTCAAAGGAATCTGCTCTCTGCTTGTTTGTGGGTCAATACTGTTCAATCAGTTCGGTTGACCACCTTAATAATTTGTGCGCGCAAATCTTTAAAGAAAGCCAGTTAAAAATTCATCAAACAAAGTGCATGACAGCTATAAAAAATGTGCTGTCGCCACATTTCCAAGAATATCTGCAAAACGACATTGCAAATTCAAAATTTAGCTTATTGATCGATGAATCGACAGATATAAGCTTTACAAAAATACTTTATGAGTTTACCGCATTTTTCTAATATATTGGTTCCGAGGAGTTGGAAATTGGGCAAGTTTTAAACAATTTGCTTATCGAAGAAGAATCATTAAATAATCAACACTGAATGTACAAAAATATAAGATTTTGTCATTGAAAACTAACGGCTATTTAAATTTACTATTTTTGAAGAAATCTAGCTATATTTGGCTATTTTTTTATGCTTTCACTGCTATAAACGACCACTAAGAGTTGGCAACACTGGTGACTACATCATTATAGGTGCGCTCTTTGTCCAGTGTGTGTATGCAGTGGTTGCTATGAGTACGAGTATGTTACTGAACTGTGGGCGACTCTGTTTGGGCGAACTAGTTCCACTGGCATTCTCTTCGCTTTCAAAATATGTACATATGTATGTGTGTACATACCTAGCTAGCATGCAACGTGCCTCTGGAAAACGAGTTTTCAATTATAATTAAGAGTTCGTCCGGCGTGTGGGTTTTGCGTAAAGGTTGTTTTTGGGATGGTTTATTGAGAGAGGCAGTGCACCAGGGCGCACAGTGCGTGACCGAAACTCTCGGCACACCGGATGGGCTTGAAACATTAGTCACGTATGAATATAAATAGATTACGTATAGATGTACATACTTATGTGTTACTTACTTAAAGAAAATTGCCAGCTACATACATTTGATAAAACAGTTAGAGCTATAGAATACTCGCATTTACTCGTAGTTAGAGCTTTGAAATGTATAGTAGTGCGCACACATGAAAACACAACCCCACTATCATTCTTTTAGTCTAATAATGTTGACGCAGTATATTTCAAATTTTAAAATACAATTTCAATAAGTAAAAGAAATACATAAAGGAAAGTTGTGATTTGGTCAAATTGTCCTCAACTTATAACAAATGTTCGAAGCGGATATCTCACAGTCGAGCACACTCGACTATAGCTTTCTCAGATGATAATGTAATAATGCCTTTTTGCTATACAGAAACTAACAATTTAAGCAAAGAAGACGTGATATCTTTTAGCTGCTACATAAACTCAAGTAATATGGTGTTATTAAAGACAAGCAGACAAAAATTTTTATTTCGTTTCGTCTGCTAACGCTTTTGAAGAATGTATATACATTATATTCGTATATGACTCCTTCTGTATGTTACATATGTCCATTGGTGGAGGCACGAAGCTATAATACCCTTCTACCAAATGGATAGCGGGTATAAATATTGTCTAGTTTAAATTCTTTAAACCATCATTCACAGGCGATTGGCCCGATAGAGTTGTCGAAATATCAATTTTTTTGTTGCATTTTCATCTGCATTTAAATTAAATTAAAAAAATACAATGCCCATATAGTGTATTTCCCACTAAAAACGAAAGCAAATATAAGAATAGAGTTTTGAAACATTTGGTTTTTGATGACGGGCATTATTTTTGTTAAAATTCTAGTTTCTCTGAATATGGAAATCTCTAAAAGTTCTACGAACATCTCAAACAAAACTGTATTTGGTCTGGCGGCTTCATTGAAAATTGCTTTATTCGATGTATACTGTAATGAAAATTTTCTTTTAATAATGAGTGTACCGTAATATAGAACATGATAAATAGCTTTATTTGCAATGGAAGTAAATTACGTACGCAATGATTGAAGCAGACAGTTTCAAAGCCGTCCGGCAGATGCAACTTAAGAATTGCTAGCAAGAGCGTCGCGGCATCAAGATCAACGTCAACATCAGCTTCTGCCAGTTGTTTATATTTGGATCACGTCTTTTTTGGACTGTAGCAGCTGTTGACCGATGGCCATAAACTTGCAGCCGGCTCAGTGCACCCTCAATAAGTGGAGTCAAACATATAGAAAGAGCGAAAAGAGAGAACAATAACGATATATAGATTACAAAATGTAATTGGGAGTCACCGTACATATCTCAATACTAAATGTTTGACATGTACTTGTCTACATCAATGTAATTGTTATAAAAATTTATTTATAATAACTTTGTAATGTTCATTACATTACAAACAAGTAAGAAAGCTACTGTGAGATACCCGCATCACTTTTTCAGTACCAGCAAAACAATCCGGTATTGTTCTTAAAATATACCAAATCAATATACCGAAGGCTTTTTTTGGCATATTGCTCGTCGTTAGAATCTCTAGGGTCTCTTAACAATAAAGTGATATAAACACATCATCAGCCAGATGACTATTTACTTAAGCCTATGCAAAAAGTACGTTGTATTAAGATAATATACTATTAATGTAAGGTTTCTGAAATCTATATGTGAATTTGTTGATTCTAGTGGATATTATTCCATTGAGACTTAAAATCAAAAATCGAAATTAAACTCAGCATAGCAACGTGCAGCATGAGTACATTCAAAAATGTCTAAATCTTTCATAGTTACTGAAATTTACATATGTGGGAGCTTACACAGAGACAGACAGACATATTATATTCGTATTATATTATAGTATTAATTTTATTTTTCTCTAACTGCAACTAATTTAAATTACTTCGCATAATATTGAGGTATACAATTTAGTACCGCAACGAACTAACAGCAACATGGTTGTAGTTAAGAAATTGCTAATCTTAGTCTTTTGTAAGTAAAAAACTTAAGAAACTATCTTTTTTATATACAGAATATACCTTAGGTGTTTTGCTAATGATTGATGTGATGCATTGCAACCTGCAGATACTTCAACGAAAAGATGGCGATAAGCTAAAAAATATTCTTTTCAATATTTTTGGCGGAAATACTGGTTTTATTTGCATTAGATGTCATCAACAGATTCATTTACGAATTAGGCGGCACTAAGTTGGCTTTGAGTGCATTTACCTATAGAATCCAATAATTTTATTAATATTAGAAAATAGATAATATGTAATTACTTAAAATATATAATTCTAGCAATCTTAACCCGGAGTTTTTACAGCGTTGTATTTTGATATAAACTTGTTTTGTTGAAATATTGTTTATAACATTGACCAATTTCAGTGAATTAATAAAATTAAACAAGATATATGAGCATAAAGCAAATACTGAGTATGTGAACTGTTCCGTCCAAAAAAAAGGCAACACAAAAAACAAAGAAAGCTTTGCATTTACAATATTCCATAAATAGAATATCACACAAGATCACATTTTAGGATCTGAGCCAATGCAGCTGATCACACTATTTAGACCGATGAAAACGCGTTCTAATGCATGGCTTTTTCACGTCTGTCAAAAGCCATAAACTAGATAATCGTATTATATGGTATTGTTAGTACTTGGAAAAATTAAAGTTATTCAACGGCGGTGTAAGACTAGATTCTGTTTCTGAGGCGTATGTTAGATTCAAATAACTTCATTAATATAGGTGTACTATTGTACAAAATATTCGATCTCTTATGAAAGCATATCGGAAATTTACGTAAGATTGTCCAATAATAACCATAGCTTACAAGCATAACAAGTTATTTAACTTTCCGTAACTAAATAGATGTCTCGGTAGGTCTTTAGTCCATCTCAAAAGGCCGATCACAGGCCCTACAGCATTTAGTTTGCTGGAAACGCTTTTATAATATGGTTCAACTAAGGACTCTTTTTTGGGTAGTGACTTGTAAGTAGAAGAAAAAAATTAATATAAACATTTTATTAATAATTAAGGACTCTATAATTCAGTTGTTGGGATATTATACGATGAAACCCAAGGAAAAGTTCAGATATATAATCGAAATGGGGGGTGGAGGAGAACCTAGAAATATATCAGTAAATATTCACGGTGCAAACGCTGGAAATATTTGTATTGATTGCCAGAATCAAATACAAGTAGATGCAGGTTTGGATGGTGACGATGATGTCGGCATTTCGGATTTACAACAATACCTTGGCGAATCGAAATCTCAATTTCCGCCATTCTTTTATTTACCATCACAAGAGAAGCAGAACCCAATCGGTAATTTAAAGTTGTAGCTTTGAAAGTTAATCAACTGTATAACATTAATTCGGTAATTTTTTAGTGCTCTCATCACCATCTGACTCTATCTCTGCGGCACCGATAAATTCAGCTAGTGTCCTACCTATAACATTCTTATCTGATCCCCAGATGGACTCTCCCTTGTTTCCAGATCTTGAAAATGTGGATGATGAATCTTTATCAGACGTATCTCCGGGGGAATTCACCCGCTACTTTTCGATTTTCCGGAGGCCCTTGAATCCGACGACATAGATACTCCTGAGAGTTCTGTTTAATCAATCAATAGACCCATAAAAATCATTTTTTCCAGTAGCTTGAGCGGTCTATAGTTATTTCTTAAAAAACTTTACTATGAATTTTAATAAAAGTCCCTTTATTTCCTTGTATCTATCATACACAGATATATAAAATTATTTGTCCTGATTGTTGGCAAACTATTAAGCTCTATAAAAATTATTCCTTTAGAATAACTTATAGCCATTTTAATTCATTTACTATCAATTGCATGTTCGTATCAAAAGCAGGAAATATTATCACACAACAAATCGTAGGTGTGAGTACTAGAAGAAACTAGTATAAGGGTATTATATCTTTGTGCCTGCAGGAAATTTATGTAACAGGCAGAAGGAAGCATGTACGACCTTATGAAATATATATATTCTTGATCAGCATCAACAGCCGAGACGATATAGTCATGCCCGTCTGTCAGTCTGTCCGTCTGACCTAGATCTCAGAGGCTATAAAATATAGAGATAACGACAGCACTTGTTATGTTTGCACGCAGATCAGTTTTAAATTTTTGCCACGGGCACTTCCGGCCTCGCAAATTGGCAAAAATAGAATAACACGTCAAGAGTCGCAATTTTTGTCACATTAAGTAAGAACTATTGCTGAAAATTTGGTTGCGATCAGATAAAAAGTGTAAAAGTTCTTTAAGAAATACTTTTGTATGGGCAAAATCCTACCTACTTACTATGGGTCTTAGTTGACAATTTGGTGTATTTTGAACTCTATGGCATATTTTGAATGTAGTATTATATCAATATACCAAATACCTAATTTGGCATATTTTTATTATTGTTCCGTATATTTTATTTTGCTTTGTCTTTTTTTTGCACACTATAAATTCAGACATTCGGACTTTGAATGCAGAGGTGCCAAAGGCTATGTCCACACTTGCTATAATATAATATATAGTATATATATAGTAGTATATACTTACATATAGTAAGAATATAAAAATACTGTATTTTTATTACCCGATCCAAGCTAATGGTTTATGATTTACAGCTTCCTAATATTGGCTGTTTGAACTGTGAGTTGATACTTAATCATTAAGTAATTAGGAACAATCTTTCTAATAGCTACCACATTACAATAATTATATAAAAAGATCAAAAAGATAAAGTACTATAATTCAAGTAGTAGATTGTGAAATATTGGATATGGCGTGATCTTCAGGGATTGACAAGTTTTCCAGCGAATCTGGTCTAAAACTTCATTTAAGGTCGAAAGATTGTCTCAGCTTTTGTCTGTCTAAGACTCTATACACCTTCAAGGTGCCTCCCAGATTTGAATATTATTTGCAATCAATGAATTAATTCATATGATTAATAAATAGTAGAAAAATGCACTTTATAATCACCATATCGACGATCTATGACATTTTAATCATATTTTTGCTGTTTATTTTAGATTTATAGCGGACCGAAATAGACTTAGTCACGTGAATTAGTCGTAGAAAATTAAGATCAGAAAAAATTATATATGAATGTACATTATTATATAAGGCGTTTGCAATATTCTGACTAATCCCATTTGAGAATATTTTGAAATGCAAATAAATGTAAATGAAACTTTTATACTTCAATTGTTTGGTTGTGGAAAAAATTTCTAATCTAATATGTGGGCGCGTCTTTTTACTGAATGCAAATGCAGCCGAGTCAACAAATTTTTGATTCCTTTACCGAATTATGAAACTCCGCTTCATATTCCAATGCCAGAGTCGAGAGTGCACGAAAAGCAAAACAGCGCGGTATTATTCTTAAAATATATCAAATCAAAATAACAAACAATTCCAAATATACTAAAGGCTATAATTGGTATATCAATATAGTAATACATTAAAAAAATACCATAAAGTACAAAATACATCAGATAATCGACCAAAGCTACTAAGACCTATAGTCTGTAGGCGTTTTTCCCCATATAAATGAATTTCTTAAATGACTTCTATATTTTCTCTCTGATCGCTTCTCTTATAGTCTCTAAAATCTAGGTGTTAATACAGTCGGACGGACGGACGGAGAGACGGACACGGCTGAGTCGTCTCGTTTGTTGAAACTGCGGGCACAATGCTATAATACCCTTGTATCCTATGGGTAGCGGGTATAAAAATATTATTTTAAAATCTATAAAAATGAGAAAAGAAAAGGATATGTAATGCTTGCTGTACAAATTAATTAAAGAGCTGCGTACTTCATATTTTGCTTTTGACTTTATTATTAACTAAAGTTGGCTTAGAATTTTGTATCTCTTTTCCGTTCAATTGAAATAATGCAGATAATCATATTGGTTGCGGTTAGTCGATAAATTTTGTAAATTATACAATGCATAAAACTGATTAGACTTGTTTTTTTTTTTTAGTTTAATTTTGTAGACAAGCACAACCATAAAAGAACAAATTTATTAACACGTAATGATAATATTCAAGAATGTCCACTAAAAAGTAGCCACATCATCTGCGACTCCAACAACAGCCGAATCGATGAAGACATGTCTGTGTCAACACTTCAATAGCGAATTTTATTTCAAAAGCGGACAACATAGCTGAAACACTGACCTAGTTTGCGGCACAACAGGGTTTGTTGCAAATCCTCCCTTTTTCCTCTAATATTAACAATTTATTCAGACATCGTCGTAAAACCTTTCCCATCCAATATAGCGATGGACTGAGCCACAGACATTCGTGTGCCAGGCTCAGCATATCAAAATCACCTAGATTTTTCCTCGAAAGAATCATAAATGCGTTCTCGTCTACCTGTGCGCTATATGAAGGTAATCTAGGTATACATACATTTTTAATTTTTTTACGCTCTCTTAACTCTTTTAAACTTGTTAAAATCATATTCATTTATTTTAGATCGTAGTCAGTCGGGCTAATGCAACATTTTCTGGTAGAGCACTTACAAAACAAATGTTCAGAACAGTCACTGAGCAGAATCCTGAATTTAAGAATTTAAGCAGTGGACACTTTACTGAACAAAGTCTCGAAAAGTCATTACGTGACATGTCACCCAATATATTATATACAATTATTGTATACATAGTTATATAATATACAATTTACATGATTCAGTTATCCCATTAAAATTAAAAATTAAAAGTTAATTTAAATTTATAAATTTTAAAAAATATATGCAGAAAATATCATTAGTGAGACAACAACAATGAAGATGTACGCCTAACACGTATTTATCTACAAAAAGATGAATGCGATCAACGAAAGGCGTCCAGGTCTTCCAAGAGGAAAAGGCCAACCTTTAAAAACAATGAATTTTTTTCTCGGAGAAGGAGCCGCGAGCATCTGAAATTCGCCAAGTCAACCCAATCGCTGGAGGTTCGATTTAGTCGCCTCGCTAGAGTATCACCTAATGAAATCACCTAATTTCTTGCGATCGACTTGGGCCCGGTTCAGATTAAAAATTGGCTGACTGTGCATAATTACAGATAAAACAGTCAGAATTGGCTGCAGTCCTCCGCATTCTCTATGACAAGAGTCCGCAAATAATAAATTCACAAGTTACAATTTCTGTATTTCTGTAAGTATGAATAAAGCTGACATATTATGTAAAATAATGTCACAGAATGTCAAGAATCATTAGACATGCTTTTTATTTTCCATTACTCTGACTTTTCTCTCAGTATGTTACGATATGTGTAAATTGAGTAGAACTTATTTGAAGGCTGAACAGTATCAATTAAACTGTCTGTCCCATTTTCTTGCCAAAGTGCAAAAAAAACTCGGCGTTTTTAAAGCAAACATGTAATGAACATATGCCGTCAGCAACCTGATAACAAATTTTATAAAGCCAAATGTTCCATTTACGATTGCAATCGATTGTTGCGAGATGGAAATTCTAAATCTAAGAATGTAGAATCCAAGAATGTAGAACATAGATTGTTTGAAGATACAAATTCTTCTAAATAGTGTGAGATTATTTTCATAATACAAGTCGAATCGAAATAGACAACAATACGTGGGAATTCCTATTCAAACAGTGTAAATACCCTGAAAATCAAATAATTAGAATTAAACGTAATCTGAAATTATTAAAAAATTTTCAAGGATATATATGTTATTTTAATTTAGGAAACAAATATGCACCTTGATTTCCGACTTTGTCGATTATCGACATAGCACATATAATCACGGTTGCCACTTTTGGTACAAATGTACCAAAACTGGTACATTTTTTATGCGTTGGTATTTTGCATCACTATTTTTCATTTTGGTACATTCTCAATATGCCTGGTCTATAATTTAAATTTTACATTTACGGAAATAATATAAGATTCCTTTTTAAATTTTTAGTAATAACAAAAAAATGAACGGACAATCGAACAATGTGCGGACACATAAGCCTTTTAATGACTATTTCACAATTTTAATCTTATCGCAACCAACTTTTCAGAAATCATAATTACTGTAGTAGTTTTTGTAAATTATTCTGTAATCATAAATACTGTATTATTATTGTATATCCCATTAATCGACTCTGGCTTCAAAACTACTCATGCCATTTAAATTTTATACCCGCTACCCATAGGGTAGAATGTTATCATAACTATGTCCCACCATTAAATACATATATGTAACAACCATATAAAGTATATATATTCTTGATCAGGGTCTACGGCCGAGACGATCTAGTCATGTCCGTCTGTCCGTATGAAGACCTAGATCTCAGAGACTATATGATATAGCGATGTATGTTAATTTAACTTGTTATGATTGCAGGCAGATCAAGTTTGTTTTAAATTTTTACTCATTTCCGCCCCCGCAAATCGACAAACATCGAATAACATGCGTAATTTTGAAGTTAGAGCATTTTTTGGTACATAGAATAATAACTATAGTATTTCAGTTTCCTGAAAATTTGGTCATCGAAGTTATCAAAGAAGTACTTTTGTATAGGCAAAAACGCCAACTTACAAGCGGTCTTCGTTGCTTTGGCTGAATATCTGGAATATTTTGCACTATATAGTAAGCCTAAAAGCCTTTGGTATATTTTCAGCGTGGTACATAAATTTGGAATATTCAAAAAATAATACCACACTGTTTTGCTTTTATTCGAAATATGTAGCGGGTATATTACAGTCAAGCACACTCAACAGCAGCTTTCTTACTTGTTTTTTCAATTTTCAAGGACTTAACAATAACAAGTGCTCTCGAAAATAATAGCTCCATCGCTTATAGTCTCTGAGACAGACGGACAAATGAACATGGCTATATCGTCTCAACAGTTGATTAAGAATATACATATTTTATGGGGTCGGAAATGCTTTCTTCTGCCTGTTACATACATTGCCTGCAGGCACAAAGTTATAATATCCCTCTCAATTCACTGTAGCTTTCCTGTATAGTAAAAATACACAATTTTAAAATATTGTGTTAGAAATTACCTCCGAATCCTATTAAGTGTATTATATGTAAAATATTAATATACTCTCAGCTATAACGTTAATTACTATTGACAACTATGAAAGAAAAATAAACAATTGAAATGAAACTTTGAATCAACATCATTAAAAAAAAGTAAGCAAACTTCCCACAGTTAATCTAGGTTGGAGTCAGACACGACTAAGTTAGTAAGAAAATTAAAGCCGAGAGTGTTCGACTGTGATATGCCCGCTACCCATTTTTAATAAAAGCAAAACATTCCAGAAATATGGTGAATTAAATCAAATTACTATACCGACGAAATACTAAACTATATCAAAGACCTTATGAGGTATATCAATATACTATTTCATTATACTATTATATTATACTAACAAAGAGTAACTCCATTTTTTGTTGTCCCTGGGCTCCAATGTTTCATACAAACACACGTGCATACTGTTGGGTATAAAACTGGGTTTCTACAAAGCATAAGTGAAATTTGCAGGCAAGTGACGAGCATCGTTACTTTTGAGCAGTAATATGTAATTTGGAACAAACAAACTTGAAAATCTCTCACGAAATTCATACAAACACATGTACATATAACATAGTCCAAACTACATTTGTACATTCAGATAAATTCTTCTAAGATCTGTTACAAGTGGGTTGGAGACAGGGTCGTCCACATGAACCATCCGTGGGCGAGCTTGACCAAAGACTCTCAATTTTAAATGAGTCTATTGTTGAGACTAGTGTGAGCTCGTGGGCACAATCTGTTTGGGTGGGTGTTTCCGGTTAATTGATAAAGATCTTGTGAAATTAGGCGTAAAATACATGAAATTTGCGTGGTGTCTTGAGTCGATAATCAAACACCTACCAATTACATCACAAATTGAAAACGTTAACTTCGGACTGAAATAAAAGTTGAATGTTTAAATACATAAAATAAAAGCAACTTAAAATTAGTTACTTACAATTTTTGTAATTTTTAGATCAACTACCCAAACACTAAAAGATTATTATAGCTGTGTGTCTACAGTAAATATACATATGTAACAGACAGAGTAAGGAATAGATATATTCTTGATCAGGGTCAACAGCCAGTCTTTTGGCTATCCGCTTAAACACCTGATGCAGATCTTAGAGACTTAAAGAGATAGATCTATAATTTGTTTTCAATAGCACTTATAATTTTTACACGCAAATCAAGTTTGTTTCAAAGTTTTTCCCCGCCCACTTTCGCCCCCTTCAATCGACAAAAGTCGAATAACAAGTGTAATTGATTTGGTGTAGATAATAATACCTATAGCATTTATGGTATCTGAGAAATTGGTTGTGATCGGATAAAAACAGTAGGATTTAAGAAATACTTGGGTATGGTAAAATACGGCAACTGCATTCGGTGTCATCTGCTTTGATTGGTAATCTGGTATATTTTAACCTGAATGGCATATAGTACTTCGAAGGTAGTAGTTCAATGACATACCAACGTATTTGTATATTTTTATAATTTTGCGGTATATTATTTGTTTTTTTTTATACCCGCTACCCATAGGGTAGAAGGGTATTATAACTTTGTGCCGGCAAGAAATGTATGTAACAGGTAGAACGAGGCATCTCCGACCCTATAAAGTATATATATTCTTGATCAGCGTCAACAGCCGAGACGATATAGCCATGTCCGTCTGTCCGTCTGTGTGTCTGTCCGTCTGTCCGTATGAAACACTGGATCTCAGAGACTATAAGAGATAGAGCTATAATTTTTTTTTGACAGCATTTGTTATGTTTGCACGCAGATCAAGTTTGTTTCAAATTTTTACCACGCCCACTTCCGCCCCCGCAAACCAAAAAATTCAATAACAAGTCTAATTTTAAAGCTAGAGTTGTGAATTTTGGCATATACAATAAATACTATAGTAGTTATGATTCCTGGAAATTTGGTTACGATCAGATAAAAATTTTGGAAGTTATTAAAGAAATACTTTTGTATGGGCAAAAGCGGCTACTTACTAGGGTCTGAGTTGCTTTGGCCGACAATCTGTTACATTGTGCCGTCTATGGTTTATTTTGAATTGTGTACTATATCGATATACCAAATATACCATTTGGTATATTTTTAGTATTTTTGCAGTATGTTCGGTATATTTTTAGCATTTTTGCAGTATATTCGGTATATTTTGAAAATGATACCGCAATATTTTGTCTTTATTAAAAATGGGTAGCGGGTATCTCACAGTCGAGCACACTCGACTGTAGCTTTCTTACTTGTTTTAAATAATAACTCACTATATTGCTTTTCTTCAAAATGGATATTGCACACTCGACTGCAGCTTTCATACTTGCTTTGACAGCACTTGTTATTGTTCCACTCAGATGAAGTTTGTTGTGCCCCGCAAATCGAAAAATATATATATGTATATATTTTTAGTATATTTATATGGTATATTTTAACGACAATACCACTAATTGTCAAACCCTCTCGGTTGTAGCTTTCTAAATGTTATAATTATAGCCATAATTGCATATATTCCAACTTTATTAACTTTCTGTGGAAACTTCGCAATAGCAACACCCACAGACATTACATCATCAGCATATCAAGTGAAAATCAACTTCCGTTTGTTGCACAGCGAAAGTTATCAACAACTCACTTCAATCAGAGGTACCTTCTGCGTCTCGAATAATTTCAAACGCCAAAACAATGACAAAAATTGAATAAAAATAAAACACTTCGGGAAATATGATGCATAACCACAACCATATCTAAGCATATATATGTAAATCATACGGGTAAATCATACCCTGTAATGGTAAAACAATTGAAATTTTCTGACAATAGACAACAGAATTTAGCTAATAATGCAAGTATAACAATACCATAAAGGTTATGGTAAGCGAATATTATGACTCTTTTACATCGTTCAAATTGAGTAAATCAAAAAAAAAATTCGTCTCAGCTTTTAATTTTCTTGATCAAGACTGGGTTAAAATTAGTCCATACATATGTTAAATATATAGTGCGGTTATAGTTCATATTTGATAGAAACATTATTAATTTTTCGAAATTAAAAATTCGACAAATCTTGAAACTACTAAAATTTAACAAACCGAAGAAAATTAATTACAAATTGAAGTCTCTCAATTTTTAAGTTGATATTTTCGTGATTTTAAAGGATTTCTGCACTTTTGTCTTTCTGTCTGACCGCATGTTAACCTATGTATATCTTAGTTAGTATGTGCATGAGGTACACGTCATTCATTAAAAAAACTGTCTTGCTTCGTATGATATTTTGAAATATACATATATCAAAATTTTAAGAGTGAGAGTGTCTATCTAGACCGAATATACTTTATTGTATTCAGATCGAGGGACTATATTCGCTATAGGACATATAATAAAAAATATAATTTTAATCATTATTTTAAATCTTTTAATTTATCGGATTCAAAAGTTTTTTTTATTTACATTCGTTTTTTGTTAAGTAAAACAATAATATAATTAAAGGCTCAAAGAAGACTCATTGCCTTTATCAGTTTTTGTACCCGCTACCCATAGGGTAGAAGGGTATTATAACTTTGTGCCGGCAGGAAATGTATGTAACAGGTAGAAGGAGGCATCTCCGACCCTATAAAGTATATATATTCTTGATCAGCGTCAACAGCCGAGACGATATAGCCATGTCCGTCTGTGTGTCTGTCCGTCTGTCCGTATGAAACACTGGATCTCAGAGACTATAAGATATAGAGCTATCATTTTTTTTCGACAGCATTTGTTATGTTTGCACGCAGATCAAGTTTGTTTCAAATTTTTGCCACGCCCACTTCCGCCCCCGCAAATCAAAAAATTCGAATAACAAGCGTAATTTTAAAGCTAGAGTTCCGAATTTTGGTATATACAATAATAACTATAGTATTTATGATTTCTGAAAATTTGGTTGCGATCAGATAAAAATTGTCGAAGTTATTAAAGAAAAACTTTTGTATGGGCACTAGGGGTCTTAGTTGCTTTGGCCGACAATCTGGTATATTGTGCCGTCTATGGTATATTTTGAATACGGTACTATGTCGATATACCAAATATACCATTTAGTATATTTTTAGTATTTTTGCAGTATATTTGGTATATTTTGAGAAAATACCGCAAAATATATTTCTTTTATTCAAAATGGGTAGCGGGTATCTCACAGTCGAGTACACTCGACTGTAGCTTTCTTAATTGTTTTTATTAAATTAAAATTGTATTTCATTGTTAGAACGTTTACGAATATGTCAACTTTAAAAACTATTTAAAAACTGGAATATTACAAACATTGTAAAATAATTAATACTAAAAACAAAAAAGAAGACAATTTTATCTTACTAGGGTATGACATTAAATAAGTTTTCAATTTATGAATGAAAACAACAATAAAAGCAATACAAACCTTATTTTTTAGAACTATCATATCCGCTATCCAACGGAAAGGGTATTATTACTTTGGGCCAACAGGAAATGTGTGTATTAACACCAATATCTTAGATAGTAATACAGTCTTTATAAGTCCCGAAAATTTAGTTACAATCAGATGAAAAACTTAGAAGTTATTAAAAAAAATCTGTAGGTTTATTTTAAAAATCGGTGGTTGGTTCGAAATTATTATTCAACATAGGTTAGAAAATATCAACGCGCAAGAGGATTGAGATTTTCATACTTCTAATTCTAACTAATTATGCTTTAGAGATAAACTGTAAGGCTTTTTTAATTGGATTCAAGTACAATTTGAAAAAAAAAGGTCTTTAATATCATATCATTAATAAAGTAAACAAGTAAGAAAGTTACAGTCGAGTGTGCTCGACTGTGAGATACCCGCTACCCATTTTGAATAAAAGGAAAATATTGCGGTATTTTTTAAATATATTTTAAATATATATAAAAATTCGAAAATACTAAAAAAATACCAAATGGTATATTTGTTATATCGATATAGTACCACATACAAAATGTACCATAAACGGCACAATATACCAGATAGTCTGTCAAAGCACCTAAAACCCCTAGTAAGTAGGCGTTTTTGCCCATGCAAATGTATTTCTTTAATAACTTCCAAAATTTTTTTTGATCGCAACCACATTTTTTTAGGAATCATAATTACTATAGTTATTATTGAATATACCAAAACTCGCAGCTTTAGCTCAAAAGTTACGCTTGTTATTCGATTTTTTTGATTTGCGGGTGCGGAAATGGGCGTGGCAGAAATTTGAACCAAACTTTATCTGCGTGCAAATATCTGCATGCTCTATCTCCTATAGTCTCTAAGATCCAGTGTTTCATACGGACAAACGGACAGACACACAGACGGACAGACGGACTTGGCTAGATCGTCTCAGCTATTGATGCTGATCAAGAATATATATACTTTATAGGGTCGGAATGCCTCCTTCTACCTGTTACATACATTTCCTGCCGGCACAAAGTTATAATACCCTTCTACCCTATGGGTAGCGAGTATAAAAATTATTTACTATCTATATGTGACGTGCGCGAAGCTGTCTGAATTATTATTCCATAATGAATCCCATATACAAGTGAAAATTTTATATTTTGCAGTTTTACAGAACAATATTAGCTTTTTGACTTTTGCATTCCATCTCAG
Organism: Drosophila nasuta; assembly: GCF_023558535.2. Classification (NCBI taxonomy): domain Eukaryota; kingdom Metazoa; phylum Arthropoda; class Insecta; order Diptera; family Drosophilidae; genus Drosophila; species Drosophila nasuta. Next base: position 1,162,015 of record NW_026869386.1, on the reverse strand, counting down.
AAATAGCCAAATCAAGGTAAATTATATCTCTAAACTAAAAATCTTGAACAGAATAAAACTCAATGATAAATCTCTAAGAGATGTACCGTTGAAGATCGGCAATTGAGATAATACGTGGGTCAGCTACAACCTCAATCTCACAAACAATAATAATAACAATAAGCACAATAGTAAGAATAAACAAAAAAAAAGTAGGGGTAGCAGTAGCTTTGACTATAATTTTTTGTTTAAGCAACGGATGTTATAATTAATTACGTGGAATGCCGGGCCAAAGCAAGCAACATAACATGTACATAACTTGATTCTGATCTCCCGTTCTCCGTGACCACCCGCCGCCCATAGCAATTTTTAAGCAGTCCAATAGCTTCCGTTGGTGTGGTGGCTTCTGGTACTTATGTTATTTGTTTCATTGTGATGAATTCTAGCTAGTATTCAACCAAAATCGTTGGATATGCTGGGTTTTTTGGAGTATTATTTTTTAATTTTATAAATCTCAAAGCTCATACAACTTAACTATACAACTATACAATACACCTTTAACACATAACATAAATTGAAAATTATTATGTGTGCGATACTACGAAATTGTATATCTATCTCTTATTGTCTCCGATACCTTGGTGCTCATTCAAGACGGCCAGAGGAACAAGATTCAGTTGCTAACTCTTAAATTACCGCCAATTAAAGAATACTCATATTTTGCCAATTTTATTGGCAAGCACGTCCCATGTACGGCCAAAATATAACATATGTATAACATATATGTAATATGAGAATCGAAGTGTGAGATATTTAATATCCATTTTCAATAGAAGCAAAACAACGCGGTATTATTCTTAAAACATACCAAATTAATACACCGAAAAAATGCTACAATATACCTAAGGCTATATTTGGTTTATTGATATACTATTACATTTAAAATATACCATAGAGTGCAAAATACGTTAGATTGTTAACTAAAGAAATTGAAGCTTTTTTGTCATATCAAATTATTTTTTAAATAATTTCAACAGTTTTATATGATCGACAACCCAAAATTTCAGAAATCGTAGAGACTGTGGTTATGATTGTACGAACCAAATATCGCTTCAAAATTACGATGACTTATCGGTTTTTTTGATTTGCGGGTAAATATCTAAAACCAACTTGATCGGCATGGAAAAGTAAAAGTTAGCTCTATCTTTTATAGTCTCTGTCTGGGCCAGAATGAGATACGATCAGATGCTCTGTAATATCCTTTAACCCTGTGGTCCACGGGCTGTAGGTCGAAAAAAGTTTGTTTAAATAAGCTTTAATTGTTATGTGAAAATTGAGTCTTCAGCAGCGTTAAATAAAACCCAATATACATATGCACTAAGTAATAATTCAAATAGGGGCGCAAAACTGAAATCAAAATAATTGCAGCAATGAGCATGCTCTTCTTGTTAGTATTAACGAAATTCTCAATATAGCAATTCTGAATAAGTGAATGAAGAAATTAATTTGGGCAAAGATTATAGATAGATTTGTAGACCTTGTGTTTATTAAATATTATCAACTCCATATAAACCAAGCGCCTTGCAAAATTTTTGCGGCGTTATTTCTTTCCGCAGTATGCAGCACAAAAAAATTTATAAGCGTATCGATACTCCAATATTGGAATGTATATCAAATCATCAGTTCCGGACAACCTACATATTATTCCGTATTCATATCGGCAAAGTGAAAAGCATTATGAGCGTCTGAGCGTCGTGAAGAGAAATATCACTAAATAATTTTGTGGATCATAAAAACATTGCAAGCAAATTGCAATAATATGTGCCTTGAATGTTGTCACCATATAAATAGGCAATGAAAATGATTTCATCTGTGGCCATAAATTTTTATTTTTTACCATTTCCGTGCCAAATTTATGGTCATAAATGTGCTCACAACCCGTCAATCCAAAATTTGTATAACTTGCGAAATATATTGCTTTTTCTCACGGTTTTCTCATCTGGGAACAGGGCTTTATTCTTTAAAAATATGGAAAACTACATTGTAAAACAAGTAAGAAAGCTACAGTCGAGTGTACTCGACTGTGAGATACCCGCTACCCATTTTGAATAAAAAAAAATATACTTTGCGGTATTTTTCTCAAAATATACCGACTATGCTACAAAAATAATAAAAATATACCAACTGTATATTTGGTATATCGATATAGTACGGCATTCAAAATATACCATGGACGGCACAATATACTAGATTGTCAGCCAAAGCAACTAAAACTCCTAGTAAGTGGGCGTTTTTGCCCATACAAAAGTATTTCTTTTATAACTTCCACAATTTTTATCTGATCGCAACCAAATTTTCAGGAGTCATAACTACTATAGTAATTATTGTATATACCAAAATTCCAACTCTACCCTGCAGTTCTAAGCGCTAGTTCGTTGCTGGTGAAATAAGCACCTACCAGGAGCCAGTCACTACTTACAAAGTGGCGTCTAGCCATGCGTTTTTTAATTTCCGTTTTTGTATGAAATGTCCGCAAATAGGGTCAATCGCCACCGCCTCGATTACCCACGAACTAGTGAAATAGTGCAACATATTAGGGTCTTTAAACAAACTACTTACATTAGACCCCATGGAACGGCCGGTAAAATAAGTGCTTACATGGGACCCCATGGAACGGCCGGTAAAATAAGTGCTTACATGGGACCCCATTGAAGGGTCGGTAAAATAAATGCTTACATCGGACCCCATGGAGGGGTCGGCCATTATAAATTAAAAAAATTTACAATTACAATTACAGTTTTTATTTAATTTTAATTTTTCTTTATTTCAATAAGTCGGATACTTTTATTACTTTAAGGCAAATTGAGTTTTAAAATATCGTTTTTTTGGAGCTGCAACTGGTCCTCAGTTATTGAATCTGGAAATAAAGGATTAAAAAACCTTAATAGATTAAAGTGGATAATAATTTTTAAATAATTATCTTTTAAAATACTCACCGATCATAACACCAAAGAAATTGTCTTCTTTTTTTGGGCCGCATTCCCCTGTCATTATTTCCATAACGTAGATTTTCTGTCATAATTTTCAATTCCAATTCTTTAGGCACATTGTAGTTTTCCACTGTAAAACTATACATTATTCTAACTGCTTGTCGTATTTTTATTATCTGTTTACTTAATATTTTACACATTAAACATATAATACATACATTTACATATAAATTTTAAGTAACTTACCTAAGAATTGATCTTGGATCCGCTTTGCACTTTTCAACTCAAATGCTTGCAATAATTTCATCAGCTAGGAAACACAGCAGCGTTTGAGTAAAAGAGTGGCACAAAATAAAACAAAGACGCGTAAACAAACAGCGATGTAAAGCGTAATCGAAATTTTGTCTTTAATCTTGTGTATGCCCTTTCCACAAAACAACAAAAACAAAAGCGATGCTTGCCGTTATTTTGTACTTATGCTTTAAAACGCATACATTTATTAACTATTATCGACGTTCGATTACTATAGGGTTAAACTAGTAAGTACCCATTGAGTGCTCGCCAGCAAAATAGAACGCCACGAATGAAATGAATACTTAAAAATGTTATTTCAGCTAATAGTAATTGCAATAGGGACTTATTGCGATATGTGCGGAAAGAAAGAGTTATCGAAATCACAAAGCTCAAAGTTACAAATTCAAGCTACAGCAAACTCCAGGACACACTGAAAGCAACACAAAAACAGCTGATATGTTAGAGCGCGCTCCAATTTCCAAAACAAGCGACAACTCAATACAATAAATACTAATAACATAAAAGTAATAATCTGCGTAATTCGCATAAAAAAAGAAAGTATAATTTAATATCAATATTTATGTATGGTTCTACAAATGACTGCGATATACGTTACGCCCCTTCTGAAATAAGATACTTAATACTGAGATTAAAATCTTGATTCTATAACATAAAGTTTAACTTATATTTTTAATTGGATTGAATTTTCCCTTTTTTGCCGATTAAAAATTGAAACTTAATTTTCTGAACTATAAGATGCTTTAATGTTTTCATATAATTTATTTATAAATTTTAAACTGTATTTGGTTTGTCAAGAGCCCATATTCAACTTTACATAAATTGCAATTCAAATACAATCTGATATTAGGCTTTCATACTCAGTGTGTTTACATTTTCGGTAGCTTGTCCATTTGTTTTTACCATAACTCCTGCCTGATTTACTGATTTGTTTACGGCGTCTTTTGACTCGATTAAATGTTGGCGTTGACAACTTCACAGTTGATGAATTCTTTTGAACTAACAAAACAACAAATACATCGCGTCATCGCAACAATGAACGACATAATGTGTGACGGTATTTTTTTCCTAATTACTCTTGACAACGGAGCATTAATAATCTACATATGTACATACATTGTACATATGTTAGCTCGTTCAAACCACACCAATCATAACAAAAGACTGCCTGTACTGATGATTTTAACAGTGGAAAAGTTTGAAGTGGTTTCGAGTAATGCTACATCTGCGGTTGCAGTGATGAGGCTACTACCGCACGGCCCTCATCTAATTTCAAGAATCATTTCAAGTACATACATACATATGTATGTATGTATATGAATGTTTGTATGTATTCCCTGTACTAAAATGTCCTGCATCGATCCTAACAAGTAGGCAAACTATGGTCAAGTGTTATCGACCCCCTATCTAACAAAAACAAAACGATGACATTTACATTAAAATAGTATACCAAATACATATACAGAAAAAAACTTAAATATATCAAATGCTATGTCAACCAAAGCACTTAAGACCTGATCAGCATAACCTTAGTTCTTGAATAACTTCTCAGATGAAAACAAAAACGTGAAACAATAACGTGTTTTAAAAATCTATCAATACAGTATTTTGTAAAGTGACATACATAAATTTGTCTACGCGTTACCCATTGGGTAGGCAGACTTGTATTATAACTTTCTGACTACAAGAAATGTGTTCAACACGCATCAAATATATAAGTACATATGTATGTATACATTCTTGATCACTGTTATCAGCCGCGACGATATAACCATATCCGTGTGTTTGTCAGTATGACCGTATGAACATATATCGATTTTTGCAATGCCCACTTTCGCCTTCGCAAAAAAATAAAAATCGAATATAAATCGTAATTTTAAAGCTACAGTAAATTCAATAAATTATAATTATTATTATTATTACTAAAGCAGTGTTCCCAGAACTATCGATATCACTATATACATTTTGATGGTTCTCTAATTGAAGCGCTGTTGAAGCAATATACATACATATTTCGCAAGCTCCATTAATCTTAGAGGTACCGCTCTTAGCCAATTCTATGAGCCTAAACTTGTCACGAAAATGGTCAAAAACAAAAAATTCTGGCCACACCTCTCAAACATTTGTCTATTAAATAAATGCAATTACTAAATAAAAAAACACATGAAATCATATGCACATATTATTGCAACTTAATTGTGATATTTTTTTATATTTTAAATTTTTTAAAGTCTTGAGACTCCACAAAAACAATGCTATATCTCTTTACGAGATAATGCTTATACGCTTTCTTTTTAATTTGTTCTCAAATTATCCATCTTGATGCTTCCGTTCACTTTGCTTTTTTTCGCACGTGGGAACTGTTGATGTTATATCCACATATCGGAGTATCGATACACTTAACAATTTTTTTTGTTTTAAGAACTGCACAACGAAATAACGCCGCAAAAAATGTTGCACGCCTGTTTTGTTTATATGGAGTATATCTGGGAACAGCGCGTAAGCTTTATAAGCGTTGGACCCAGATAAACTTAATCGTTTTTTTTTTCAACTTCATATAAATCAGCCCGTTTTAAATTTTTGCGCTAGCATTTCGTTTTTATAGTCCCAGCACAAAATCAATCAACGGTATCGACACTTCGATGCTGCAATGTATGTGAATCTCAAATATACTATCCAACGAGATCTCGTCAGCTATTTTTCAAAACATTCTCTAACATCTTTGCCCATTTTTTAAAATTTTTTGACTTTATTAGCCATTTTGACAAAAACGCAAAAAAATTTAAATTCATCTTAGAGCGCCAAAATTAGTATGTGCATTAAATATTTTATTTTCATCGATATCGGACTCTTTTCGATAAATATACCAAAATCTTAGCCATATTACGGCCATCTTTTTAGCTGATATTCAGAAATTTTCGATTATGCAACTAGTCAAAACAAGGTATTAGGGCTGTCGAGCATTATACCATTTTTGTAATGATTACTTTCTTGTTTAAAGAATATCAAAATTATATTTAGTATATGAGAAATATATAAAATAAAAAAATATATATTTTAAACCTTACTCTGGCTTCCATAATAACAGATATAAGCGAAATTTTTAAATTTACAATATCTAAATTCTACAGTAAAAAATATAATTATTATAATTATACTTTTCATGGTATTAGTTCATCAAATAAATATACATATTAAACTTTTACGCCGTAATCGAATCCCTTCAGAATCAAATTGACCTGCCTGAAAATATCGTTAACATATAAAAAGAAATATCGTATGCTGTTATTCGAGAAAAAATATCCTGATATAAATATATCAGTTAAAAATATCGATAAATTGATATTTCGATATACTTTTAACAACAAATGGAGATCTGTGAGTTTATACTTAAACCATTTTACAAAAGTTGATTTTAATAACGTTCTCAAAATATTGAACAGCCGTTGACTTGAGTGCTACCATGTCAGTTGATGACATAAACTTGGAACAGGAGACTTCTTTATTAAATCACAATGTGAGTTTTAACACCAGTATAGAAAACACATTGGCATCGACTGCGATAGCCGGCGAATCGATGTCCAATCTCAGCTTCAGTCTAAGCGAAGCTGAGCGTCATAGGCTAAGACAGATTGAAGATAAGAATTGTGAGACTGTCAATCGCAACACGCACTGTGTCCTCAACGATTTGTCGGTGAATCTGGAGGACAAGCGGCCCATAAACGCTAGCTTAAGCTGTATGGAAATAAGCGTTGTTATGGAGGAAGCGTCTAGTACACTAGGAAGAGAAAGCGAGCGCATCATAAATATTGAAGACACACTGGATGAGATTCCCGTCGACAACAGAGAGACAAGAGATTCCGTCCCGGGTCGGTCAAGTAATGAACAAACTTGCAGTAACACAGTACCAATGGCAAAGCAACTTGTTGAACTAGGACGTCGCCACTGGTCATCAACAATTGAAGCTCAGAGATACACGAAAGGCTGCTACTGGTCGCCGGACGGCACGTGCTTGCTAATACCAGTTCACACGGATGGCATGCATGTAGTTGAAATGCCCTTGGATTTATACAATTCCAAGTGCGTGACTCCGGAGAGAGATCTTTCCAAACTACAATCAGCAGTACATGTTCCTGAAGGAGGTGCCGTCTACGATTGCACTTGGTATCCACTAATGAGCAGCCAAGATGCAAGCACTTGTTTGTGAGAATCAAAACTAATCTATTTTAAGGCAGAGAGTCGTTAATATTACAATATCTCATCTTTAGATGGATAGCTACTCGCCAGCACGAGCCAATTCACATGTGGGACGCGTTTGATGGGAGTTTGCGATGTAGTTACAGTGGCTACGACAAAGTAGACGAAGTAATAGCAGCCATTTCGCTTTCTTTCTCGCATGATGGGCAGAAGATCTATGCAGGTTACAAACACTGTATTAAGATTTTCGATACGAGTCGGCCTGGTCGCATCTGTGATGAGTACGCCGTCAAATTCGCAGTTTCTTGCATAGCCCAGACTTCGGAGCACCCTCACGCACTTACCTGCGGCAACTGGAAGGGCTATATACAACACTTTGATCTACGTTGTCCGCCAAATGAAGGTCCAATGTTTACTCTGGGCGGCCATTCGGCTGGGATTACGCAGTTGAGCTATGCAGATAATGCAGGCAATTGGCAGTTGTATAGCGGTGCACGAAAGTGCCCAAGGCTACTAGAGTGGGATATGCGTAATTACAAAGCACCGCTTCGTGAATTTCAACGTATAGTAAACACCAACCAGCGCATTCAATTTGACCTAAGCATAGATCATTCATGGCTAGCTAGTGGAGACACAAACGGTGCCATGAATATATGGAACTTGAAATCCAACCATAATACCCAGTCTGCTAAAGTACCAGTGCATGGTGACTGCTGTAATGGCATTGGCTTCCATCCGATATTGCCAATATTAGCTAGCACATCGGGTCAATATCACTTCGTCACTGGCGACAATCATGAGATTTTAATGGACTCTATGGATACAAACACTCATCAGAGAATTGAAGAGGAAAAGCTTGTAATTGAGTATGAGAACTCTGTTGTGTTGCTCTGGTTTGGCGACACTTTACTATGAATTTTGTTCTTGTTTTTGTGTACATTATCGATTCAAGTTTATATGCAGTTTATGAAATAATTATTTCCACAGAAGTAAATAAAAACTGTGATGTCGCATAATTAAATGAAAGCCATGTTACTAAGTACCAATTGTCAATATATATCATTTATTTAAATTAAGGATTTTATTGTATTATTATTTGAAGTTCCTAAAAGTTAATAATCTGCCCAAACCTCAAAAAAAAAAAAAATGCGTAGACTGCAACTAAAAGAAAAATAATTTTTTAAACCGTCAGTTTTACTTTCCTCATACAAAAAGTTTTATTCGTTGGTTATTGGTGTTGTTATTGGTTAGCATATGGTATATAGTATAAATTGAGTATATATCGAAAGCGTTTTCATCAATTAAATTGATGGTATTGCGTTTATTTGTTGAAATAGGTTTAAAGTTTTCACGTGTCTTGGATTGTGGTTGGTTATTAATTTAACCATATTTAACTTGTCGATTTATATTAGTTTGTATAAACTTTGAAAATAAATTTTTGCAGTTTCGCAAAATTTTGACTAAAAAAATTATCTGCTCCCCAATAAATTTGATTAAATCCACGCCTTGGGGAAAATTTGCGCCATTTGCATCTTAACCTTTTTCTAAAAATAACTTGACGTTAGACAAAATATTCATTTTTCAATTTCTATATGTTTATAATTATGTATGTATAATTGTAAATATTAAATTGTGTAAATCAAGCGAAAAATGCTGTGTTATATTTTACTTTCTTTTTGGTTTTATTGTAAGCATTTTATATATTTTGTTGTTTCTCATTAAAAGTATAGATGAAAAATGAGAACTTACACAATAATATTATGGTCGTCCTGCTGACAACATGGCAGAAAATAAAATTAAATGCTTAATGATTTTGACTTAAATACGATTTATTAGCTCGAGTACAAATTAATGCATTGTATTTCGTTTTATTTTGCAAGCAAAGCGAACACAAAACGACAGGCAGGCCAATGACGGTTATCGTTTATTATAGAAATGTTTTAAATATTAAATGTCAGCGGCTGAATAGTTTTTAAGTTAAATGAAGAGAATATTATTTTCCATTGTAGCTTTTTATAAATATATTCAGTGTAGTGTAGAAGTGTTATTTAAGGTATTGAGTTTTGCTAGTTGCTTGCCGCTATATTCATGTTTCTTGCCTCTAGTACTAGCGCTGATTTTAGCTTTGCTCAGCGAAATGTTATGTTTGTTTTTTATAATACTTGACATTTTTGAAGCAAATCAAATGTTGTTGTGATTAGTGTTGCAGTTGATCTTGTTGATGATTTTATATAAGGTGTATCTTTAAGATGCGCTACGGATGCGCTACATGTCCAGCAGCAATTGCAATTTTCAATGCGTCTAGCCAGATGAGGCAATAAGATTCTGCAGCCCATCAATATCCTGGGTTTGAGCCTTGTTCTGACGCACTACTTCTGCGCGACGTTCCTGTAATGAAAAACCAAATCCATCGTTACAAGAATACAAATTTGAAAGACATGTAAAAACATTTCTACTACAAATGAACGAAAAAATATGTCGACGTGTATTTTTTCGGTGTATATTTGAAGGGCACCTACAAGCTTTTGAACTTTTTCAATTTTTTTGAGCAATTCCTTCTCGCGATTCTGCTCTGCGGCGTACAATTTGTTTTCAATAATACGCGCCTTCTCCTCAAGCTTTTGATTTTCCAATTGATTGTTTTGCGATTTGATTTCAGCAATTTTGATTGTATTCTAAATGAGAAAATGAATACCAATAAATTATGTTAATGAAACAAAAATAACTAGAATACATGCGTACATACGCGCATTCATACATGTGTAAATATTTGCATTCTATTAAATTTATTTGAAATGAGGTATAGAATGCAATAATATGAGATACAAAAACTAACAAAGCTAACTACTTAAGATTGAAATAGAAGCTGATAACTTACATGCTCCTTGAGACGATCTAACATCTTTTTTATATTCTCATCGCGTAAGGCTTGAGCGGTCTTCAATTTCTCTTCAATAGCCTTCTGCTCATAGGCTTTTTGCTGTTCCAAAGTCTCTCGCGTCTTTTCTATTTCCTGGGCATGAATCTGTGAAAAAGCCATCCACATTTTGTAAAATAATATTTTTTCGCATACGTTGGGGTATTCTTTATGATGTTGTTTTTATAAATTAAAAATACAACTCATGGAAGTCAAAATAATGTAAAATTTCCGAGATCGTATATTTCAAAGCGAAATGAATAGTTTTAGGTTCGCTATTGTAATTTTGTATTTGTGCATTTGTACATAGTATGAAAATATATCCTGGTCCGGACCATGATACAATTATACAAGGTAGTGCCGTCGTACGCCTTTTCGTTCGGTTACAGAGTGTTATCGCTTAGTGCGCTCGTGCTTGTTGAAGGGAAAGGTTGTATGCGGACGATTTTTTCCCTAAATATAAACCCTTGTGCAATACAAAAATGTCAGATTGCAATTATATTATGTTATATGAACTTTATGATAAAATTAAGAACCTGAACAAAAAAAAAATAGTAATCAAAAACAGAAACAACTATTACTGTCAACTTCTAAACTATAAAATATTAAATTATAAAAAACATTTCAACTCTTTTTAATATAGTGGAACAATTAAACCCTTTGCACCATTTAAGGGTTAATCTCAAAGCTCTACTGTCGATTCTTTCGCACTCACTGGGCGCAGTCGTTTCACTCGCACTTATGTACGGTATAGATTACGGACAGCTTTTTGACGACGGGACTACCTTGTATAATTGTATCATGGTCCGGACAAAAATTGCCAGGCCATACGTCTCCAAACAATAGAGCTTTCCTTGATTACTACACATACATATTCACTTTACGCTCTCGCGGCTATTCTCGCTCTCTTAGCTACTCTCTCATCTCCGAATACATCATTTTGAACGATGTGGTCAGTCTTGATCGATAGGCAAAATAAAACCGACGCTCGAATCACGAAAATAAATTTCACAACTTAATCGATTTTATCATTTGCCTCCCACAATATATAACTGTCGTAATTTAAAATGTTTCTTTTCAAATTTATGAGCTTTCCTGTTTTTTTTCAACTATTCACGATTTCTTTGATAAATGCCCAATGCAGGCATTTTTATTCAATACCTTTAGCTTTTCCTTCATATCACTGATAATGGCTTCGCGTTTCTCTACATGATGTTCCATTTTAGTCTCCAGTTGCTCCTTGGTCTGAGTAATAAACTCGTTAGTTATTTCATCTTTCTTGCGCGTAGCTTCCTCAACTTTTGCAAGTTTGATAGAAATCTCTGCCATCTTCCTGGCTTCTAAAGACTGCAAGTAATATATAAATTAATGTTTGCGGAAATCATTAAGTCGATTCTCTCACGTACAATGCGACGCTCTTCGGCTGCTTTCAACTTTTGCTCTATCTCCTCGACGCTTACGTTTTTTCCAGGAGTAACAGGACGCTTGGGCACTGGCACATTGGGTGCTGGTTCGGCCAAGATGACCTCATAGCTAAGACCACCACGAGACTTCTCCTGGCATCGGATCTCAGTGGCTGCAATTAAACATGAAAATGAATCGTTAGTAATTTAATACATTTCCATTATGCGATTCTGAACACGTCACTTGCAAGAAGATGACGAAACTGAGCTAGTCACCCTTAAGATGCTCAGCAGAGTATGCCATCATTTTTGCATTCACATTCGTGCTGCTAACATTTAACATATACGAGGTGTGTTCAAATAGTAAGGTGACATTTCAAATTTCGCGTGCAACATATTTTCGATTATCGATTTTTTTGTGTTGTTATGTTGGTACACTCTTCCCTAACATTTGTACCAAGTTTCAATTGAATCCCCTTTTTTGTTTGGTTGTGAGAGGCGTAAAAGTTACAAGTTGTTTTGCGTGCTCGGCGATTTTTTGCTATCGAAAAATATGGATCAAAGGATTTGCATCAAATTTTGTGTAAAAAATAAAATGAAGTGCTTCGAAATGTTGACAGTGGCATACGGTGAAACTGTTCTGAGTAAAAAAAATGTTTACAAATGTTACAACTCTTCCAAGATGGCCGGGAAGATGCCAAATGACGAGCCTCGCCCTGGACGCCTAAGCACGTCAACAACTGATGAAAACGTTCAAGCAGTGAAGAAAATTGTTTTGGAAAATCGTTGAATCACTATCAGAGAAGTTGCTGAAGATCTCGGTATATCGCTTGGCTCGTGCCGTGAAATTTTTTCAAACGTTTTGGGCATGAGTCGTGTCTGCGAAGTTTGTTCCGAAATTGCTAAATTTTGACCAAAAAAACCAAAGATTTTTTAGCCAAAAACAACACCACAATAATGCGTCAGCCACCATATTCACCGGATTTGGCCCCAAGAGCTCAAGGCTATACCGAAAAGTGCTTATGGGAAGTGCTTTGAGGATTGGAAAAACCGTTGGCATAAATGTATTGTATCTGAGGGGGATTAGTTTGAAGGGGACAACATAAATATTGATAAATAAATTAATAGTTTTTCTTGAAAATACAAAGTCACCTTACTTTTTGAACACACCTCGTATGTATGTTAATATGCATTTGCAAATACATACATATGCATTTAACATAATTATTCTTATACTTTTATTTCGATAGATTGATCATAAACAAATTGATTTACCCACTTTGAATAAATATTATATTGGGTTTGTTTGTTACATATTATTACACCTGCAACCCATAGGTTAGAAGGGTATTACAACTTTGTGACTACAGCAAACGTACAATGTAACAGACAGAAAGAGTCATTTCCGACTGCATCAAGTAAATATATTTTCAGCCTCAATAGCCGAGACGATATATGTATGTACATAGCTGTCTTTTCGTCTGACTGTCTGTCCGTCCGCCCGTATGAAACACTGAATTTCAGAGACTGTAAGAGATAAAACTATAATATTCGACAACACTTGTAATGCACACTTAATTTGTAAAATTCTCATATATTATTATATATACAATAATAAATATAGTATTTATTATTCCTAAAAATTTTGTTGTGATCAGATAAAAATTGTACAAGTTATTTAAGAAATAATTTTATATGGCCCAAAAAACAACTTCTGCTGTCGGATTCGCGCATTATTTGCACTTTATTGAATATTTTGAATGTACTAGTATATTATTATACCAAATATAGCCTTCGGTATATTTTGATGTTTCGATATTTTTTAAGAATACGGCTGTATTTTGCTCTTATTGAAAATTGGTAGAAGGTACATATGTCACTCTTGAGCACACTCTAGCTCTAGTTTTCTAATTTGTTAGTTTTGAGTCATTTACATATACCTTCTTCTGCCAGTACAATATTGGAACCATTTTATTATATTAAATATATATTTTATTATATTTATCTAGTATTCAACTCTACTACTCGTTTTCGAATACAAATTGATAAGCGCTTTTGGATAAAATTAGTTTATATCATCTTAAAATTGAATGATTCGATACACATAAAAATAGTTTCAAGTCAGGATATCTAATAATTATCGATGGAACTTAAGAACTATACAAAAAAAAAAACATATTATTAAGAAATATGTATGTGGAAAAACTATATTTTGAAACCTATGCTGCAAGCCAGCTATATTATGCTACAGTTTTTTTTCTCAAAGCTCAAAGTTCGGAAGGTAATGCGATTAATACAATGTTAGCATTACGCGGAGCTTGCGGTAAGGCACCGCTGTTATATTTATGCTAAAATTGACGCAGAAAAATTTCGGTTTTTTACGTTAAGTGAACGCTGTAATTAAACTCTTGTTGACATTAAATAAAATGCAGATGCGTAATCATAGCAGCGATTAAATTGACCAAATGGAAGTAGATATTTGTGAATTTCTCATAAGCATAACATACATTGGTGAGTTGGGTGATAACTCCCCATTTCTTAAGAAGTATCGTCCCGTAAATTTCAAAATTTGTCTTAAGAATTATATTTATTTAATCCAATTAATAAGTTTATCTCTAATTTCTTATTTATTGAATTATTGTTTTGACATTTGAATATTGTTAAAGGAGCCGAGACATAATGAAAGTTCAAATTATTATTAAACCTCCTACTCATAGCACCTGTAAGGGTGAAGCGATCAGCGATTCCTGTAATCATGTTATTATTTACTTATTTATTTCATATATTTTATTATTTTTTTTTTTTGGCTTTTTTGTTTTATTTTATTGAAAAGCAGTAAAATTTGCAAGTGCACTGACTTCTGAAAAGTCGGGAGGATTTATTTCTTTTGTACCGGCAATAAATGCATAAGGAGGCATCTCCGTACCTATAAAATATATACAATATTCTTGATCAGCGTCAACAGCCGAGACGATCTAGCCATGTCCGTCTGTCCATATGAACACCTAGATCTCAGAGACTATATGAGATAGAGCTTTAATTTTTATACCCGCTACCCATAGCGTAGAAGGGTATTATAACTTTGTGCCGGCAGGAAATGTATGTAACAGGTTGAACGAGGCATCTCCGACCCTATTAAGTATATATATTCTTGATCAGCGTCAACAGCCGAGACGATCTAGCCATGTCCGTCTGTGTGTCTGCCCGTCCGTCCGTATGAAACACTGGATCTCAGAGACTATAGGAGATAGAGCTACATATAATTTTCGACAGCATTTGTTATGTTTGCACGCAGTTCAAGTTTGTTTCAAATTTTTGCCACGCCCACTCCCGCCCCTGCAAATAAAAAAAATCGAATAAGCGTAATTTTAAAGCTAGAGTTTTGGTATATACAATAATTACTATAGTAGTTATGATTCCTGAAAATTTGGTTGCGATCGTATAAAAATTGTCGAAGTTATTAAATAAATACTTTTGTATGGGCAAAAACGTCTACTTACTAGGGTCTTAGTTACTTTGGCTGACAGTATATTGTGCCGTTTATGGTATATTTTGAATGCAGTACTATATCGATAGACCACATATCCTATTTGGTATATATTTTTTAGTATTTTTGCAGTATATTTGGTGTATTTTGAGAAAATACCGCAAATTATATCTCTTTTATTCAAAATGGGTAGCTGAAATCTCACAGTCGAGTACACTCGACTGTAGCTTTCTTACTTGCTTTCGATAGAATTTGTTATGTTTACAGGCAGATCAAGTTTGTGTCAAACTTTTCCCTCGCCCATTTCCGCCCCACAAATCTACAAAAATCGATTTTTGCTACATACAATAATAACTATAATATTTATGGTTTCTGAAAGTTTGGTTGCGATCAGATAAAATTTTGTATAGGGAATACGCCCACATACTAGGGGTCTTAGTTGCTTTGGCTGACAATCTGGTATATTGTGTCGTCTATGGTATATTTTGTATCCAAATTGTGGATTCACATTCCACATACATAAAAAAGGCTTAGGTGAATTTTTAGCATTTTTTTCTATATTTCAAAATGAATACCGCACTATTTTGCTGCTATATAAAATGGGTTGCGGGTATTTCACAGTCGAGCACACTCTTTAGCTTTCTTGTTATTAGTGTTTCTAAACTTTAGCTACATGGCGCATGTTGCCATAAATAACTTAAATTAAGCAATATGTTGTTCCTATCCTACAACAATATCCTTGGGGTGTTAAAACAACCGCTAACAAATGAATCAATATTACCGTATTTTATTCAACATGAAAAAACTTGCTAGGTTAGCGGTGATAAACTTATGTACCTATGTACATACATATAATGTATAATGAATGTATGTATATTTCTTGGTTTTCGTTACATACCCGTATTTAGAGAACAAAACGTGACTGCTTCATGTGTGGTTGTCAGGTAGGTTGGATTTACCTTACTGTATACTCTACTACAAATACAGACCGTAGTATTTGCAAAAGTTGTAATGTACATTTTCAAGCGTGTGTACAACCCCTTTGCGCACGCCTAGGCGACACATATGTATGTATGTATTTGGTTTCATTTGGTCGATGCCGAGTCGTTGCGCGCTGAGTGTCACAAGGCACAACAAATGCAATGTATATGTATATATACATACATATGTATGTATATAATCTTGATCAGCATCAACAGCCGAGACAAAATACTCCTGCCCATCTGTCTATCCGTCAGCTCTTGTTATTTTTGCTGGCATATCAAGTTTGTTTTAGAAATTTGTTACGCCCGCAACAGCCCCGCAAATAGGTGGCGTAATTTTGAATCTAGAGTTTAGTATTTTAGTAAATACAAAAATAATTACATTATTAATATTTTTGTCTAAAATATATTTGGCATATTTTTAAAATATCAGTTTATTGAAAATGAATAAACGACTGTAGCATTCTTACTTGTTTTTATATCGTAAAAATTTGGTATTTTGCAATTTGATATAGTATTTGGAAATAATAGTCAATTATATTATAATTACACATTTTTCATAAAATCAGAGTGACACAATGCAGACACCCAGCCAAATTTACCACTTTTTTTTCAATAAAAAGTAATAATACATATAAAATATAAATGGTATAAATATGTTTATCAGAATACAACGCAATTGAATTTGGTATTAAAGCTGACTTATTGTTTTATATTGGTTGTACACCAAAAGAGAAAAATAGAAACTAAAAAATATAATATATATTTGTATTTTAAACCACTTAAAAAATTATATTTTAAGTTAATATTATAACGTACAAAAAAACTAACAAACAAAAAACTATTTCACTAATAGAATCACTCTTAGAATTTCAAAAATTTCGATATGAAGGCTTAGTCCTAACACAGGCTTTATAAAAACAAACATTTAGATACACAAAAATATACCGAAAGTAAGCTTAAAAACAAAGCTGATTTCATTTATTATTTTTATTTATTTATTAAGTATGGAATTTAACTTTAAAATTTCTTACGTTATTCGTGAGAATTAGTGAAATTACAAAAAAAAAAAACAAATAAGAAGGCTACAGTCGAGTGTACTCGACTGTGAGATACCCGCTACCCATTTTAAATAAAAGCAATATATTTTGCGGTATTATTCTTAAAATATACCGGATGTACTGCAAAAATACTAAAAACATACCAAATGGTATATGTGGTATATCGGTCTAGTACCGCATTCAAAATATACCTTAGACGGCACAATATACCAGATTGTCAGCCAATGCAACAAAGAGCCCTAGTAAGTAGGCGTTTTTGCCCATACAAAAGTATTTCTTTAATAACTTCCAAAATTTTTATCTGATCGCAACCAAATTCTCAGGATTTATAACTACTACAGTTATTATTGTATATACCAACTCTAGCTTTAAAATTACGCTTATTAGATTTTTTTGATTTGCGGAGGCGGAAGTGGGCGTGGCAAAAATTTGAAAAAAAACTTGATCTGCGTGCAAACAACAAATGCTGTCGAAAAAAATTATAGCTCTATCTCTTATAGTCTCTGAGATCTAGGTGTTCATACGGACAGACGGACATGGCTAGATCGTCTCGGCTGTTGACGCTGATCAAGAATATATATACTTTATAGGGTCGGCCGGCACAAAGTTATAATACTCTTCTACCCTATGGGTAGCGGGTATAATCACAGTCGGTATAACATACTACTACTACTTTTAAGCTTGACTCTGAGGACTGAGATGTTCTGTATTTACATTTTCTGTTGTCGTAAAGCCAGTATAACTTCTCCATGGGTATAACAACAGAACTATAGAATGTACAATGTGTATATGCTCACTCAACGCCAAATATATCCAACGCACATGGTTCCCTATTAAGCTCCAAGGGCGAGTTTACTGCTGCAGGGTAGATACCCAAATTGGAATGGTTGGGTGAGGTTCTGGTGAGTATACATACATATATTTACCAAGGCGCCGTCCAGACGATTCTGACATTTTATTACCACAGAACAGAACTGTAAGTAGAACCACTCTGCGACGGGGTGTCATTTTGCTAACGTGTGAGACAAAGGGAAAGCAATGACTCATTTCACCGGTGGCGTTCACCTGACCGGCTTACTGCGCCTTCTGACTTATAGTATTAGTACAAGGCTGCAACCAGTTTGTAAAAATCAATAATGTAACTGACACCAGAAGGAACCCGCAGATGAGTGTCATTTTAGAACTAAGTAAGCTGAAGATACCAAATTTTAAAGCAAAACTTTTTATGTAACGAAAAATAAGAGGTTTTATCAGGATTCCCAATAAAAAGTTTATTTAATGCCTTTTAAATACACTACCCCAAACAACCGAAAAAAATTTTTTTATTTTTAAATAATTGGTGTTTTCAATAATTCATTTTGCATCTAATTAATTTTGTAAGTGAAAGTTATTAGCTAAAATCTGTCATTGTGCATTGGCAACCTGAATATCTGAAATGTGCAGAAACCGCTTGTATTTAAATCGAATCCCATTAATTCAAAAAGGCTTAAAAATGACTATTAGCTTTAACTATTGTTATAAGGGGCTGAGTTTCTAAATAAATATATAGTTTGACTTATATTGCTATATATTTACAAAAATAAAAACTTTTACATTTAAATGATGTGAGAATGGCAAAATGATTTTTATCGATTTGGCTTCTGCAGTTTGTGTACTCCGTGTATATACTATATATGGGTAATTCTCTGAGGGATGTCGCGTGCGACCAGCTTTTCAGTTACAAAAAAAAAACATATTCTGAAACAATTTTAAAAATAAGTAAAGGTTATTTTTATAGCTCTAGATTAGTACTTTAATTAGAGCTAAGAATGGTTTTGGAATTTTTTTTTTGTTGTTTTGTTTTCTGTTCTGATAATTGCAAAAATTAACAAATTCGTACGCAAAACCAAAATATGAACGAATTTATATATTTTATCGTAAAACAGAATAAGTTACTAAAATCAATCTTAGCTGTGAAAATAGTGCTAATCCAAAGCTTTAAGAAAAACCTTCACTTAATTTTAAAATTGTTTTAGTTTATGTTTTTTTTTGTCACTGTAAAGCTGCACGCGACATTTACCAGAGAATTACCCATATACACTTATAATTGTAGCGTTCCTGAGGCTAACATCGGGTAGTGAATTAAAGTTGCACTACCAACTTGGTAGTACCAACCAAGCGAAGACAGTAAACAACTCAAATAGAGCAGTGACCTGCCTGCAGTCTAAGTTAAGAAGACCAACTACGAAAGTAGTTTAGCCAAATACAAATAGCTGCGACAAGTAAGGAAGCTCGAGATCATCAAAATATGAAGTGGAGAGAGTGTGTGTTTGTTAACTAAGAACCTGTTAGGTTGAAATTTGTTGCATCCAAAACAAAAGTTAACCATTTTTCTCTTAAGGCCAACTTGAAATACATATATAACAAGT
The DNA here is from genome assembly GCF_023558535.2 of Drosophila nasuta. NCBI lineage: Eukaryota > Metazoa > Arthropoda > Insecta > Diptera > Drosophilidae > Drosophila > Drosophila nasuta. The sequence goes on along the minus strand of NW_026869386.1, from coordinate 1,142,278 downwards.
CAGAAAGCTACAGTCGAGTGTGCTCGACAGTAAGAAACCCGCCACGCATTTTGAATAAAAGCAAAATATTGCGGTATTATTTTCAAAATATACCGAAAATACTACAAAAATGCTAAAAATATACCAAATGGTATATTTGGTATATCGGTATAGTACCACATTCAAAATATACCATAGACGGCACAATATACCAGATTGTCGGTCAAAGCAACTACGACTACATCCCCTAGTAAGTAGGCGTTTTTGCCCAAACAAAAGTATAATATTATCTTTCTTTAATAACTTCCACAATTTCACAATTCTGATCGCAATCAAACTTTCAGGAATCATAAATACTATTGTTATTATTGTATACACTACTCGCAGCTCTAGCTTTAAAATTACGTTTGGAACAAACTTGATTTGATAACAAATGCTGTCGAAATTATAGCTCTGTCTCTTATAGTCTCTGAGATCCAGTGTTTCATACGGACGGACAGACGGACATGGCTAGATCGTCTCGGCTGTTGATGCTGATCAAGAATATATATGTATACTTTATAGGGTCGGAGATGCCTCCTTCTACCTGTTACATATGTACATCTCTTGCCGGCACAAAGTTATAATACCCTTCTACCCCATGGATAGTGAGTATAGAAACAATTAAGAATACCTATGACATTTGCAAAAACGGAGAAAAATGGTTGCTTGATTGAAAACACAATCTTAAGAGAGAGAGGTCGTAACAGCCCTGTTTCCTTAGTCACCCACATGCATACATACATATACATATACATACGTATATGTATGAGCATATATGTAAACCGTGTATGTACGTATGTATGTACATACATACATACATAACATATATTGTGTGAAAACGTTTGCTGCTTTTGATAGGGTAATTCAGTTGTTGAAATATTAAAACAATTATTAAATGTACTCGCAGGTCGAATTATGAAAAACCTCGCGTACATTGACTTTTAATTTCTGATGAAGAATGAACTGCCTAGCATTTGCCGTCAAATGTGTCAAGGCAGTGAATTAATGAATTTTGGAATAATAATATAATATAATAAATAATACTTACTTATGAATTTTACTTTTTTGTTAAGTCGCGGCTGCTTTGAACGTATTTTATTATTTTTCTTAATTGGCGCGGATCTTCTGGAAACTACTTTACATGGTATAGTAGTGTGGGTAAGCATGTTAAATGTACAACACAATTTTATAAAACATTTTAAAAATAATATATTTTAAAGATTTTTAAAGAACAAGGTAACAATTTGACACTAAGCTGGAGTACATAATATCAAAATTGAACAAAAACAAAAATTCCCAAAAAAAAGTGTATATAAGTTTTGTCTTATCGTTTTGTATAGTCTTCCAATTCCCAACATCTTCTATATTTATGGTTGCATAACTATAAAAACTTTAGTCGAGTATCCTAAGTGTGGAAAGTTATTTTGTATTTCATTGCGAAAAAATGTTCAGAAATTAAAAAAGATTTTAGTGTTATTGTTTGTATTGAAAATAAGTTCCCTAGCTTTACAATTAAGCTTACTATTGGTTTTTTCTTTTTTTTTCGATTTTAATGGGTGCCAGTTTCTCGTAAGATACGTAAGATAAGACATGACTATACTGACTATACCGAGAATATGTATATAAGCATGTTTTATGGGTTCCGAGATGCCTCTGTCAACGAGTAAAAAATATATTTCTTTTAACGACAGATAATTTCATTTAAAATATACAATAAAGTACAAAATATACTTATGTATGTAGATGTCCACCAACGTAATTAGATGCTTATGGGCTTCGCCATATAAAATAACTTCTTGAATACCATTCATGTTTTCTCGTCTTATTTATAATCATTAAAACTGTAGTAAATTTTGCTATTCCCTGTTTACCATGATTAAGAAAATGTAGTATATATACTATATGCAGTAGAAGATATCTCCTACCCGTTACATACATTTTTTATGTAATATATTTCTTTTATGAAGTCGGAAGTCACTCCATCAACCTGTTAAACTAATTTTGTTGCGCAAAAATATTTGTTTGTTTTACATTGATTTTTCATTTATTCCAGACAGTTCCCAAAAACGAGTGTACCGGGTGCTTCTTGATCGAACTCTGAAGTCTGTAGCTATTTAATACCCGCAACCGACAGAGTATCGGTAGAAGGGTAATATGAGTTAGACCCTAGGAAAACAAGTACTATGCAGAAAAAAGTGCCTCCGACCCGCAAGAAATTCTTTTACATGTCAAACATGCTTAATTGCTTTGAAGGCTAATAAAACTGTATATACAGTGGCGAGCAAAATTGAGTGCATGTTCAGAACTCAGACTGTAATTCTCCTCGAATTTATCTCTTTCATGATTGTTTTTGCTTAAAATTTATTAAGAATGAAATAATCAAAATAAAACAAAAAAATTTTTTGGATTATCTTGTGTGGTTATGATTTTGTGGGTGACGAAAGTCTGAGTTCTGAACATACACTCAATTTTGCTCGCCACTGTACATGTGTAGTTAAATACCTTTCTATATATGTAGATTCGTATATTATTGGTACATTTATGTAGTATATATTAAAGCTTATAGTTATTCTTCAAAATTGAGTTTCTGACTTTCTTCTTGTGTAATCTAGGTAAGGTGTAACGTTCAATTAGTTAATAATCGAAATCATCTTTCTTGCTATTATTGTAAGCTTGTGTATTAGTAGGTACTATGCCTATCCTTTTCCCAATGCATGTTGGGCGTGTGCATCTTGCGTAATCGTTTCAATATTTTGGCGTATGAGTTTTCGTTTTTTACAAATCACACGAATGCACGAATAAAATCATCGAAGTTAGTGTTACCAGTGAGTGTAAGATAATACATTTTTACATAAATACTAATTTAATAGTTGTTTCCCTAAAGGGCTCTTTCGCCAGTAGATGACTCATCACTGCCGGCTGACTGACGTTTTGTCAGGAAAAAAAATTAGCAACAAGGGCAACAGTCCTCCACTATGTTGTTATTGCCTTCTTCGTTGTGTTTTGTTATATTATGTAGCGAAAATCGTCGTGGTATTGCATAGTTTTCGGTTTATTGCTACTCGCTCGCTCTTTTACTGTCTCTCTCTCACCCTGTCATCCTCTCTTTCTACATTTCTCTCTCTCTCTCTCTCTATTTCTTTCTCTCTACGTTGCTCTTTCCAGTTCTTGCTGTCCCTCTCCAAAAAAAAACTCTGCAATTGATTTTTCCTGCCATACAGTTAAACTTAATTTTTCATCGTAAGTTGAGATTAATTGCTTATTAATATAACTCAACTCTGAAGCCTGAAGGATTGGTAGTTTTCAATTTAAGATATTTAGATACATATGTTCGTTAAGTCATTTAAAATAATTGGTACATTAAGAATACTATATTTACATAGGAAATTTTTTAATGCAATTTGTGCATATTAGCATTGATTACAGAATGGAACCGTTCAAGGACTAAGCCAAATTTGGTACTGCAATTTTCAAGTCTACAATGTAGAAAATCACAATTTTCAGCTTTTTCAATATCTTTTACATTAGTGTAATCCACAGCAAATAATACAAAACTAAATTAATGAACATTTATAGTTACATATGTACGAAGCAATTAGCTAACATTTCTAACTTTGAATTATGAGCAGTCAAATTGTTACCAAGTCTAGATGTTTACACCATTTTATGATTACTTATGCTTACCAACTGGCAGAATACCCGGTGCCCGGCAGGTGTGGCAGAAGCACTGCATCACCGAATCGCGTACTAATCCAATCAGCATGACGAGCTTGATGACTTGTTCCGAGCTTATAGATATCAGTATAACTTAAATGAATACTGTCAGCTGATAGGTATTTGCTTTTGAGAGATATGTGTGAGTGTGTTTTTCTGTTGCACTTAGCATCAATTATAGGAGTGAGTTCTTTTGAACGTACTTCCTGATTATTGCGTTTTTCTACCTCTATTGGAGCAACAACAAAGCTGACGTCGACAGCACGAAACGGAACGAACGCAACGAACGACAAAGACAAACTAAGTAAGTCGATGTTAATTGTCCAGAAGCAGGCGAGCGACTGACTGCGTAAACCTTGCTGACGCCAAAACCGACGTTGCTGGCAAGGACAATACATATACAAAAAGGACAAACCACTTTGGGGAGCAACAGAGCTGACGGCGTTCACAATAGCCCCCTTAAAAGAGTGAGCGAAGAAAAATAAGTCATAGGTGGTAGGTTGAGAACGGCTGAGTTCGAAAATAAATTTGAGTATTATGATAAAATTTAAACAAATAAATATTATTTAATTGGAATATTTGAGTACAGTGAAACATTGTTGAAGCTGTGTTCAACATTTTTTGCAAATTTACCAAACACTATATATTTAATCTATACATTTCATTTAATTATCAAACATTCGATGTCTAATCTGTATGTATTATATCATGTTCGAAAATGTTTGCAGACATGCGCAGTAAGCAGTGAGCTTATTTCCAGTTTCGTAGGACGTCAGACTCGAGTAAATAAATAAACAAGAGATTGGACCCCAATTCACATACAACATAACAAATAAAGCCGGTTGCTTTTAAACTTTTTAAATTAATATTAGTAAATCATACACAAAAACAATAAGTCTTATAAGAGCGACATGATAATATACTCAGTCATCTGCTTCTTATATAACATACATATGTGTTAAAATTATGTGTTAAAGCATGCCAAAAAAATATTAACAGGAAAACCTTCGATGACTCAAAAAAGAAAAAAGAAAGCAGAGGGAGAGCCTTAAATATCCTAACGGCGCCAGCAACTAACCGCATAGACAATTAGGGCAGAACCGTCGCGTCTCGTCGTGGATGAATCACATTGGGTAACCGTTTAGTTCAAATCAAAGAGTGAGAGCAAAGAAGATAGAGATTTGGCTATGAATATTGCGCTACATTAGGCGAAAGGTGCTACAGAGAGATGAGAGACGATTCTGAAACCTTTGCACTGATATTTCTTCTAATTGTGATATACAGTAGAATCCGGGTATAACGACTCCGCTTATAGTGTCCGATCGGTTATTACGACGAAAACTCGATGGCTTGGTTGGTCCCCATACAAACTTATATGAAAGGGCCTCCGCTTAGAATGTCTCCGCTTTTAGCGACTAACCGCTTATACCGACGAAATTTTTCAGAATTCAACCGGATATTACGACGAAAAAAAAAAATCAGCGAAATAATGCCAAAAAATTTAAGCATCAAACGACGCTGTTAGAAATGTATGTATTTAACAGTGATCGGCACTCTTGCTTGTGTTCGTAGGAGCGACAGGAAGGTACTTATTAGGGCGGGTCAATTTGTTCCTGTCCAAAAAATCCTGAAAATCGTCCCCCACAATCGGAATCTACGAAGAATTCTAAGAAACTTTCACCATGAAACCATGTGTCTAAAATGAATTCCTAGTCCGCGCCGTGAAGCTTAAAGATTGCACTATGAGGTACATAAGGTATTTCGAGGTATTTAAGCCATTTTAATGTATTTAAAAAAAAATACGCATTTTCCAATTATGTTGGAGTCAATTCTGATTCATTTTTTTACAACAAATTTTATAATTTTTTTTTAATTTATTTAACTTATAATTTTTTTTTAATTCAACAAAATGAGCCTAACTAGCCATGTACTGTGCCTCATATAAGAAAGTAGGAGCAATGCGTCTGTAACTTTTTAACGAAGTAAGGTATCGGTCTGAAAATTGAAATAAATATTCAAAGGCATTTTAAGCAACTAAATAAAAGTAGGCGTGGCATGATAAAAGGCGGAACTTAATTTTATTTTTTATTATAAAGTTTATTTGCTTTCCAACAAGTAGGTAATTTTTGCATTTTGTTGACTTGGAATATAACGTCATCTTATTAGAATCTCTCTGCAATCATCGGAGTAAAGCTTGCATAAGAGAGTTGTCTTTTTGTTTGCTGTTTATTGCGATCACTCACGTAAAAATAATATTTAAGTACATCCCGAAAAGTTGGCAAATTTAGCTCGGAAAATTCACTAGGTACACCAATGATATTTGTGATCTGCTTTAAATTGAAACTTGATGCAGACATCATAATAATACTGTCAATTTCCGAATTGTCAATAGACTGCATACATTTATTTGAAAATTTGATAGCGATCAGGTAAAAATAGTAGATGTTGTTTAAGACATACGTTTGTATGGAAAAAAACGGCCACTGTAATCAGTTCTTAATTGCCTTGACTGACAATCTGGTATATTTTGTACTCTATGATATATTTGGAATGTATTATAATATCGATATACCAAATATATCTCGTGGAACGCTCTCATTTCTGATCTACAACATCAAGTTCCACTTAGTGCGATGCTGAAGCAATCCTACGTTCTCTCCTGGTGATCAAGACAATTACGGTTTAAAACGGTGAGGTGTTGAGCAGTGCAATGTAGGATTATCTGAAAGAGGTAACAATGGTCGCGAGTTAATTATTGAGGTGACCTGGCATACTAAAGCTTACATTTCATCACAGTCCAGAAGCAAGTTAGTGACATCCAGAAGGAAATGATTCTTGGACGTTTTGACCGCCGCCCCAAACAATCAACCGCAGTGAGGAGAACGTATGGGAATGAATTGTATATCTGCTTAGGGCGTATACGAGTGCAAATGATCTTGAAAACGCTGCCATAGGCAAATGTGGCGGTCCACTGCGAAGGCGGCTTTTAAAATAGAAAGGAAATGTGAATTGCGGCTTAGTTCTGATACAAATAAATAAAATTGCTCTCAATACCAGAACCGATGACGAATGACAGCAAGCGTGGTCATTCAGGTTTCATAAATGTAAATTCATAATTAATGAACGGGATGTGTTATGTTGCCGCAGCAAAATTATAAGATGACATCAAGCTTTGAATTTCCAAGTCTTTCTCCTACTCGCAACATTATAAACAAATCAATAAACAGCGTAGGCGATATTAAAGATCTTAATGTAGAAATAAATAAGCAGAATGAAAAAAGAATCGGATAGCCGATTTTAGAGAAAATCCAGAATCCGTTGAGCGTTGCATGAACCAATCCAAGTATTCGAAAATGCACTCCAATTTACCAAATGACGTCAGAAAATTTGCTGCCAAACGACAGATTGGCAAGACAACTAATAGTTTTTCGCCGCTCAGCGAGGCACCTGGGCAACACAATATAGTCTACTTAGCCCTAGAGGAATACATGGATCATGCCACAATAGTATCTCAATAATATCACTAGTTTCCTGGGTTAATAGCCGTTAAAATGCATTAATACTTGTTTCATATAAACTGTGTATTTCACGGTCAGAATAAGGATGTGCTTCATGACGAGGGAAGCGAAAGCATGTAGTGTCGTCGCAAAGCAAGTTTTTCTTTATACGATTGCTGAAGATCATTGCTTTTATGACACCAGGTCAAATGTATTTCAAATGGATAGTAAAATCTGAGGATAGTGGCGAGAATAGAGGGCCATTAGATCAAATATGCATAAGATGGAAAAAATCATAAAATACACCATCCAAAAATCTGAATATCAGGGGAGCCACAGAAAACACTTCCACTCGAATTTCTCTTCAATTTCACTTGTAGGTGCCACAGACCCCATTTCATGGGGATTATACTGCCAGTGCTTATGCTAAGAACAACAATGAAACTTCTCTTTTAAATAATAATTTGTGAATAATAATTTGTTAAAATTACCATTTTTTTAAATTACTAATCAAATTTTATAAATCGGCAAAACGCTTCAGTGATGCTGATGATTTTTATACCCGCTACCCATAGGGTAGACGGGTATTATAACTTTGTGCCGGCAGGAAATGTATGTAACAGGTAGAAGGGGGCATCTCCGACCCTATAAAGTATATATATTCTTGATCAGGGTCAACAGCCGAGTCGATCTAGCCCGTCTGTCTGTCTGTCCGTATGAACACCTAGATCTCAGAGGCTATAAGAGATAGAGCTATAATTTTTTCTTTGCATTTGTAATATTTCCACGCAGATCAAGTTTGTTTCAAATTTTTGCCACGCACACTTCCGCCCTCGCAAATCAAGAAAAAGCGTAACTTTAAAGCTAGAGTCGAATTTTTGTATATATATAATAATTATAGTAGTTGATTCCTGAAAATTTGGTTGCGATCAGATAAAAATGGTGGAAGTTATTAAAGAAATACTTTTGTATGGGTAAAAACACCTACTTACTAGGGGTCTTAGTTGCTTTGGCTGACAATCTGGTATATTGTGCCATCTATGGTATATTTTGAATGTGGTACTACATCGATAGTATAGTTTTAGTATTTTTGTAGTATTTTGGTATATTTTGAGAATACCGCAATATTTTGCTTTTATTAACTTGTTTGTATCCGAATTCGTATCACAAGTGTTTTAAAAAATGTATTAAACGTAGTTAAAATTTATTAAAAACAGGTAAAGAAAAATGTATATTATTTAGAATGAATCGACATTTTCTATTTATTTCTGTAGTTATTGTGCAATTTGCAAAAACATTTGCAGCATGTGTTGTTTAGATTATGATATTGTATTGCAACATTGTAAACAAAACAATTGAAGAAGAAGAAGAGTACTACCAACATTTAAACCAATAACATTTAATACCAAATAATAATAATAAATAAGAAATTAAATGTTTGATCATTAATTGTGTTTATTTATATAACTATAACTTTATAAAAGGGGACAGGGTAGCAGTAGCTGCAACAATGGTACTGCAGCTGAATTCAGATGGCAATGCACTGTGGATCCGTCAGAGGCCAAAAATAAAAAAATGTGATGGCGTATTATTTAAACAAAATGTAAAAAAATGTTTTCTTAAAAGTCTAAACTTCACTTTGGCATACCGGATTTTACTGGAAATCTAACGGTACTTTCTAAAAATAGCTTCGCAATCGTTAATTTTGGCAACGCAGTTGCGCTCAGGAAGTTATTTCTCTAGTTCAAATCGCCCTTTAAAATTAGCTGCAGAAATTTGCAGATGTGTGTTTACTAGTAAAAAGATCAAATCAGTTAAAAGTGAGCCTTGCCAATTTTTCTGTTGCTGTGTTTTTGCCTTTCGTGGTTTATGTTTTTGCAAAACTATTAATTTGTAAATTCCTATTTTAATTTTGTTTATTTTTCCCTTTTGAATGGTAATGAAGCCAACGCAGAAAAATTTTTATTGATAATATGTATGAATATGAAAATATCTTCCATTCTTTCTTTTATGTATATAAATATTAAAATCTTAATAAATTACATTAAACAAATATATTTTTTAATTTTGTATCGATTGTTCCTATGGGAGCTATAGGATATAGCCGTTCGATATCTCCAATTTTTGTTGTTATATGTTTAGACAAATTTTCTATACATTTGTTATAAATTTCAGCACGCTATGGCCATTATTAGTATTTTTGGCCGCTCTTTCATACAAGCGGATCCACTGTGCATTGGGCATTTTCAAACACAATACCCGCCTAATTTGATAATAGTCGTAAACAGCTGATTGCATCCTTAACTGAGAGTTCCCAATAATCTTTAATCGTTCGGTAAGAAAGAATTTTTCTCTTTATTTTTTTTAGAAAAGTGAGATTTTATTTTAAAATGTTTTTTATTTAAATGTTATTACATGGCACTTTTATCGATGTTTTTGAACCATTACGGCAAATTAATAAAAAAAATTTAATTTTTTTGATTATCTAATGTGGCAGCTTTAACAACTCACAGGCAAACCACTCGGAATTCTATGGCATGGCGAAAATTTCCAAAATCACAAGTGATTTTTGTGGCACCCCTGATATATGTACATATTCTCCATCTGGCTGTGAACTTATCCTGTCGAAACAAAATATTATATATTCATTCATATATCATTTCGAAAAAATATGTTGTCTGTACATTATATTATTGGTGTATCGCTACCTATTATTTAATTTGTTCTGGGACTGTAAAAATTGAGCTGTATTCCGAGATAAATTCAAAAGTTTACTCCGTTTTTGGTGGTCACAAATTTCAATTGTAGGCCACAGCACCAAAAACTCGATTATTCTCCATACGACGTGTGAAAATAACGGACAATATTTTTCGGAATATTTTGCAAGTCACACGATATATATGTATTTAGATACTTATCAAACCAAATCTGCTGCAAAGATTTGATCGTGCGATGAAAGTGTTAACTTTACACTAGAGGTGTGAAATAGTGGTTAAATCGATTATAAATTGGACGTTATCGACGCACTCTTGATTGCAACCAACACCATTTATAGTTAGTGCGTCACATCGGTAAACATTTTAATTTGCGCGAGTTCTGTGGCTGCCAGAAAATTCTTTTAAAATTTCGAATAAATAAAAAGATATGAATCGATTCCTTCATAAAAAGAATGTATGTATTATACAAAAGTATTTTTATTAACGATTTTGGCGAAATTTAGGCAGATGAGAAATACTTTATACCTAATATTGAAAGTAAAATATCACAAGTGTGGAAATATGTATTTCAAGAAATTCGTTGCCAAAACTGCGGAAGGGAATATAAAATGAGCGGAAATTCTAGCACTCCTGCTGTAATTGCTTTGACAGATTCTGACAATACCGCATCTGCAAACAGCAGCTATAAATCAATTTATACTAAGTAGATTTGTTTACGGAATTTTCAAAGCTGTCAAAAATGCGGTAAAACATCCCATATATTGCGGACGCCATGTTTTTGACCGTCACTTGTCATTTTATTTATGGGTTTGAATTAATAGCAACATCATTGGCGACGAAAAATCTTTTGGACAAACGAATCATTCAGCTCAAAACATCGCTAACATATATAGTAAAATCGTATGCATTGTCATTATTAAAAAAAAGACGGAATACATGCAGCGTTGCCGATTTAGCTATGTCCCCGCTAGATCTGGCGGTTTTCAAAATCAAAATGCGGGATAAATTGAAAACTAGCGGCTAGCAGGAATTATAGCTATTTTTAAAAGAAAACTGACGGAACTTAAGTTTTTTAAAACAAACATAAGTCTTCGTTATCTTTCGTTTTCACAGACAAACAGAATAATGTTTGTTCCGTTCAACCAATTCAAACGCAAATTTCAGCGAATCCAGAGGCAATATTTTAATGAAACTAATTTTAAACTTTTGTGCATTGATGCCTCTTTAAGAAAGTTATAATTTTTTTCAAACACGACTTGTATTTTTTTTTAATTCAATTCGCACGGGACATCGCGCACGGGACATTTTTTACCGCCACTATTTTTTTGTTATTGTCATTGCTGTTGTTGAGAAATATTTAAAAAACCCATCGAAAAAACATTTTTAAATTAACAAAAATAGTGAATTTATTTATTTTTACAAAAGAATAAACTTAATAAATACTTTAATAAATTGTGTTTTTTTTTCAAATCGAAAAAGTTTAACTTCAATGTTATTTACATTAAATTAATTGTAACATAGATTGTTGCATTAATTTATTATTTATGTTATTTTAATATTATAAATTTATTTAATACAAAGAATAGTATCTTGCAAGGAGTAAGCAGTCCTTGCTGCTTTTACCTCGTTAAAGAACGACGAAAAAAAGTGGAACTTAGATATACCCGGTATATTTCTTACTTCTTTCCATTTTTCGTCTAAGTTGTATTTCAAAATATCTTTGTTAATTTCATCTGTTGACAAAAAAATTAGTTGTACACCTTTAACATATTGGAGTGCACACTGATAAAAAGAGAATGCATCAGGTAAAACCATACTTCTTGATTTTGTCATCTGCCAAACTTTTCGTTATGATATATCAGTGTTAGGCTTGACAATATGAATTTATTTTTAAACTGCGAACAGCAGCCATCAGAAAAAATTAATATTTTTGAAAAACTTTCATATGATGTCTTAATATTTTTCAAAATCTCCACCAAAAAACAAAAACATCCAGCTTATTGTGCGTTAACTTGTCACTTATAACAGCTAATGACTTTTTAACGCCTCGCAGCCAAGCTACACAAGTAAAAATGGTTACCTGCCGATAACTAAAGTGAGCACTTTGTATCTTATTTTGACTTGTGAGCCTATAATTTTCGGCAAATCAAGTTGAATCACAAATTCAGTTGATATCAAATTTTCTTTTGCTTCATCAAAATATTTTTGCTGGTCTCTTTTGACAAAAAAAAATGCGTTTTAAAAGAGGGCAATGCTATTTCCAACTCAACAATAAGATCAGATAGAGTTGCATCGGTTGTTGAAAGGGCCATGGTGTTATTAATTTTGCGCCAATGCTGCCAACTTACTTCATCATTCATATTGTGTAAATATGAGAGAGGAATAAGTTGGTATCTCAAATCGTTTAAGCACTTCTTACAATTGCTTGTCATGCAATTTTCACTAAGTATATTGCAGCAAACAGTTTTAAGAAAGCTTTCGAAATTGCTGGGAAAAAATGGTATAATTTTTGCACAGCTTTCCAGCAAATAATCGAAGTTAGCATGGTACATGCAAACACACATATTGTGCGGCGTTTTATTTATTAATTGCACATGACGTGGCCGCATCTTAAAAAAATAGGACTTACAAACTTTTACGGTGGGATTGTCTTTTTTGAAGAGCTCATATGCTTCACGCACTGTCGTCATTATGAAACGTTTGGCAACTACATCGCCTGCTGTCAAAATTGTGTCCCTTTTTCCTGAGGCCTGGACACTAATATTGTCATTAGTATAAAACTCTTTAATTGATTTCACTAAGCTCTCTGGTAGGGTCTTTTCGAATTCAGTTTTCGTAATCTTTTTTTGGGGAATTGCTTTAAATTTGTTTAACAAAATTTCAAGTACTCTGACTTGTTTTTTCTAATTGCTTTAAATTTGTTTAACAAAATTTCAAGTACTCTGACATTTTTTTTTCTAAGTCTCTTGGCATTCTCAACCTTTTTTACTGCTTTCCCCAAGGTTTGCTTGCATTTGTAGGGATTTTTCTATTTTGCAGCATCGTTTTCTGCTTCTCTTTTTTCTGCATCTCTCTTTTCTGCTAGCCTTTGCCGATATTGGCTCTTTCGTATTCGCTCAAGCTGTCTCCTGTTGTCCACTACTTCATTAATTCCATTCGTCGCCGTTTTGCAGTTTAGCCCATGATACAATTATACAAGGTGGTCTCGTCGGAAAATAGCTTTCGTCAGTGCGCATTCGTATTTCGACGCAAGAGGTTGTTTGCGGACGAAATTTTTAGCGCAATTAACCCTTATGCAAAATTACTTTTTGCCATGTATGCCGTAGACACGGATAGAATTAAAACATTTAGAGAATTAGAGAATTCTCATATATATTATTAATATTGTTCATAAACAATTTACATTTTAAAAATATGTGAAGGAGACATTAACATTAGCTTCAAAATATGTAAATATTAATATCATCGTCAAAGGGTTAATGCGCATTTCATTGTCGTCTCGTTCACACTACCACGCTGTGTCTCTTTCACTCGCACTCATTGCTAACATAGACTGGGTACCAGCTTTTTTTCCGACGAGACTACCTTGTATAATTGTATCATGGTTTAGCCTAGTGTTCCGCATTCTTTCTTTGTTCTTTAATTTATAATTTTCCCATTTTATTGGGTCTTCCTTCAACTTTTCTCTCCACCGTTTACAAGTTTCTCTTCTTTTTTGGCAACTCGTTACACTCATCTACATTTAAATAATTTAAAATTTTATATAGTTTAAAAAAAATATAAAAAAAATTATTTATATAATTATGTTGTGTACTTACGGTCGCGCATGGGACAAACTTTAAACGATCACCAAAAATCACTGCACGCACAAACTCTGTTTGCAAAAAAATTTGATGCAATTCGAGCAAGTGATTTGGATCTACTGATAAGAAATGTTGTTTTTCGGTCGCGCACGGGACATTAAAATATGATAAAGCAAATCAAAATTTGTACCGTTATTGATGATCGCATCACTAACCATACAATACATAGATGCTTCGCCCAGTACAATTTTTTGTATCATCAAAAACAGTATTATTGCGACCCCAGTCGGGCCGTGCGCTGCGATTCGAACACCGAGCCTCTTCGGCTCATTCGAAAATTCGAAGTGCTAACGCAGCGCGCAGCGTTGCGTTCAGTCGCAGATCAAATGCGGAGCGATGAGCACGGGCGCATTTCGTTGCGCTCTGCTTTCGTTTCTATGTATGCGTGTATGTATCTACATGCTCGCCTTTATTAGTATGTGTATGCATATGAAGTTTTGCAACGTGCAGTTGCCTCGCTGACGAGCAGCTAGCGCACGTCAATTTTGATTTGCCGCGACGAAAGTCTCGCAGAAGAGGACAACAACAATTGCTCGCGTTCTATATGTTTGCAGTTAAATGGCACTTGCACAAGGACCGCGTTGGCTCTGCTGGTGGTGTGCAAGCCTAACATGTTGTGGGTCTGGGTTCAACTCCCGATCGAGAATATATGCATATTTTGTTTTTTTAATTCGATTTACATTTTTTATTCCATTTCAAGTTTACTGACAGAATAAGAACTAATCGCGCATTTATTTTTGATGATTTTAAAATTCCTTTTGCAAACACTTTTAATACTCTATTTAAAAAGTTTTAACTTTAAAACTTTGTTTTTTACATTTTAAGATAACAATAACATTTCAGAAAATTAGAGAAAATATAAATAATACAATTATTATTATTATTATAAAGTTCAATCTTTTTTAAAAGATAAATTCATTTTGTAATTTAGTTTTAATTTTAATTTTCGCTAGAAAATTTTCTAATAAATTAAAATTAAAACTGGTAAAATATTTAAATATAAATATTAAAAACATATATAATTAATATTTTTTGTATACATGTTTGTAAATGTTATTGTTATCTTAAAATGTAAAAACAAAATTTTAAAGTTAAAACTTTTTTAAATAGAGTTTTAAAAAGTGTTTGCAAAAAGGAATTTTAAAATCATCAAAAATAAATGCGCGATTAGTTCTTATTCTGTCAGTAAACTTGAAATGGAATAAAAAAATGTAAATCGAATTAAAAAAAACAAAATATGCATATATTCTCGATCGGGAGTTGAACCCAGACCCACAACATGTTAGGCTTGCACACCACCAGCAGAGCCAACGCGGTCCTTGTGCAAGTGCCATTTAACTGCAAACATATAGAACGCGAGCAATTGTTGTTGTCCTCTTCTGCGAGACTTTCGTCGCGGCAAATCAAAATTGACGTGCGCTAGCTGCTCGTCAGCGAGGCAACTGCACGTTGCAAAACTTCATATGCATACACATACTAATAAAGGCGAGCATGTAGATACATACACGCATACATAGAAACGAAAGCAGAGCGCAACGAAATGCGCCCGTGCTCATCGCTCCGCATTTGATCTGCGACTGAACGCAACGCTGCGCGCTGCGTTAGCACTTCGAATTTTCGAATGAGCCGAAGAGGCTCGGTGTTCGAATCGCAGCGCACGGCCCGACTGGGGTCGCAATAATACTGTTTTTGATGATACAAAAAAATTGTACTGGGCGAAGCATCTATGTATTGTATGGTTAGTGATCGCATGTTACTTTTTTGCGTTCTCTTTCGTTTCCTGCAATCTCCAAATGATTTTACAAAGCAAAAGACATAATGCATTTATTTTAGAAGTTGTTATCAAAACAAAATATGCCCTGCAATCATCATAATCACAAGAGGTGCGTTTGCGCGACTTTGCATTCGAATATTTTGAAATCTATAAGTGATAAATGCAAAATTCTTTCAAGTTTATTAAACTTGAATATTTCTTTATATAATCATGTTGAAAAAAATAATTTTCAAGAACTTTTAATTTATTGGCCGCGGTGGACCTTTCTGTGCAAATGCCCATATGTTCATACATACATAATTACCATAGCTCGCAAATAACTGTCGACCGTTTCTCGTTGTCTGCAAATAAGTGTCTTTTTCTAACTCTTTACGAAAAGACTCAAAGTGCAACCGATTTATGGGTTCTTGAATGAGATCGCTCGCGCTCAGAGCGAAACCCTTTTTTTCTATTCTGTTTTGTTCCGGTTGTATCGTTTACAGGCATCAGGGAGTTCTTGGACGAGAAGAAAACTGGAGAAAATATTCTCAAAAATGTTCAGGACATTTCGCTGGATTTCGTTACGGACAATGGTGCAAACGTCGTTGCGGCATTTAAGAGCTTCAAGGGCCTATCTTGCGCTAGTTACAATCTGAACCTTGTCATGGATTAAGTCATTGAGAAAAATCTTCTTGCGGAAGTGAAGGCTTTAATAAATTGTTGCAAATCATTAGTGAAGTATTTTGAACATTCTCAGCTTAACAGTAAGCTCTCAAAAACGCTGAAACAGCAAGTTAAATCACGCTGGAACTCTACATTTTTTTATGCTCTTGAGTATATTTGATGTAAAAGAGGAAATAAAAACTCCTTTACTTAAAAAATATGAGCTATAGCGAATTAGTAATTTTGATTTTTCATTACTTGAAAACATTTTATGCTTCTTAAACCCTTTTAAGGAGTCTGAAGTACTTAGCTCTGACAAGGAACCAACAATGCAAATACTTGCATTGTGGTCAGAAAAATTATGTAAACTTTGCAGAACTAACGCACTTGATTCCCAAGTAATAACTGAGTTTAAAACAATGACCCTAAGCGCATAAGGAAAAAGTTTCTTCCGGCAATTGATCATTTGGTTATGCTTTTCTTGAACCCTTCTTATAGAGAAAAAAAGAGACAATGTGTTAGCTACGGTAAAAGCAATGCTCTCTTGAATATAGTAGCTTTGATGACATAACTAATAACAAAAGCCCAAAAATTCCGAAAATGGAATTTTTGCTGAATTTTTAGGCTGAAATTATATAAAAAAAAACGAAAAGTTGAGAAAAACGCTATCGACATAGAGCTTGACAAATATTTGACCTATCCAGCAGCTCCTGGCACACATATTTGAGAAATCGGAAAAATACCTTTCCAAATTAGCTCGGTTCATTCTAGCTATTCCCGCCAGTTCGTCTAGGAGCTAAAGACGTTTTCAACATCGGGCCATGTTCTTAATGAAAAACCCACTAGGCTAAAAAGCACAAATTTAGAAAAAATATTATTTTTAAATAAAACTATGACAGTTTGCTTTTTATTAAATACATAATAATAAATATGTACTTTTTGTTTTGATTTTGTTTAAATTATAAAAAAATATATTTGACGATATTATCGACGACTATCAAAGTTTCCAACATAACTGTTGGCAGAGCTATCGATAGTTCTCCACTCCTATTATTACTCCAATCCGAATCCTACGAACAGCTGATTAGGTCAGCAGCATTTTCCAAACTCAATCAGCAAGTTCCTTTCTGAATACGTGCTCTTATAATTTGAAATCATTATAATGGTGCAACGAAAAAGCAAACCTTATACATTGAAAATTGTTAATAATAAATCAGCTGTCACATTCAACTTTCTATACAAACTGGTCAAATTAGGCATCTAGCAAATTTTTAAAATTTTATTTATGTATTATATTTTCTTATGCCTCCATTTTCTTAATTCTTATTAATTTTTGTTGTGTTGAGTTCCGTCATGATTTCACATCGACAAAATATATAAAAAGTGTGTCCTATATCTTAACGTTAGTGTTCGATATTTTCACCTAGCTCTTAAACGTAGAAAACTCGAGTTATTTCTGATGCCCCGTTTCCACCGCATCAAATAACTCGGTTCTTCTGGGTTCTTTTTCGTTCGCTACAGGAAAGTATCGATAAACGTAGAAATATCGAAAGCATTTTTTGGGTAAACACGATATCTTATCGATGTGACAACAAAAAAGAGCGCTTCGCTCAACAAACAGCTAACAATTAGGTGCTCGAAGGTATGAAAATAAGAAAAAAATGTATTTCGCTTCTTGAACAAATCTTAAGTAATTTCGTGGGGTAATATAAAAATGAAAAAAATATAAGTAATTATGTAAATATTAGATAGCTGGCAGCAATTCTACTTACAATCTTAAATTGTTCCTGCAGATTGTCCAAATATTTGTCAAGATATTGAATTTTAAAAGTTTTCAATTTTACAAATGCGCGTACAATTTTTGAAATTGTTCGTCAACTCATCGCCATTGGTTTTTACATGGCGCAAATGTAACATTTGAGCTGAATAAAAAAAAAAACCGAGAAAAACCAAATTTTTTGTTGCTGTGGAAACAGTGCATTACAGAATTGGGAGTTGTAAATTAGATGTGGAGAACTATCGATAGTCTGCGCCATACATAGTGATTGATAGTTTCCATAAACTATCAACTATCGACGATAGCAAGGAAAATCTATCGTCAGTAACTATTGATAGTGCAGTAAAAGAAAATAATTTAATTAGTTTTTAAAACAATCCATATTTTTTTAAAGTATGAGAGTATGAAATTGGTTCTCCAATCTTTATCTAAAAATAATAAATAATTATTATTCAAATATGAATTTTTATTTTTTAGGTTTACCTTAACTGCTATTTATATATTTATTTTAACCAATAATTTTGTACGCCTATTTGAAATGATTTGTCCTGCTTTGCTGAAGACCCGACTCTACAAAGAAATTTGAAAAAATATCGATCACTATCGACGAAAGCGATTGTCCGCTATCGAGAGCATGTCGATAGTGGCCAACCATCGATAGTCCCGATAGTGCCATCAATAATTCTCCACCTCTATTGTAAATGTCCTTCAGGCTAGAGCTGGAAAAACATCGATGTTGGCCACAATAGATGTTGTCGATGTTTTGGGATGAAAACATCGATTGCAATCGATTATCGCCGCTTAATTTTAACTTATTTGATTGAGATCATAAAGGAAGCTGTTTTTGTTCAAAAATAACAACATATTAACTATTTTTGGTTTGAGAGAGCTCCTGCGCTCACTAATGACTTGGTCAGCTTTGCTGAACTTGTCCATTACGCAAGCACTTTGCCACCAACACCACCTATATTGTTCACTATAAAATCACTATAAATTCAAGTAAAATAGATTAATTTTTGTAAAAATTCCGCAAAAATTTGTTCTCTGCTTACCACGCTTTCTGTTTCTCGGCTGCAGGTGACGATAATCGATGTTTGCAGAAAACAATCGATGTTAAAAATATTTTTAGCAACATCGATAACATCGATGTTACATCGATTCCACCTCTACTTCACGCACACTAACCAATTTTGACGCTTCAATTAAAGTGAAATGAATTCACTGCAGTGGAGTTTTTTTAATAGAACCAAGACGAGCAAAAAAAATTAAGCAATTTAAATTAAACAAAGATATGAGAAAATAATTTAATAGTCAATAAATTATGCGGCTCTGACGGCTTTCAAAAACGTTATGTGTACATTTTACTTTTTATTCATCAATTTTATTTTCGTTTTACATCATAAGAAGCAACTCGCTTTGCAACGATCATATTTCTATCAAAGTACTAAAATTGAACGTCTTGCCGATTTACTTTAAACATTTTTTATGCATATATTTCCTTCAATTTTTTGACATTGGTTTTTTTTAAAGAATTGCAAAGCAATTTGAAATAATTTTTGACGCCAAAATTTGCAAGAAAAATTACATGTTGATTTCCATCGATTTGGCACATTTTTCGATGCATATACAAAAATATTCAAAATATGCGTCCCCATTTGCAAAATCATTGCCGCATAATTAATGGAGCGGTTCAATTAGTCGTCTCTCTCTGACACACAGCCGATAAGGAATGATGCGTCGGAAATTTCTATGATGCAGACCAGTCTAAACAGAGTATAAGGTAAGCATCATTCAAGTAGATGCGATTTGTGAAAGCAAATATAATTTTTCTAAATAATAGCCTTATTCCACTGCACTGAGTTTTTTTTTTTACGTTCCGAACCAACTTTTTCTCATAGGTTGGGCGAACGTAACATTCGACCTGAACGGAAAAAACCGAGGTTTTGTTGGTGCGGTGGAAAATGGCTATTAGTGTTAGTATATATTTATTTTTGGTAATAATTTTATTTCGTTATCGTTGCGGTCACACTGGTCAAAATCGGGTCAAGTGTACGTGGATTTTTGGTGACTTAAGGAAGTGCGATTGCAAACAAATTGGAGCACATTATCAAAAGTTGTGTAAATAATACAACCAAAAAATTAGCGTATAATACAATTTAACTGTGAACAAATGCTCCGATAGGTTTTTTGTAAATAACGGAGCACCCAAATTGATTGTGTGTGACTCAGTGCTGTTATCAAAATAAGAACTGCAAAAATATAAAAAGACGCTCGATAATTATTAATTATTGACGATGGCTCCTACACGCAGGCCTAGTGATGGACTATTGGCCCGTGTCAACTTTCCGTTGTATGCGGTCGATATGCTTACCAGTCGGCATATCTTGGTTGCTGGTGGCGGTGGTTCCAGCAAAACTGGCGTAGCAAATGGCTTTGTAAGTGTGCCGATTATTAGATTATTAATTGGCTTCTATTGACTCACTATATTTTTTCAATGCGTTTCTATTTAGGAAATTTACGAACTTTATCACAACGGCAGTCACTTTTGTGCGGAGGAGGTTTTGCGTCACGAAACAGGTGCCAACGTAGTCATGAATTTTGCAGTGCGAAATAGTGGACGACGAGCGTACTTGTGTGCTGGTCAAGAGGCGCATTGTCAAATGTACTTCGTCCAGCCACAGCTCGATATAACGAGCGACGCAAGTATGGACAAAAAACTAACTCAAAGCGATCATCCCCATGAGAATGGGGTTCGTCATCGAGGTGTTCAACCACACTCTGGAGTCGAAACGCTGTCTAATGGAAACAACTGTCATCCGCCAACAGCAGCAGACGTACTAAAGCAATTTCAGCGTCTACAATTCGACATTCAAGCTGCGGATGTAATTCAAACTGATTTTCTGAGTAACGGTGAACCACTGCAACGAGTAGTTCGGATAAGTAGTAATGGTCGCCTGATGGCCACTGGTGGCACCGACGGGCAACTGCGTGTTTGGACATTTCCACAAATGCAACTGAGCACATCATGGCCTGCTCATAATAAGGAAATTGACGATCTAGATTTTAGTCCAGATTGTAAATATATCGTCAGTATTTCTAAGGATGCCCAGGGTATAGTCTGGGATCTGAGCACAGGAAAACAACAGCACAAACTGAAATGGCAAACACAGGAAGGAAATAAGTATTTATTTAAACGTTGCCGTTATGGCACCGTGGAGGGTCATAAAGACAACTACAGACTTTTCACAGTTACCAATCCTCTGGGGAAAGTAGGCAAGCAACGGGGCTTTGTGCAGCAATGGGATTGTAAGAATGGTGAATTGCGGGTGGCTGCATCTGTTGACGAGAGCTTGTCTTCGTTGGCAGTCAGAGATGATGGACGATTCGTAGCTGTCGGCACAATGTTCTCCGGCAGCGTATCCATATATGTAGCATTTAGCTTACAGGTAAGGTTTACCAACGAACATACATATATATATCTTCATCCTAATAAATTTATAACTTTATTGATCCATATGGTGTTCAGCGAGTGCTTCACATTCCACATGCTCACTCCATGTTTGTCACCGGGCTGCAATTTCTTCCTATTACAAATGAAGAGGGACCGCCTATTTCCAGTGACACCGAAGCAGCCGTACTCTCAATATCAGTGGACAATAAAGTTTGCATTCATAGTCTACCCCAGCGGAGTGAGTCTTTCTCTCCAAAACATCTTATACTGTAAATAATGAATAATATTTGCCATATTTAGAAACAATCCCAGCATGGCTTGCAGTTGTCTTCATGGTAATTATGATATTTATCGTGCTTGTACTTTGTTCCTACATAGGCATCTGAAGACTGGACCTTCGAAGTTTATTTACATTTTTAGTGTATGAACAGTACTAGCAATACCAATTTATTATTTTAAGTAAATAGTTGTTTATCTACCAGCTGCCTTATCTTATATGGCCACTGTATACATCAATATTGTACCATATTTTGCATCTGTTTCTCCAGGCCTCAGTTACATTGTTTGTTGTAAATGAAATTAACATTACTGTGCAATTATATTGAAATATAAAGTCGATAATTAAATGTATATTCATCTAATTACATGGATTTAATAATTATAATTACAAAGATTGGCATTAACTGAGGAAATATAGCAATAAACATTACAATAAATTATATAAATACATAGTTTAAAAATAAGATAAGTCAATATTAGAAATATTTCGTTAACTATTGCTAAGCGTCATATTTCTTTAAATAATGGTAAAAATAAACTAAAGGAAAAATTAGCTTTGTAATACACAAATCGATGCTGAATATTTCATTTCCAAAATTTAGTTCAATGCTTATACTAGGTTCTGAAAAGGTGAAATTTCTAGTTAATTAATAATAATTTAAATATAAAGAGGCTTATATTTTACGAATGCACCAGTCGCATCTGCTAAACATATGCGATTCTACAATAATAAGAGATAGAGAGGCTGTTGATGATTTATGGGGTGGGAAATGGTTGCTTCTGTCTGTTACGTACAGTGGATAACAACTTATTTTAACCACTACCAATTGACATTTAAATCATTCTTGCCAAACTAAAAGTGGTATTTAATATATTTAAATGCAGAATTTCAATTTAATGTTATAACACAAAACATATTATTATTGCTTTTATTTTCTCACTTCTTGTTTTCTATATAAAACAAAAACATACAAAAAAAAATACCACAGCTTATTTCAACCAACAATTTTTGCAGCTGAGCGGCGATCAGTTCGTAAGACAGTAACGGTTCTTAATTGATATGTTGCCTTGTATAGTATTCGCCACATTGCATTTTTGTCATTTCAAGCTTTCGATCCCAATAGACACGCATATTTTGTAAAGTGGGTCCGACAACCACAAGCGAGAGGCGAGAAGACGTCATAGCTCATTTTAAGTATCGCCATTCCTGTCGAATAATTGCTGAAATGGTGCACCTGAGTAAGCTATTCGGTTTGTTCGCTAAAGTAGAGTTGCAAGGGAAGAAATGCACCCAATAAGTTTTTTAACGAGACCGACAAGCAATATAATGTCTGGAAAATCCGGACAAAATCCAAAACTTTCGGCACCAAAGGTGGCCAGAGAGATAGAGGCGGAACTGGGTAAGGCATGCCATACAGAAACCATTCGTCGAGTACTCCGGAAAAGCAACTTTAATAACAGAATAGCGAGCAAGGTGTCATTTATAAGTAGCGAGAAGAGTATTTGCGACGAGCATAAATTCAACATTTTTGGCTTGGGTGGAGCATATGTCTGGCGGAAGCCAAATACCGATCTCAAGCATGGCAATGTCAGTGTCATGACTTAAACCTGTATGTCGGAAAACTGCATTTTATTGAACAAGACAAGACTCAATACCTCGAGGTACTGAAGGCCAAAGTTCGGATAAGTTGAGCATTAGGGCTGGTTTCCGTTTACACCACGACAATGTCCTTAAGGCGGTAATTGTGCAGGGTTCGCTAATTTGGAATTGTCCTCATGTTTTTGAGAATTTGTGGGCTATTTTGGATCAGAACATTTGAAAAAGAATCTGACCTTAAAAGGGCTTTAGTAGAAGAATGGGACAAAATTTCAAAATATGTGCATATTTTTTTACGCAATTATTTTATTACTTTGCTTTCGTGTAATATTTTTTGCTACAATTTAAGACTAATGTATGTTACTTAAGATTTATAAAAAATTATTTATGGCGTATCTAAATATGCAATGTATGTATGTACAAACATACAAAGTACAAGTAAATATATTGAATGTTAGTTTCTTGATTTATATTTAAACTTAAATTTGCTTGCATGATTTTGCTTATCAGTTCATTATTCTCCATAATATATATTATAATAATATAGTTATTGAATTGAGTGTTGAATATAATGTTGTGTGTGTATGCATATGTAAATACACTCATGTTCCACACTAGTGTCGATTTTAACGACCACAATTTCTAGTTTTACTTGTATGTATATAAAATATAAAATGCATGTAAAATCAGTTTTTTTTTTAATGTTACTTATTCATAGTATATTGGGGGATTTATAGGCGTACAATATGTAGTTACATATGTAATAAATTGTATTGTTGCTGCTGCTACTAATGATGCAACTATTAATGCCAATATGACCTTCTTTTGTCTTAGTGTTTTAAAATATTTTAGTACGTACGTACACAGCTTATTATTGTTACGGTTTAAGATTTAATGGTAGGGCTTCATTGTTTGTTGATTTGCGTCTATACCACACCACATGCTTTACGCGATGCAAGTTGATGAAACGTGAAACGTGTAACAAAAATTAAGTGAAAACTTAAGCAAAGTATTAAAAGTATTTAACACATAATAGGATGATAATGTTATAAATAAAAAAAAGTTTTGTATAATACTTTTGGCATTTCTCGCTGCTAAATAAAAAGACAGGCAATTCTATGCATGTCATGTAACTTTGTATACAGTCTTTATGCTGATTGGCTTGCTAGTATTTCCCATTACGATGCCTTGGCAAATTGTATGACGGAGCTCATACGCATCACCTTGGCGCCATTGGTGGCATCTGGCGTCACTGATGACGATGGTACAACGGATGTAATGGTGGCAGCACTTTCGCCACTGCTTCTGCTGATCCCAATGGTGGGCTCGCCCTCGTTCATGTAATGCTTTCGCTTGCGTAGCGGCAATGTCATCACATTGCGATCAGCCATCATCAAGGAATCGCTCTCAGGAGACGAGCTGCGCTCCGGCGATTCAGTACTAGACCGCAAGCCAATGGCTGCCTCAACGCGACGTACAATGTCCGAGTTGGGTAGGGCAGATCTGCAAGAGTAGTTACAGCAATAAGGTATTTGAATAGGAACAATTTACTCGAAGCTAGATTCGAAGATACTTACTCATATTTTGGTACTGGTGCATAGCCTTTATGGAGTCCATGACGTGCCAAATCACCGCGCTTGAAATGATCGATGAGCACATTTGCCTCGTGGGCATCATCATAATTAGCGGACAAATCATTCAATTGCAAAGTAGATTGATTAGAATTTTGCGTGGAAGGAGGTGAGGCTGTCGATGCTGGGCTAACTCCATGTCCACGGCGCAGCTGCATCATTTGCCAAGCGGCTGTTTGTACATCGTTCTCGTCTTCGTTGTGGTCATGTGCATTACTGCTCGCATTTTTTCTGTCATCCAAGTCGTTGTCATGATCCAGACGTGCAATGCTGGCCGCCTCGAGGAGTGCAGGATTAATAGTTAAGCCAGATACCGATGAATGCTGTGGCGGCGTTTGTAAATCGACTAAACAGGGTAAACCTATCGCCGGTGGCTGCTGTTGATAATACATCATCTGTGAAGGGGGCTGCTGCATGCTAAGATCTGTGGGCAACTCTTCATCCGGGTAGTTGTGCACGTGCTGAGCACTGGAAACGCCGCTGTCACAACTGAGGGCTTCCGGCTCGGTTGTCACTGACGTCGCAACAAGCTGTGGTTGCGGCGATGCCCGGCTGCTTAATGGCGAGTATGTAGAACTGATTGAGCTTGGCGAGAAAGGCGACCGCGATGGCGATGGCGATGGCTCAGCAGCTACTACTGCTGCTACTTTAATGCCACGTGATTGACGTGACTTTTTGACAGCATGGGGTGAGCCGGGCGGCGAGTTATTGCTGCTCTCCGAATTGCTGATAACAGAGGTGGAAGAAGTAGAACTACTGCTCGCTGCTGCCGCTGACCCCTCAACCTCGTCATCGGGAATTTCATTGGCATGACCTTTGATATGGGCTTCCATTTCTTTCTTGTTTTTAAAGGTCTCGTCGCAAATAGTGCATTTGTAGCACTTGGCGCCGTAATGTTGAACTCTATGTAATTTGAGTACATGATTATAGCCAAAATCACGGAAGCATATGTCACAGTGATAGGGTTTCTCTCCAGTGTGAGTGCGTGAGTGCACTTTGAGTTGTTTGGAGCAGGTGAATCCTTTGCCACATCCTGCCTCCGGGCACTTGTAGGGCTTCTCGCCAGTGTGCGTGCGCATATGGATCACCAACTGGCCGGATTGTATAAATGTCTTATCGCACACGGAACACTTGTGAGGACGCTCGCCTGTGTGTATACGCATATGGCGATGCAGCTTTCCAGAGTGTTCGAACGCACGTCCACAGACATCGCACTTGTATGGTCGCTCCTTTGTGTGGATGCGTCTGTGCACCTGCAGGTTCTCCTTGACACTGAACAACTTATGGCAGAACTCGCACTCGAACGGACGCTCGCCGGTGTGCGTCCGGTAATGTCGAATCTGCAATGGATGCAATGGATACACATACATTAGATATTTTAGTTCGTAGCAGGCGTGTTACTGAAATATTAAACTTTATTCACAGCTGATCAGTACAGACCGAAACGGCATCAAACATCAATGTACATTTACATACATACATACATATGTAGTACATATTATGTACACAAAATAATTTGTTCTTTCTACATACGCATACAATGTAACTGTAACTTTCTCATTTATTATTATTCTAAAAGGCCTCTCTCTCCATCCCTGACCTTATATCTGTCCATATACAAAAATTTAGAATAACGATTTTATATGTATGTATACACAATAACTTTTAGTTTATTTTAGTTTCAATTAGATAAAAACTTAAAGGACACTGAAGTTTTTTTGTATACATCAAAAATTGTCGGGCTTCAGTATATTTGGAATGTAATGATTGTACTTAGACCTAATGCACTTTTTGGTATACTAGTGTACATTCGGTATACAGGCCTTCACACTGTGTAACTCTTATTGAAAACAATCAATTGTAGCTTGCAAAGTTTTACATAAAAATTGTAAAGCTTCTTATTAGCTAAGTTAACTCACCAATCGTGCGGGCACAGCAAATGTTTTCTGGCAGACGTTGCATTGATATGGATCAGCTCCAGCTGCCACATTTGCCATTGGCTTGATGGTCGGACTCTTTGGAATGCCTATTGGTAGACCCGCATCGTTCAGTTCAATGGGCAGGGCGGTAGCTCCTGTACCCAAGGCACCACTACCCTTTAAGCTCAAGGCCATATCCGCATTCTTGGCGTGCGACTTGGTATGTGAAGTGTGCGCCGATTTGCTGCCAAAGGTCATGCCGCACTGCTCGCACTTGAATTGTGGCTTGTTGGTGTTCGGTTTTCGTGGAGCAGCAGCAACTGTAGTCGCCTTAGATATGGTTGCAGCTTCAAATGCATGCGGCAACTCTGACTTGATTTGAGGTTGGGCTACTGATACTGGTGCTCCCGCTGATGATGATGTTATATTTATAATACTTTCATGCTGTTGTTGTTGCAGGACGAGCTGGTAGTTAGTGAGTTGCTGATGTTCCTGTAACTGCAACTGTCGTTGCTGTGGTGTCTGCAACAGCTCGTAATGCTCATTCCCGTTAGTCGGGGCTAAGCTACTCCCAATACCACTGCTCGTCGTAATGAGCGGTGTCTGAATGCAATACTGTGACTGGTTGGGTTGCTCTGTCTTTATCAGCAACTGATTAGCTGAGTAGTACACCATATTGTTGGATGAATCTGCAAGGAAACAACCAAAGAATTTGATTATTTTATTTTGTTGAGTGTCCAAAAAAAGTAGTTTCATTATAATTTGTATAGGTTTTTATTGCCAATCAATTGAATGACACTCCAAGGCAATTTGTGTATTGCCGTGAGCAATTTGCGATGCACTACCTATCAGAGAGTATTTCTCTGAGATCTATACGTCTAACAGACAGAATAATATTTTATACAATCTTTATTGACTTACAAACATTACAGAGACTAACTATGAACTATGATTGCTCACAAACTACATATGTGAAAATGATTTTGAATTCATAAAATAATTAAAAAATTCAAATACATTAATAGGAGGCAGAAGGACGCCTCTCCTACCCAATAAAGCCTTTTTTTTCATGATCAGCGTCAACAGCCGATAAAAAAATATCGTTTAAATTTTTGGCAATACTCGTGACTCTCGCAGTAGATCAAATTTTTGCCACTCGCACTGCTTTTCGAGCAAATCGAAAAGAACGAATCGCACTTAATACATGCAATATTAACTACATACTATGATTCCTCGGGATCCTCGGAATGGTTGCGATCAAAAAAATCTTTGTTTCTGATTTTTATATTCAATATAAAAATTAATAAATATCTTGTATCGCCAAGCTAAATCTAAAGCAAAATAAGAACCCTATAAGGGACCTTGGTATTGAGGAAAAACCAGTAAGGGATGGGTGTCACACAACCAAAAAGAAAAACCACCCTGTGTATTTAGACGACGTAGTTTGGTCTTATAACAGCTCTTTATATTAAAAGAAGACGCATAGGTTTCGGGGATAAAAATGAGGAACTTATGAGAGA
The DNA here is from genome assembly GCF_023558535.2 of Drosophila nasuta. Classification (NCBI taxonomy): domain Eukaryota; kingdom Metazoa; phylum Arthropoda; class Insecta; order Diptera; family Drosophilidae; genus Drosophila; species Drosophila nasuta. Next base: position 1,113,876 of record NW_026869386.1, on the reverse strand, counting down.
GGCATAGAAAGGGAAGAGAGCCAATACGCATTAACACAAATTTCCCAAGTTGGAAATTTCTGTTTTTTGGTTTTTGCTTCAAAAGCTTTATAACCGGCATTTTCTTAGTATTCTCACCACTTTTTGTTATTCAAAAAATATGTACACCGAAACAAAATGGCGAAAAATATGTCAAGTTTTCATTCATTCTTAGGAATTACCTTTTCGGTTTGTCTTTTTTGGTGAAACTTTAACGCTTGGCTTAACTTTAGATATATCCTTGAGATCCTTGCATGACTTAGTAAATGTGTCCTTTGTTCCGTTTTGCTTGGCTGACCAAGACTTTTTTCCGATTTGGGCTTCAGTCATTGTGTTTATGATTACGAAATTGTTATGAAGTTCTAACGGGTGTTGTGTGAGAGGAGTTGCTTCGTGCATCAAATTACCATTTTTTATAGTTATAGACTGTCCATTTATAGGTATACATTTTCGTATGATATCTGAGATTTTTACAACAATTTTTAAGCAATGCACTTTTTGAGTCTTATCAATATATATTCATACTAGGCAATCCAAATGATAATCAGACTTTTTTTATTTGTATTAATCTTTGTAAATCAGTCGCATTTTTCTTGTGGCAGTCTCAAGATTTTTATAAAAGATACGGTTCACATAAGAAATATTTGTTCTTAAACTAGAATCTTCATTTTGCGAGAAATCTTTTGCTTGATAACATGTTTTTTAAGAATTTTAATAATTTTTTTTAAATCCCTTAAAGATTGTTTAACGGGGAGTTGTTGATGGTGGTTATATTGGACGAGGGGTTGACTGGTCTGACCTAATGACTTATTCATGCGCATTTTTCTGAATGATCTTAAGATATTGTCCATTGAAAAATCGGTCATCTTAAAGCATGCACACATCTACGTCACACATGCAATCGACCACACACACACACACACACTGTAAGGGCAGAGCAGGTTAAGAATTGGAGTTCACATTGCCGAGCGCGAAGTTCTACGTTTGCTGGTGCACGGGAGACTGGTGGGTGAGCTGCCGAAAAGTACGCGTGAGCCCAAAAACCCAAACCAAACCAAACCAAATTGGACCAACCAACCAACCACCACCACCACAACACACTCTAAGCAAGCAAGCCCATTGATCTGTCGAGTAAAGAAAATTTCCCAACTGCACGACGCACATTTTCAATAGGAAAAGCGATGAGCAAGTTTCCCCATTTCCCATTTCAACGATACACTGCGTTGTTTGAGTGAGGAAATATTTGAGTGTTTTTCACTTTGACTGCCATTCTATTATATGAGCATGGTTAGAAGCTTTTGAGTTTATTTCTCTTGTGATAAATGACTCATCCATGTAATCGAAATCATATCATTTAGATAAACAAAAAAAATCATTGTTCATGATTTAAACGCAATAGTTTTTGTAGCTTTACAATTCATTAATTTATGAAAGTATATGTTTATTAATTATAGTTTTCAATTCAGTATTATATAATATTTTTATTAAATTAAGCTTTATTTTGCATTTTTTGATTCAAGTATTAATTTGTGCATTTTTTTAAGGACGTCTGTAAATAATGAAATCTATTGACATTATTCTAACTTTTTGATATATGTACAATGTACATACATATGTATGTGATTCTAATAGAATCCTGATCTTAACTTCGAAAAAAATTATAATTTTAATTATACATACATATGTACAAATATTTAGTGTAAGTTATTGGGTTACAAAAAAGACTTTAATTTTTTTTTGCTTTTGCTCACACACTTAAAGTGTGTTGTTATGTGCCTCTCCTCGTCACACAATTCGTTAAACTGGCGCAAAAGTTCATTAACATTCGACACAAAAACTATTTTCGTCTATATGCGTATACGTATAGTTGTGTGGGTAAATGTACACATATATATGTGTGTACATACGTATGTATGTGTGTGACGGCTAACAAAATGTTGGATCTCGTAAACGCACACACATATGTACATACATGTGTACTTATAAATAAATGCAGTAGTCCATCTCTGTTATTTGGATTCAACGAATGTATAGAAACTAATAACGATGAAGAAACGCAACAAAAGTACATGTGTATGTACATATGTATGTGTGCATGTATGTATATAACTTGAGGTTAATAGCACCACACTGTTCACGACGATTCGGTCAATGATCGTAGGAAGCTCGGCCTTTCCCCGAATCGCTTCACAGAGAAATTCTCGTCGTTCCTAAGAAGTTGATCTGAGTACCGTTATATTGTTGGGATAGATCCGAATAGAGCGGGTCTAGCATGAAACTGGTATTTTGGAATATTTTCCCTAGAGTTTAGCGCCAGTTACGAAATAATTTTTAAGTTGGATAGATCAGTAAAGCTTTATTTCTAATAGGACAACTAAACAAAGAGGTTGAGAAACGGCGAAGGGAGAGGAGTTGATCTGAGTGTCAAATCAGGTTTTGTAAAACCCGAATAATAATAAGTAAATTTATACTTACATACATATGTATGTATGTATGTATGTATGTTCATACATATGTAGCAGAGAATTGTATTTTATAGTGTCCGAGATGCATGATTCTGCACGTCAAGTAAAAATGTAAATCTGTAGTATATTATCGTTTTGTATGTACATACATATGTACATACAAATATGTACGTTGTATATGTATTTGTTGGTAATTAATAATAGGCACTACAGGTGATCTTATTTAACATAATTTTAATTAAACAATATCATAACAAATACGTAAGCAGTTAAGCAGAAGAAAATATACACTTACTTTTATTTTTTTATTTATGTTTTTTTTTGTGCGGGGTAATGCTGAAAAGTGGGAAAACTACAAAATTATATATTACTGCGGAAGTTCTTCAGGGACACAATAAAAACGTTCATGACCGATTATATGTACATATGTACATACATACATATATTGATAAGCGAATCGTGTGACTTGCGAGAACTACAAATACATACATACATGTATGCAAGATTGGACTCAATCCCAGACTATTTTAACATTAGTTTCTCAACAATGCTTAGATAAACATTTGTATGTACATATGTACATAAGTCAATTTCCTGATGGTTCCGAGTTATAATTCGATTTTGAATTATGGATCAATGTAACGAGTGGATGTCAAGTGAAAATAATATTAATAAATACATTGCTTCACATACATATATGTTTACCTTTTGTAAACCATTTCGGCAAAAAGTAGTGGTCTTCCTTAATAATTTGTTTAGAACAAAAAAATAACACAAAATTCTAGTTTTGTAATTAATATTTACTTTCAAAGTGATTTCTGAAAATCCGAAAAAGCCAATGACAAAAGTGAACCTTCAAACTTAAGAAATTACTTATAATTTCAAACAAAATTAATAAAAATCAAATTTTATATTTTGTTGATTACATACACAATCACACATAAACACATACATATGTATGTAGTTAGGGGTTGACCTAGGTCAAAACTGTGTGAGAAGACGCGAAAGTCGATTTGCGCATGCAAATTCCAATAAGCTGTAGCTGATGTTCCCGAATAGGGAGTGTTCTATTAAATAATGAGCGAACTGATTACGGCAGAGTCTCGTGTAAAATGATCAAACGTTGTGTAATTTAAATACACAAAAACCAGTTGCATATCGCTGACATATTCATACATATGTATATAAATACATACATACATATATGAATGTACTATAATTAATATTCCTACCAACAAATGTTTTTTTGTTAGAATGTACATAAATACTTACATATTCACATACATACATTATGTATGTACATATTTGCGTGTCAAACGTGCGAATGCAGAATCAATGTACAATTCAAAGCTAAAAAAAAGCAACCCCATGTACATACATATGTATGTACATACACACAAACATTGCCGATATGTCGCGAAATCAACATCAGCAGTGGAAGCTTAAAGTAAAGGCTGTCCTTTTATTTACAAGCTTCTTATACATACATATGTATGTATGTATGTAATTGCCTTCAAACTCCCTGCACTGCCTGCATGCAAGTCGCATATATGTACATACATACCATGTACAACAACAACAATAACAGCCACATTGTGATTACTCATTGCAAGTTCGAACATTATATATGTACATATGTATGTATGTATGTATGTTGTGTGTTGTACGAAGTGTACACACTCACCCACAATGTGGCACCGAGAGTTGCCCATGCCAGATGCTTCGTTGAAAATCCATGCACAACCTCCTTATCGTCACACAAGCGGGGCTCACTTAAAATGCCTTCCAACGAGCAGTGCGGTGTTGAAAGCAGTTGCACGCCCTCCACGTGTAGTTCAAGTTCAAGACAAAAGAAGCAAAGCAAGCACACGAGCAACCGATTTAGAGAGAGCGAGAGTACGGTGCGAACGTCGACGTGCGTCGCTGCCTCTGCTGACGCTAGCTGTCTGCAGCTGACGCCGACGACAACGCAGGCGACAACACAGACACTGAAGAGTGCAATTTTTTAATTTATGTATGTACATATTGTACATACACGTATAATTTTGTGAATGTTATAATATATGTATGTACATATGTACGTACATACATACATACATATGTACATATGTGTACTTTTAAGTTATAACATTTCATTGTAAGTTTTTCTGTGAGATTTTATTACAAGTTTTTAAAAGTTGTTCAATAACATGCTTCGCTCAGCTCATACATACGTACATACTTCGCTCAAACGACGCCAAAGCAACCTCATTCCCTGCTTGCCATACAAAAAGGTCAATAACCTACCGAAAGCTCATGATAATTCTTTGTATTTTGTTGAATTTTCGAAAAGGTAAAGAAAAGAAACCCGAATACAGAAAATAGCTCATACGTACACGCGTGGACATACATACATACATATGTATATATCCACACGGTACATACATGCATATGTATGTATGTATATGTGCACATGCCCAAACTTACGTACATATGTATGTGCATATACGATTTTATTTAAGTACATACATATGTACATGTACGTACATACATACATACTGCATCTGAGACTGGGTGTGTGTAAATTACTCCACACGAAACCGAAATTTCAGCTGTTGTAGGGTTGGGGGATCGTATAGTGGTCTTGTTTGCGGCAGTTGCCTAGATCGTACAATAGCAGTAGTAGTAATAATAAATTCATATGTACATATGTAATGTATGTATGTAATGTATGCAGGTACATACATATGTACATACTTATGTACTAAGAATATGAGCGAGAATAAAAGGAAAATCCGATATGTATGTTTGTAAATACAACTGAACTTCAATGTACATACAATGTACATATGTATGCAATTATAAATGAATTTTATAATGAAATTTTCGAGTTTTTTAATAAATCATAAAGTTAAACTTTAAAACTGATATTCAGCTCGAATGCAATTTGGATAATTTCTACACACTTAATTTTCGTTTCTGACCATAAGATGAAGAGCTTTAGACAAAAACAGAAAGACCAAAAAAATTGAATGAAACAACCGAAAAATTATAAATTACTTTGGTCTTTTTTTATACCCGCTACCCATAGGGTTAAAGGGTATTATAACTTTGTGCCGGCAGGAAATGTATGTAACACGTAGAAGGAGGTATCTCCCTATAAAGTACATATTCTTGATCGGCGTCAACAACAAAGACGATCTAGCCATGTTCGTCTGTCCGTCCGACCGTATGAACACCTAGATCTCAGAGACTATGAGAGATAGAGATATAATTTTTTTTCGACAGCATTTATTATGTTTGCACGCAAATCAAGTTTGTTTCAAATTTTTGCCACGCCTGCTTCCGCCCCCGCAAATCAACAAACATCGAATAACAAGCTTAGTTTTAAAGCTGGTATATATAATAATAGCTATAGTAATTGCAATTCCTGATAATTTGGTTGCGATCAGATAAAAATTGTGGAAGTTATTAAGGAAATAAATATTATATGGGCAAAAACGCCTACTTACTAGGGGTCTGAGTTGCTTTGGCTGACAATCTTGTTTATTGTGTCGTATATGGTATATTTTAATTATAGTACTATATAAATATACCAAATATACCATTCGACACATTTTAAAGTATTTTTGGTATATTTGAAAATTAATACCGCAATATTTTGCATTTATTCAATATGGGTAGCGGGTATCTCACAGTCGAGCACACTCGACTGTAGCTTTTTTACTTGTTTTTTAATAAACCCATAATGTTTAAACATATAATCTTTTTATTGTGAATATAGGTTCCGTATAGAATCTAGTGTTTTACCTAATGGACACAACAAACAATACAGCAAGTTAGCTCAATTCACTACGCAGATGTCTCAAAATATTTATTATCCTTTGCATTAATTAGGACTAGATATTATACAACAAAAAGTGCATCAATGTGGTGCAGCAAATGGCCGATATATATTGCACATGTTTGAAATGTTCTCGATTAAGTTCGAATTTTTGTATGTATATCGTCAAATACCTGTTTGTTTGGGCAATGAATTAGTGCTCACACACACATGTATAAATATATATATACATACTTGTTCAGTCGCTACCTTTTTTGGCAAAACTAGTTTTGCAGGTTGGCGAGAGCGAAGTTCGAGGTAGTTTTTTTTTGGGTAGAATCTCTTCGTCACAAAATGTAGACTTGTATGAATACATACATACATACATACGTCGCATTTTTGAAATGAATTACTGACCAAACCTAAGATTTGTTTACGAGGATAGATCTTAGTAAGCAGTAGTTGCAGATGCCCTCATTTAATGATCAATCAAAAACTGATGAGCCACATACATGCATACATACATACATCACAAAATATAATGTTCACAAAGAAAGTGAGATATTGAGTGGATAAAAGCTGGCTAGCAAGCCTGGGTACAGCAGGCAACTTCTAAAAATGTTTTGTATTGTTGTTGCTGTTTGTTCAAGCGAAGGACAGCAGCACTCAAACTTGCATTTAGATGCACACAGATGAATATGATACAATAAGTAAGAAAGCGAAAGTCTTAAAAGATTAAGTTTTAAAATATACTAAATAAGTATACCGTAAAAATACTAAAAAAAAAATATATATACCAACTGGTATTTTAGTTATTCGCAACCAAGCTTTCATGAATGGAGAGTTTAAATATTATTCTATGTACCAAATTTCAATTCTAGCTGTAATTACACTTGTTAGTCGATTTTTGTCGATTTGCGGGGCGGAAGTGGGCATGGCAAAAATTAGCTTTATGAAAGCGCAGCGAATACGCATCGACAGGTTGCAGAAGATGGTCACACTCCTTATGAGTGTAATTACCCTATAAACCATATGAAGTTTATCCAAAAATTGTATATTCGATTTTAATAATACCCGTAACCCATAAATAAAGTATATATGCGTATTTTTCAAGAATATATATACTTTATAGGGTCGGAGATGCCTCCTTCTACCTGTTACATACATTTCCTGCCGGCACAAAGTTATAATACCCTTCTACCCTATGGGTAGCGGGTATAAAAATGAAAAAGCTTGCTCTGAATAATTTATTAGTATTACTGAAGTGTTTGCTCATTTACATTGCATTAAATGCATAACTGTTTAAAATCAATTTAATTTATTTATTTTTTTGCTCGCAATAATCAAATGATTTAAGAAATGCACATCGTTAGCTTACTACAAGACCATCACAATTCAAATAGAAAATTTGTAGTATTTTTTTAATTTTCAGTCAAAGTAAGCAAGCGACATATGTAGATAATAAAAATAAACAGACATTGTTAGATTCTGCCTTTTTTATACCACATCACTCTTTATTTGCATTCATTTCATTTGATATTCTTTTATTTTGATTTACGATTTCGCATCATCCCAACTTCCTTTGCAAAACAAAATGTAGCATTCGTAAATACTCCACTATCAATTGCCTAGATTACCCAACAACGCTTCCAAATGTATGTAGTTAATGTTGGTGGTGCCTGATTTTAGTTATTTTTGTATTTTGTGTTTTGCCTGCTTGTTGACGCTGGTACTGACCTTCAGACGCTAAATTAGCAAAAATGTAGATAAAATACAAACATACATGTACGTATGTATGTACATAAAAGTACTACTCACCTAACACAAAAAAAGTTGATATTGTGTGCATGCAGCCTTTAAACTTCCTCGCAATTGCGCAATACAAGTTAAATCAATAAATATTGTGTTGAGCCGAGTTCAAAGATGTAACGCGACCCAAGATAATGATAAGAACACATACATATCTACATTATTATACAATTCTGTATGCAGTATGTACATATATGCAATCAGTTACTGATCACTTAATAAATCACTCTTTCACCTATTTTCAAGTAGCGTGCCAACCTTTATGGATGTATTATGGGTGAGTCACAAAATAGAGTGGAATGACTCACTCATTATTAGGAAACCCCTTGATATGGAACCAATTGATAAATATGAAAATAACTGAAAAGATAGTCTAAATAGCTTTATAGGCCTGAGAGTTCTTATGAGTCAAGGGGCCGCGAAAGTTGAGTCACAAGGTGGTCAAAATTTGTTGGGGGTGGGTATAAGTTGCTTTGACTATAAATAATCTTTAGTGACTTTCGCAAATCACTTAGTGCATCATTTTTTCCACTTTCATAGATTCTATTCTGCAATTCTGTCCCTTACTTGAACTATATATAGTATAAGATGTAAATAATTAGTAGCATATGAAATACCTTGTTGAGACTTTCCGCACGGGTGATAAAGTTAAATCTTCAACATAAATAAGTATTCAATCAATGAAATAATTAAATTGATTTTTAAAATTGCTTATTTTTGGTTTTGTTTTTCGCTATAATTATTTTTTCGTCTGACTTTATTTACTTTTGCATACCCCAATAGCTATTTGAATTATTCGACTTTGCCGACTTGGCAGTTGCATCACAGATTAGATTAGAACCTTCTAGCAGGTGCCTTAGGGATGAATGCGAAATGGAGCTTCACGTTAATCCTTAACTGCTTAAACAATGTATATGACATAAGTCGCTACATTTGAATGTGCTCAACTGTGCAATACTTGCTACTAAACATTTGTTGATCGAATAATCATTGTAGCTTTCCTAATTGTTTTGAATGTAAATGTTTCGCCTTATTTTCTTTAAAAGGCATCAATTTACGATTCAAGATTACTAAGCAGTTTTCATTATCGACTAGGTTACTTAATATAAATTTATTTTGACATTCTTATGTTACATGAAACTTACCATAAAATTCAAATTAAATCGATGAAAGATTATTTGATACAATACTCCGATTGGGTTGTTTTACAATCAGTATCCTATTGTATTTCGTATGTTTGCTTTGAAAGTTATTTTGTAAAATACTTGTTGTTAAGCTCGAAGTTAATATAGAAATGTTTCACACTTGCTTAAGTGGCATTAGTCGTTCCGGTTTGAGTTGGGTAAATCACTAAAATATAAGATATTAGGCGTTTTTGTTGGTTAGAAGAGCTGAGATACGCGAGACGTCAAGAGCGCAAGCTGCTCGACCAAACGAGAGTAGTAGTGATCGCGTTCTGATTCTAAATATTATATAGGAACTAAACTTCGCAGTTCACGCAGTCTATTCGACTGTTCTTAATAGTGATAGTGTCTTTAGAGAGGGAGAGCTGCTCGGTCTCATGTACATCAATATGTGAGTGCGCGCACAAACACACACACTTGTGTGTGAGTGAGTAGGTGAGAGGCGCTGCTGCGTTGAGCTTTGGCGACGTGCTGCTTGGTGGTTGGCGTGCGTTCTCTGCTGCGGTCGTCTAATACCGGTGCTGTGTGTTTCATACAATTTATATACATACATACATATGAATGTATGCATGTGTATGCACGTACGCGCACATACATGTACAATGTGTTTTCAAGTACAATTTGATCTCACTGTTGACAATATTTTTGTTCTTGATATTGTGTAGACACTCACTAGTTATGTGTTCGGTTTCGTATAATCATATGTATCTACATACATACATACATACATATGTATTTATGTATGTACGTAATCACATGAATTTGCAAGTGTGTGGGTGTATCAATTATTATCTTTGGCGTTTTTAATTATTTCAGCGCGAGTGTGAACACTACGTTTTCTACAGCTGCTGTTGTCGCTATTTCCGATGTATTGCTGCGTACATTCACACGCCACTATAAACAATATTGACCTAGGTTAGATGTGTATGTATGCATGTATCTTCACATACATACGTGTAGATATGTTATTAACGACGATTTATTTTTGGATCATTTATTACATAAATATAATTGTTGAATTTATGATTTATCATCTCCATTATGTGAAACAAGCAGTTTACCAAAAAAACTAAATAAATCAGTTATAAGAATTACACTTTTTGTTGTCACAAATAATTACTTAATAATTTGCTAAGTTTCGATTTTGCTTTTAAACGAGCTTTTCGTAATCCCAATTTTTTGTACCAGCAGTTGATTAATACAATGATTAAAAGTATTTTAGTATTACCGAAATTATATACATATATGTACATACATATGTACATATGGGCTCAAGAACAAAAACGTTGCCGTATACTGTGTTGTCGCGTCGCCAGCTCACTGCGAAGTACGAAATGCTAAATGGCGGTGAGTGTTCAGAATTTGGCGAGAACATGTTGGCAGCGCAGCTTGCGTCAGTGTCGGCAGAATAAGCAGCAGCGGCAGCAGCAGCAGCAGAAGCAGCGACGCCAGCAGAAGCAACTGAAGAATGAAAGCACTTAGTGTGTGTGAGCCGGCATTTGAAGCGGCAGCTGCTGCCCCGCAAATACATACCTTCATACATACATACATATGTATGTATGTACGCACTTACTACACAGATGTACATATATATATATATATAAATATTATATATGTATGTACATACTGGGAAACGTTAACGCTGAAGCAAATGTTTTTCTTTTTGTGATTCAACAACAAAATTATTTTGTTTACTGTTGTTCTTTTTATGTACTGTTACTTTCGGCTATTGCTATTGTTGCTTCGGCATTGGCGTTGGCGTTAGCGTCGAGAGCAGCGTTGACGTTATAATCGACTGGCGCGGTAATGACACCGACAGCGACGTCAACGCGCTCAACTTACTCAATAAAATTTTTATTATCTACTACGCACACGAACGTCAGCTGAGTCGTCGGCGGTAGGATTTTGCGACATTTTTGTAAATGTTGCTTTACTCTGGTACTTGGCATGGATCGCAATCTTTGCTGTCGGTGTTTCTTGTGTATACTCAATTGTAAGTATGTACGTACATACATACTTACATACTTATACATATATATGTATTATATATGGACGTTCTTGAGAATTTTCATCAAAAATGGCATTATATGCTGTACATACATGTGTACATACATACATACATGTGTATTAGATTTCTGTAAGTAAAGCTTCAAACTGATGTGTTCCTGCTCACCTTCAAATAATTAATTTAATCAAAAATTAATAAAAACCTACATTATTAAAAAACAAAACAAAACCGTTCTTATTTATAATTTGAATATTTTATGTTAGGTTAGGTTAAGTTAAGTAAGAGTATAAATTGTCTAATCTTTTGGGAAATCCATAACGGTGGTGGGTTGCCAACTCGTTGAAAATCATCGGTAAAACCACCTAAGAACGATATTTGAAATGTTTGCTGTGCTTCCTAGAAAGTTGTGTGACGAATTCAGTGTACTTTATCATCATCAGGAGAGTTAAGAAGTGAACGTTTTTGATACAAATTCAAATTCGAGGGCGAGTGATAAACTATACTTTAATGGATATTTTTTGTTCATTTGATATGTGGATAAGTTTAGTAGAGCTCGATTTTTGGTCCACCATCGATCGTTAGTCATGAGTTTTTGCAGTAGATCATCTTAATGGGTTTCTATGTCAACTATTAAAATGTAAAATATTTCACATCCAAATTGATAAGCTATTAAATATGTTTGTCTCTGCCACGACGTTTTTATTAAGGCATCAATCAATAATTACTTTAAAAAATCCATAAATCCATTGAAGGTGATAGAAATAGTCGACGAGGAATGTGTGCACATTTTATTCATTTAACTTTAGTGACAATTATTAGAAAACAAATTAAATGTGCAAACATCTAAGTGAAATGTGCAAGAAACCAAGTTTTAAGAATTTTTACCAATCTTAGTTGATGATGGACAATGTTATTGGAGCATCAAAATTTGTTGGTACAATGGTATATGTATGTAAATACTAGTCAGGCTGATCAGCTGTATTATCGGTTTTGCTTTTCATTTTCACCTAGAAAAATACATAAAACTGACATTACAATTGTTTATTCCGCTGCATATTAATTAAGAAATAAAATCAGCATCCAATTCCAATGTTCAATCCTCAACTCTGACACTGACTTTTTCAACCAATATCAACAGAACTGTTGAGCAAAAGAAATCAGAAACAGTAGTTGTTGGGGCAGTGGCAGTGACATTGACATCCAAGAGGACAACAGTGCAGCACGCTTTTAATTGTCTGAGGCTCCCGGTAGCTGCTACCAGCGTTGCAGTCTATTTACGTACTACGTACATGTATGTGTACATATGTATGTATATACATACTTACACAAATGTAGCAGCAGTTACGGGGGGCGTTTGTAGGCGTCGCAACAAATTCGAATTTCATCCCTCTTAAAAAAAGAAAGAAACAGAAAACGCAGTTCATCCAAAGAGTTAAAAAAAAATAATCGGAAAATAAAACTCACACCCAAATTGTCTGCAACATTGTCATTGTATATACTACATATATATGAATGTATGTATGTAGAAGACAGCGGATGAATTGAGAGCTAAAGCTGCTCGCATGGCGGACGTGCATCGGTTTTAAACAGCTATGAAGAGGTAGTGCCTCTGTTTTCGACGAATGCTGCACATGCAGAAAATACCCAGTTGAGAGTATGCATTTGTTTATTCTTGCTTTTCTTTATTGGTATGCCTTGCACTCAAACTTGTTTCAGTATTCGATGAATACGAAATCTGTAAAATTATTTATTTGTCTATATGAATGTTTCTGCATAGCAAAATGCGTGTATTGAGGTGTTCTGATAATCATTCCACTATTCATTGAATTTCATTATATTAAAAAATGCATTATGTGGTAATCAACTACTCAGAATCCCAAAGTTGAAAGAAATTTATTAACGGTTGTTGCTAATAATTTCTAGACTGTGGGATGTCGCGTTTTAGAACCAAATTACAATAAAATGCTTGCTGATGTAAAGATACCAAGCAAATGTTCTTTAACCAACCGAAGTGCGTCTTTGTAAATCGAATGACACGTTTTGAGTTTGGACAAGATTCAGAGATGCAAAACAATTAAGAAAGCTACAGTCGAGTGAGATTCCTGCTAACGATTTTTATTAATAGCTATGTAAATAATGTGGTCTTCATTTTAAAATATACCATATTGAAAATCATACAAAAATATACCGAACTACATTCAAAATATACCATAGAGTTAAAGCAAGTAGTGCCGAAGATTTTTTTCCATGTAAAACTATTGTATTTCGTATATGACTTCTTTTGATCGCAACAAATTTTCAGAAATCATAACAACAGTGATTATTATTGTAAGTACAAAAAATCGTTTTGCAAAATTTTTAAACAAACTTGAGTAAGCATAAGTGGTGATGAATAATAATTATATATCTATCTCTTATAGGCTCTAAGATCTAGATCTACATATATGTATGTATCATACAATACATATATATTTTCAATGCTATTTTATATACTATATACTATATATATAATATGCGTATGCATCTGCATACACAAAAGCAAATGCAATATGTACATACATACATACATACATATGTATGTATGTATACAAACGAAAACACAGCGCGGTGAAGCGCTCCCGTATTCATCGTTTCGCAGTCAATCTGCGACTGAACTGAATTCAATGCCTATCACTGCGTTCAATGTTCGAAATTCGCCATGACTTGGAGCGTCACTAATGCTGCTGTAAAAGCACTCTTTTGCCAATTTGACAATAATACATACATACATACATATATACATACATACACACCTTCATACCAAATATTTTTTGCGAATGCTGATAGTACATATGTATGTACATATGTATGTACATACATAAATTCGCACCTAACTTTAACAACAATTTTCGTCGAAGTTCCTCCAGTACTGGGGACAAAAACAGCAATGACAGTGGCAAGGGGAGTGTCGGCACCAACGTACAGACTGCGTCAATAAGAACTGCATTACACACGACAACAACAAAAAGTACGTCAATCCGTAGCATGTCCAATCTCCTCTTTCGTATATAATTCACATACATACATATGTGCATGCATACATACATACATATGTGCATGCATACATACATACATATGTATGTATGTATATACACATATGATTGTAGTCTCACACGCTTTCATTGCTGCATTTTCGTCTGCCTCCCTCACAACTAACAGTGTTTCCGCTCGGTTCATCTGGTTTCTTTTGCGGTTCATTGACCGTCGGCACGTGCGTTGAAAATCATTGCACATCCTCTTGCATTTAATGGTCGTTTTCTTTGTGGCACGTCCTCCAAACAGAACTGAATTGCATTCTATTGCAAACACATGTCACTCTTGTTGTTTTTCTCACTTTTCTCCCTTCTCGCGGATAGACCATGTCAAGTATTCATATATGTATACATACATATGCACATACATACATGTGTACGTAAAGTGACTTTATTGTCCGCCTGTACGTCCATGCATGTGCTGTTGATCTTGTTTGCTTTATAGTTGCGCGTGGCCGACTTGTGTGTTTTCTCAACTAACTTGCATCAATTTTGAGTTTAGTTTTCGACTCTTTATACATACATAGTGGGTCGTTTGATAAGTTATCGGTTTCGTTAAAAGGTTAATTTTCTGAAACGTAATAATTTCCAAGTTAATAAAGAAATCGAGGAATCATCAAATCAAATGAATTCAATGCAGATTCTATTGTAAAACATTTGAACACTAATTTTAACTAATTTTCGGTAAATCACATCACACTAAGTAGTGTAGTGGTATGGTATATTTTCTACGAATGGTATGTTTTTGTATCTGGTATTTTAACTATAATACCGCTCTGTATTCAATAAAACTCTTTAGGATTACCAAGGTAACGGTAAGGCCGTTGAGAATGTTGTTTCTGTGGTCGATGCATAGGCAGAAAGGAGAAAGAAAACAAATGATATTGTACAATAAGTAGCAAATATCCATTTTCAATAAAATGAAAATATTGCGGTATTAACTTTTAAATATGGTCAAATCCCAGAAACAGTCCACCAGCGACAAATTTTTAAATTTCACATTGTGTAATTTTTCTTTATATGGAACATTAATGTAGATATCGAATTTTAAGAATTTAAAGCAAAAAAGAAATTTCGATCATTATAAATGCACAAATGTTTATCAAACCCAATTTTCATTATAATTTTCATAATTTTACTTACATTCGTGCTCTGCGTACACCTTCAAATCCCTATTGTATTCTTCACAATTTTTTGCGTTTGCTTGGGCTCACATACAAATCAAAAGTAAATCACGCTGAAATAATTGTTAAGCACATTAATGAATATAATAAATAATGTTTAGTTTAAATAAAAAGATTTTTGTCTTATGTTAATGCTAGCGGAAAAAGTGTAGCGTGAGACACAATTGGTTTACGGCTTTGCTAAAAATCTATAAACATTATTAAGACCAAACGATCGGTTTTTGTCTTCTTATATTCTTAACTTTCTTTAGGATATTAACTGTCATAGGGTTTATTTTGCAGAATTCGCTAAAAATGGCGTTTGAAATGAAAATTTTGAAACTAACTTCCACTTTGTGTAGCGTGCGACACGTCACAATTTTATTAATTATTTTCAAAACAGTGACTCCAGTGAAATTAAATCTTATACCCTCCGAAAGTACTCTCAATTCACTCTAAACACATAACAAAAGTTTACGGTAAATCTTTTAAAAACCCCCCAAAAAATTGATTTTCATTAGCTAAAATCGTGCGAATGTAGCGTGCGACACGTAGGATTTGCCCATATGGGTAATTCTCTGACGACCAGCTTTACAGTAAATAAAAAACATAAACTGAAACAATCTTAAAACAAGTAAGAAAGCTACAGTCGAGTGCACTCGACTGTGAGATACCAGCTACCCATTTTGAATAAAAGAAATATATTTTGCGATAATTTTCTCAAAATATACCGAATATACTGCAAAAATACTAAAAATATACCAAATAGTATATTTGGTATATTGATATAGTACCGCATTCAAAATATACCATAGACGGCACAATATACCAGATTGTCATCTAAAGCAACAACCCTAGTAAGTAGACGTGTTTGCCCATACAAAAGTATTTCTTTAATAACTTCGACAATTTTCATCTGATCGCAACCAAATTTTCAGGAATCATAACTACTATAGTTATTATTATATATACCAAAATTCGCAACTCTAACTTTAAAATTACGCTTGTTATTCGATTTTTGATTTTCGGGGCGGAAGTGGGCGTGGCAAAATTTGAAACAAACTTGATCTGCGTGCAAACATAACAAATGCTGTCGAAAAAAAATTATAGCTCTATCTCTTATAGTCTCTGAGATCTAGGTGTTCATACGGACGGACGGACAGACACACAGACACACAGACGGACAGACGGACATGGCTAGATCGTCTCGGCTGTTAACGCTGATCAAGAATATATATACTTTATAGGGTCGCAGATGCCTCCTTCTACCTGTTACATACATTTCCTGCCGGCACAAAGTTATAATACCCTTCTACCCTATGGGTAGCGGGTATAAATACCCAATCAAAACTATAAAGAATGTTTATCTGCGATGAGCAATCTTGAGTTTTTGAGAGTCAGAGACTATAAGAGATGGAGCTATAATTTTTCGACAACATTTGTTATGTTTGCACGCAGATCAAGTTTGTTTCAAATTTTTGCCACGCCCACTTCCGCCCCCGCAAAACAAAAAATCGAATAACAAGCGTAATTTTAAAGCTAGAGTTCCGAATTTTGTTATATATAATAACTACTATAGTAGTTATGATTTCTGATTTGGTTGCGATCAGATAAAAATTGTCGAAGTTATAAAAGAAATATTTTTGTATGGGCAAAAACGCCTACTTACTAGGGGTCTTAGTTGCTTTGGCTGACAATCTGGTATATTGAGCCGTCTATGGTATATGCTGAATGCGGTACTATGTCGATATACCAAATATACCATTTGGTATATTTTTAGTATTTTAGCAGTATATTCGGTATATTTTGAGAAAATACCGCAAATTATATTTATTTTATTCAAAATGGGTAACGGGTATCTCACAGTCGAGCAGTCGACTGTAACTTTCTTACTTGTTTTTATTTTCAATTTGGTAAATTAATACATGTTATTTCGTTTACACTTAAATATTTGGTAAAAGGAATGTGAATAAAAATAAACATAGCGTATTTAAGCTTAAATTTACATTTCAAATATTTTGTTATATTAGTATTTTGAATGTTATTTGCAATATATAAGAAATTCCATAAAATTAAAAATTCTTTCGCAATCTAATCTATGTACATATTTGTAATTTTTACACAACATATCATACTTTACAGAATTTGACTGGGCAGTTTTTCAACTTGAAATATGTATATTAAATCGCTAAATAAAATGTAAATGCACTCTTACTAACATGTTGATTGTAAATATTAAAGTTTTAATTTGTGGACACGGGCGAGGCTGCATGTTTATCTGACTACCATACATACATATCTATTCGATAATTCCTTCAAACTATTTTGCTAGTTCCATGAATTAAAAGAAGCTGTAATATCAAATACCCAAGTCAAATACTCGACAGTTTGTCAGTTCATATCATATAGAAAATTGCGAATTTTAATTCATTGCAAGATAAGACACCTGTAAAGAATTTTGGCATCAGGTCCCTGTCAGCGAAAACGAAATTTATTCAATATATAAATATGGGTTCATTATGGTGGTGATTTGACATTGAGTAGTAAATAAAAATATTAAAATCTAAGCTACCGAACTGTCAAAGTTTCCATAATACCAAATTTTCTTCCTATGGCTTTTAGGGATTTTTGGTCAGTTAGTGTAGTGCTGTAAGCAGATCATGTTTAGTCCCCAATGCGTACTGTCTTCCAATACTTAGATGTGTGTCAAAGTGGCTTTCATATGTATTATTGAATTACAAGTCACTCCCATTCATAAACTTTATACAAAAACAGAAAAATTTCCTTTGGCTGTTTGGGGGTGTGCTTGGAAGCCATGCGTTCCACTCATGAAATATCCTCCTTACTGGAGGTTGAGTGTTGCGGCTTAGCTTTCACTCATAGTTTAGGAAAAGTTCAACGACCTTACAATTTTCTTTTTACTTTCTTGATCCAACATTTTGTGTCACTTTTTTGGGGGTTGTCACAGTTAAACCAAGGGAGGTTTACCGGTCATGGATGTTTTTCCTTCCCATGCGCATCGCGTGCTTTGTTGCGATGGAAATTACTTTACACTTATGTATGTATATGGACCAGTGTAGGACATATAGTATTATGCAAACTAGAAACTTCAGTTCGCTTGATTGTGAGGTTCATTCTTAGTACTTTAAACTCCATTTAAATCAGAATAAGTGCAAAGAGCAAGAATAAATGTAAACATTTCCCTCCCCTGTCACCAACCATGACTATATACAACTTTATAGAATACTATGGATATCGTTACTTAGGGTCACTGGCCCACTCAAAATGTGCTTGTATTGTACCAAACCGCTTATATCTATATAACAGACACCGAGATAGACAGAGAAAGTGAGAGCAAAAATCCAGCTGCGTAACACAGATTCTGCTTTGCGAAAATATTTGATTACCGAAATGTACATTTGGTAAATCGATATACTGCCCTTTTCAGAATATGGCACTTAGTAGTACAAATTACATATATCATACAACATTATTTCCTAAACGGTTGCTACTGGTTTCTTGATTATCTCTTACAATATCTCAGGTCTGGGTGTTCATACGGAGAAACAGTCAGACGAACATGCCTACATCAGCCGTTGACACTGATCAAGAATTTATATATGGGGTATGGGGTTACATTCATTTGCTGTTGGATCAAGGCTGTAATTCCCTTCTAACCTACGGGTAGCTGGAATAAAAACAGAAATATAATATATCAAAAACTAATGAAATCTGAAATACGAATGCAAAAAGATGTAAAGTCGTAAGGATGGCGACAAAGTAATACAATCGTAAACGATTTTACAAAGTACTTCGCTGCTGTGAATATGTTCTTAAAACACTAAAATGTAATCTCAATCCTAGATAACATTGAAAACGTATTATGTCTTGCACAATCGAGACAAATATGTTTTCAGTCGGTGAAATCTTTGCAAAATTGTATCTAGAAAGCTGAGTTCAAGTCCAGTATTGGGTGGCTGGGACACCTCAGTAGTTTGTGCAACGCTTCTTTAAAAATGTATTGAATCTGTATTATAATAGGACGAAATGAGAATAATATCAAAAACTTGTTGATCCATTTTTTAAATTTTGTATCTTGTTTTTTGGTTTTTTGTTTTGGCATTGTTGCATTAATTTCATAATCTTTACAGTTTTTTATTTAACAATATAAATAATTAAGTTTTTAATAGCGAATCTTTAAGAAAAAATAACGTACATATATGTATATGTAAAAAATTCTTTAAGATTTATAATAAATTACGCTCCAACTGCGCAAACTCAAACCGACTTCGCAACGGAATTAAAATTGATTTTGTTGGGGTGTCGAGCCACCACCACTAATTGTATTGAAATTTGGAAGAATGCGCAAACCCATTTCCAGTTCACTATACGGTGAAAAGTTCAAAGACCTTTCAGCGAAAAGAGAATTTCCAGTAACGCGAAGTCAACCCCAAACAGCGTAAAGCTATGTTTTTACTTTCTGTATCCAATATTCTAATTTTTCAATAACAAATGCTAGTTGATTTTTGCCTGTAAAGACTGCGGTAGTTTTTATGAGGGTATTTATCTATATTCGCCAGAGGTGTCTTATAGTTATAGTTAAGTTATTTATATTCTGATTATTGTTTTCTTTGATCAAAAAATAAAAAAAAAAACAAATTATTAATTTTGTATAATTCTATAATTCAAAGATTTGGAATATATAAATGGTATTAAATATAATACACATTTGAAGGCAACGTTAAAACACGAATAAAGAAAACTACAGTCGAGTGTGCTTGACTGTGGGATAAAATAAAATCAAAACAGTTCAGTATAGAATTAAAAAAAACTTATACTATATCCCAAAAAATTCTAAAACATACTGAAAGTTATAATTGGTATATCATATTTACAATTAAATTTAAAATATATCTTAAACACAATATACCAGATTGTCAACCAAAACAATTTAGACAGCAACAGCTGCAGCCGTTTTTTGCATTATAATTTTAATTCTTAAATAGCTTCAATAATTTTCATTTCATCGCAACCAGGAATGATACATACTGTAATGATTGTAAGTTCCAAAAATAGTGGCACTAGCTTTGATTTCGCTATTCGCCAACTGATTTTTTCGACTTGCGCGGACGGAAGTAGGCGTGGCAAAAATCTAAATCGAAATTGATCTGCGTGCAAAAATTACAAGGTCTATCGAACGAAATTATAACTCTCTCTCTCTCTTTCTTATATTATCGCTAGCTATAACGATTCGTAAGCTCTCAACTACTTCCACACCAAATTTTCGATTGATATGTATAAGATAAATGGAAATGTGATAAACACAGTGGGGACAACCAATGCCCAATGCCTATAACATTAAAGCAACCCCCATCGAGCAACATTTTTCGTCTTAGCTCTCTAAAAGCGAATGTGAGTCTTACTGCTTATTTTTTCGACCATCTCCAATGATTCAAGAGTTCCATGAACTTTTGTTCACTTGTGTTTATTAACACTAGAAAGGAATTAAAATGAATGGAAGGCGACAGACCCCATATATTGAATGGAGTTGCTTACACTTCATAGGTATAAATGTTGATGCTAGTCTAGAACTAATACTATTTAAGAAAAAAGTTCAATAAAATAAACAATAAAAAATAATATTGTGGCCGCAATGTGGTAAGCCGAATAAAATTAACTCGTTCAGAATAACAGAAATACCCGAATATTATATAAATATAGCACCAAATAAGTGGTCATTTATAGACCACTTGACATCAAAGATAATATCCGAAATTGCATCTTACGCACACTGCATTCTGATGTGTATATTTGCAATACTCAGAAATGCACTTGATACCCTAACAGAGAGCCAGCCAAATGGTCATTTCCTACATCACATAGTGGGTCGAAATAGTTGAAAATATTAGAAACCTTAAAATTCAGTGGGTTCAACAAACAAATGTAACTAAGTCGACTAATGGTTGTTAATGTTCATTGTTTCTAAATCGTCCTAGTTGTGTGTGGTGATAGACGCGAATGTACCAGCCTCATGTAATGCGCAGATAACATAAGATTTATCCGTGTTGAATATGTTTCACTAAAATGCAAATAAAATATAAAACTACAAAATTCGTAGTGGAGATACACTTAGCTGAAATTTAGTTTTTGGTTGTCCATGTGCCCCTGCCACTGGGGCGTCGTAGTCTTCTTGAAATACAAACATAAAAAAAAAACAAAAACACAAATAAAGATACAAATTTAAGCATATGTATATAAATGAATGCAATATTCCTTTCTAATATATTTGAAATATAGTATATTCGGGCGCCACATGCCCTAAAGGGTTGCCAGATTCGTGAACTCTGACTTTGTAAAAATAAATACTTATAATTATTATTATACACCCTTACACCAAGCGCATCAACTAAAATTAAGCGATTGTATAATGCAAGTGCTTACACTAAATTTTCAATATCAATGCATTATTATTATTTCTGAAAATTATATATGTGTATGTATGACTTTCTGCACATATATAGAGTATGTCTCTTTTGATTTTCTTTTTTTTTATTTCAATTTGAATTTATTATAAAACCATTATTATAACATTGATGATGTGAGCTCAAAGTGCGTCAAAATAGCTCCGCAACTTTTGCGTCACATATCGATACAAAAATATCGGATAAAAAAAACTTAGTAAATCGGCTTATGACAAGTTATAGAGTATAGTTTTATAAATATACCCTCAAAAAAATCATAAATATCTCGAGATATTTCGGGAAAAGTACAATAACCTCAGCTCCAGCCCCATTCAAAATGAGCACAAAGAAACAATGTTGCCGATTAATGACCATAACTTTTTTTTTACTTTCTTGTCGGCCAAAGTGCGCATTATGCGTTCGTACATACAACTATAAGGAAGATATGTAGCAACTTTGGTTGAAATCCTTAGAGCGGTTTTTGAGAAATTTGACCTTTTGTTAACCCGTAAAAACAAGTTCATTTCGCAGATGCATTAAGTAACTGGAACCAGTCAGGCCAGAGCCGACTTAAATCGGAAAACTTTACTGTTAAATAACACCCTTTGGACTTTGACGGGACTTTAAATACTTGCAGAAAATAACTAAATGAAACAACGATATCTATAATTTAATATTACATTTAAATATTATATTTACATATAGATTGATTTATTATAATTAATAAATATACGCAATTTTATATACAGTTTACTAGAACACTGTTAGCGGCAAAACAATGTGTTAATACTATTAAATTATTCTTCATATTTAGAGAACTTGTCGGCCATGTCGCTCTATTTCATTCTATTCGAATCAAATAAAAAAATATTTTGCTTTTTTGTTTTATTCAAATCGGTAGAGCAGTTTTCGAGAAAATTCAATTTTTGTGATATTACAAAATTGGCATCATGCGAACCTAGTACAAGGTTAGCGTCGAATTGGATATTATCCACATACATTCTAGTATCGGAGTATCGATTCGCTTAAAAATTTGTTTGTACTGGGAACTGCAAAACAACATGTCGTCGCAAAAATTTTGCAACATCGTTTTTTTATATGGAGTTGCGCGGAAAAAAAATTCAATTTCGCGCAACTGAGGATAGTACAGTAACGAAAAGTACATTTTTTCAAATCCTGTACTATGTACTTGTCCAAGAACTCGTCAGAATCGAGATTCTGGCCATAACCCCAATTTTTTAAACGAATTTGCTGCATAAACACTGCATAAAATTTAATAGAAAGATAATTAAATTATCTATTTATTTGCATTCAGATTTTAATTGATTTTAAACTAAAACTAACAGAAAAAAATAATATTTTCATATCCGACTTTTTGTATCGATAGTTGAATCTAAAATTACGAAGCTATCTTGACGCACATTTGTACCTTGAAGCACATGTATTTTCCTAAAATCAAGAGAATGGATTTTATCGATATATCGTCTACAATTCCAATCTGTAAAAAAATCTTAAGATTAGCAGCTGTTTAAATTTTCGTAAAATTACTTGCATAGCTAAAACGTTTAAGGCCAATAATAATATATTTGAGTCCTCTTCGTTAAAAATGGCACAAATGGATTT
Organism: Drosophila nasuta; assembly: GCF_023558535.2. NCBI lineage: Eukaryota > Metazoa > Arthropoda > Insecta > Diptera > Drosophilidae > Drosophila > Drosophila nasuta. Next base: position 1,090,272 of record NW_026869386.1, on the reverse strand, counting down.
GGAATTGAAAAAGGTAACTGACAAAACTAATAAAGTATCTTCTTGTTTTCACAAATAATCTGTAATTGTTTTACAGGCATTTACTGAGATGCAAATTAACAAATTGGACACTACGAAGAAGATAAACATGATTGATATGAAGTGTGATATGGTGAAGACAGGTAAACAGACGTATACGCTAACTGAGAAAGGAACTAGCAGTTTATCGGACGACACAAAGTGAGTAGTCGTAATCAAAATGAATAATCCATAAATCAATCTCTTTTAAACCAAAACATTCCTTATAGAGTATATTTGTCTGTTGGACGTATGTTTCTGTTGACAGATGTGCAAAATATGCGTGACGAGCTAAAGAGCAAGCAGGACAAATGCGACAAGGCAATTGAACTGCTTGAAAAAAAGAAGGAATTTCTACAAAAGTCACTGAAGGATCAAGAAGATGGTCTGCGCGAGCTTGTGCAACAGCGTAAGGAAGCGGACGCAACAACTAAATAAAAAATCATTTGTGTTTGGAGTCCACATCCATTCTTGCGTTATTTAATATCAAAGTATTCATCGAAATTAAAGTTTGCATAAGTAACAAATTCGTTGCCCAAATTGCGTTCATGTTGTGGTTGGAAGCGACATTTGTGAACTGGCAAATAGGCAGTCAACCAAGGTTCAACAACTTCACCAGAACAAAATACAATTTTTGAATCGCTTCGGCGTTGTAAGTTATTTACTATTTTGGACATCTTCCTCATGCATTCTTCGGATAGAAAGGGTGGATCCGCAATTATCAAATCGTAGCATTGATTTTGATGACTTAGGTAATCCTTATTGCTATCTACAGCATTATAATCATAATGCACAAAATCGGTGCCGTAAGCAGCAAATCGTTTATCATATTCGAATATATTGACTGAAAGATTTCTTCATGTTAATCGATCGATTGAACGCAGCTTTATATGTACTTACCATTCGAATGCAATTTTTTTATCGTTGCGTAGAGCGATGGACATGATAATAAAGCTATCCGGAAACATGTTGTGTTATCGTGTTCTTTGGCAATTTTAGCTAAAGCATCGCCAATTGCTCGTTTTGTTTCGGCACTGTACCAAAACTGACTGAGTTGCTGAAAGATGTGCACAGAATCATTACTGTTTGTCATACTTTCAAAATCATTTCTTACCCAATCCTCTTCGAAATGTGCATCTAATCCAGTCACGTTTATCATAAGTTGTTGTTCATCATGCTCACGCTGCGTCCGTTCTGCCAGAAATTGTTGGAGAATAGCCAATGTATCAGCTGGCAGTGAAGTGTCATCATCATCCATCGCTTATATGTACATATATAGAAATCCTTAGGAATATATCTCAGTGAAGCTATTACCAGGTGGCTTCGCAATTTATGAATGTGTACACACTGGCGATATAGCTGTCAGCCGATCAACTATCGATATTACGAGTACTGCGTGCCTTTATCGATATATTTATTAAATCTAAACTGCGTGTCGACAATTTTTATTTAATTTAACTTGAACACTAGGAGAACGGTGCGGGTTATCATCATTGTAAAGGTAAGTCGGTTTAAATAGCCTAATAAGTAGTAATTGTGGGAATCTATCCTGATATTCTATGTTTTGCAATGAATGGCCCCGGCTATGCCAATTATTACTAGCTGCACAAATCAAATGATTGTACATACATAAGTGTTTGAAGTGAGTCCACAAATCAGAGAACTACTGTTGAATGGTTAATAATGTGATTGGGCTGTGTAAAATTTTGTTTTCATCTAAATTTCCACGTTTATCTCAAAATATGAGAAATGATTCGTCACGATGTTGCCCATAAAGTTCCTAATTCGGGTCTAATTTTTCCACTTTCAAATGTGTAAGTAACATGTGAAGTTCAAAATACATTTTTCATAAATTGCTGGCTTATTTAGTTTATTTATTAAAGCAGTTTAAGAATGTCCATGTCAACGAATTGAGACCTCAGTGAATAGAGCCACACCGCTACAAAGCAATTGTTAGTGTAACTGACGTGTCACTCATTATCGGTCAGGTAGCCTGCCTGACATTATATGTTTTTGTGGACACACATTTAGTTACTACCTATGTAAGTACACTTCGACAATCAATATCAGTATTTGATTTTTAGTCGACTTTAATATAAATCAAACCTAACTAAATGAACAAGAATATGGAACAGATGTGTAGACAAGTCGATCGGCTAAAACATCGTTCATTGGATACTGATAGTACCGATCTACTTATATGAGGGACGATACCGATATTAATGAAGTAGCCGAATTGAATCGTCAGCTGTTAATGTAAAGCAACTAGATGATTATTATTTACTCCATCCCTTGAATGAACCTACTCCGAGGTTAGGTACATAACATAACCCAATTGAAGTAAAATTGTACGTTATCTAAAGTAGATATTTAAATGCTCAATGTACATACAAAGTATGTTATTAACTACGAATTGCTGGCCCCAACCTTAATTCGATGTATTCGTATTCGAGTTGACTATGCAATTGCTTAAGCATTTCACTTCTCTCTCTTTCTCTTTTGCCTTATCTACATATATGTATGTGTGCTAACTTATCTGGCTCTGTCACCTGTTTGGTAATTAGTTGAGCAACACGCATCTGGCTGTTATTAGAGTAAGCAGTCTTTAGCTTATGAAAATCGGGTATGTTGTTAGAACTTTTTTATGTAGGAAACTAAGCTAAAATTTAATTTGGAAATTTTATTTAGAATTTGTTCGTTAAACCGTTAAATTTGTTTTGACGCTATATAAAGTCAATAGCTCTCTTGGCATAACTGAGTTATGAATTATTTAAGTCTGTTTATTAACATATGTATATGTACATATGCTTATACATATTTACCTTTACCTTCAAACAATTTAATTGCTTTTCTTCATTAACAGCATTTCTTGCTGGTAGTTTGACCCCTTTAAATTGAAGTAAAGATGCATGCAATAAAACTAGCTTTCAAATTGTTGTGTTGAGGTGAAATCTTAAATTAAATTTTGAAATCCGAGAACTTGCTCGTCTTGTTAGTTTTTATTATTCTCTCAAGTTACTTCATGCACGACAAAACTTGCAAACTACCATTGCTACATACATGTATGTATGTACATGCAACATTGAAGATTATCTTTTAGACCACAAAATTAACTAGATTTATATGTAACTTTCCATTCAACTGGTTTCGCTTTTAAATTAGCCAGTTATTCCCTGTGTTTATATTTCCATTACCATTTTTTTTTTTTACATCTAAGACCCGACAAGAAGAATACATTTCAGTAGTAGCTACAAACTCGTAAAAATATTAATCTTAATGTTAAGTAAAAAAAGTATGTACTTCTCCAACTCGCATATGCTAAGAGATTTAAAGAAATTTTACGCGCTTGTAAAACTAATTGATTTAGATCTTCACGAAAATTATAAGTGATCTATAAATAATCAGAAGCTTGTCATCTTCTAATGTTTACGCGTTTATCACATACTTTTAGATTTGGCATCATTAAATCACAAGAGCCATGAGTACGATACCTGAGCAAGCAACCCGCTTTGACAGCGCCCAGAACGATTCTGCTTCACAGGATCAGGGCCAGGGGCAATCAAATAGCTCATCACAACAGCAACAGGACCAGCAGCATCAACAGCAGCCACAGAATGCACCAGCGAAGCTTCTTCAGCATTTCCAAACTAATCGCATCGATTCGGCACTGTGGGCACTTCGCCTGCTCGTCATCTTCTTTACCATTAGCTATGTGTTGCCCATATTTATGTAAATATTTCATATCCAATTCAAGACAATTATTTGCTTGATAAAATGTTTATTTCTAATATTTGATTTTTTATAATTAGCTCACAACAGAGCTCGTTTAGCAAGGTGCTGCTGGCCAATGCGGCCATCTCTGCACTGCGTTTGCATCAGCGAGTACCGGCTTTTTCCTTCAGTCGCGAGTTTTTGGCACGTTTGTTTGCTGAGGATTCATGCCATTACATGATGTACTCGTTGATCTTCTTCAGCGTTCGGCCCACGCTTCTAGTGCTGATCCCCGTCATGCTTTACTCAGTGCTACATGCCTCCAGCTATTCGCTCAAATTGTTGGACGTAAGTATAATAGGCCAGTGAGATATATAAAGATAACATTAACGTATTAATTACTTATTTAGTTGATTGGTCAAAACTCTTGGTGGGGTGCACGTTTCATCATTTCGATTGTGGAATTCCAGGCGGCAAACATCCTAAAGGCCACCGCTTTCTGCGAAATCTTCATTATGCCTTATGCCATTGTATTGACCTTTATGTATGTTATTAGTATTCGTTTCTGAACTCTGCGTTTTAATCGGTAACATTTTATTCAATTCAATAGGAGCCATGCTGGTCTTATGACACCAATAATCTACTACCACTATTTGGTCATGCGCTACAGTTCACGTCGCAATCCGTACCCACGCACTGCTTTTGCAGAGCTGCGCATCACCTTTGAGGCGCTGGCTTCTCGCTCGCCGCCCGCTGTAGGTAAAATCATTCGGGTTGGCATTGGCTTCGTGAACCGTCTGGCACCGCAACCCCAACCGGCGCCATCGCAGTAAATTAATGCCACCGCGAACTGCATTACCACTTATATTCAAGTGGCGAAAAATAAATCTTTTTAAGATAAATAAGCCGGTTTAAATAATATAAACAAATATTAATATTATACTCAAATTACAATGAGTTTTGGGGTCCATACAGTTTGGTGTTTTTTTGGAAATTGTGTCGTCATGAACGCTGGATTTTAATGCACTGTTCTGTGAATTTTCGTTATACAACTGTGGTATATCAAAGCATTGATTAGATTACTATTTAATACACATATTAATACAGACAGTTACCTTAATATAAAGCTCATTGTGAAAAGTAAAAACAATGCGTTTTACCCACATTTATCAATATCATATATAAATTATCGTTTATATCGTTCAAACAATAAAGGTTTATTTGATAAATTTATTTGAATTCTACGTCGGACTTGCAAAGGAATTAAGTTTCATAAATAATTTTTAATTAATCTATTCTCAGCCATATTAGGTGGTGTGAACCTCCTTTACCAAAAAAATAGTATCACAGTCTATTCATATTTATATGATTTTTTATTATACCCGCTACCCATAGGGTAGAAGGGTATTATAACTTTGTGCCGGCAGGAAATGTATGTAACAGGTAGAAGGAGGCATCTCCGACCCTATAAAGTATATATATTCTTGATCAGCGTCAACAGCCGAGACGATACAGCCATGTCCGTCTGTCCGTATGAACACCTAGATCTCAGAGACTATAAGAGATAGAGCTATAATTTTTTTTCGACAGCATTTGTTATGTTTGCACGCAGATCAAGTTTGTTTCAAATTTTTGCCACGCCCACTTCCGCCCCTGCAAATCAAAAAAAATCGAATAACAAGCGTAATTTTAAAGCTAGACTTACGAATTTTGGTATATACAGTAATAACTATAGTAGTTATGATCTCTGCAAATTTGGTTGCGATCAGAAAAAAATTGTGGAAGTAATTAAAGAAATACTTTTGTATGGGCAAAAACGCCTACTTACTAGGGGTCTGAGTTGCTTTGGCTGAAAATCTGGTATATTGTGCCGTCTATGGTATATTTTGAATGCGGTACTATATCGATATACCACATATACCATTTGGTATATTTTTAGTATTTTTTGCAGTATATTTGGTATATTTTGAGAATATTACCGCAAAATATATTATTTTTATTCAAAATGGGTAGCGGGTATCTCACAGTCGAGTACACTCGACTGTAGCTTTCTTACTTGTTTTAGATACAAAAGGGGTAAACGATTTTGGACAAACTGTGAAATATTGGATTCGTGAATTATAAGACAACCCAAACTCTCATATTGACATGCGGAGGGCCTTCTGGTGAGGCGATCAGAAAGTCAATTTTTCAAGTCTTATTTTTAACGATATGTTGCAAATGTAAAAGTTATCCTTTTGGGCGCCTATGTTGACGCTAATGAACTATTTTGAATTTCCAAATAGTTATTGGACATGCTCCTATTCGATTATGTTTTCGAATGGTCTTTCTTGGAAAAATATTTCTAAGTAAATCTGAGCAGGTAGAGCCACAACAAGAAATCGAACCAATGCCCGGAAGACTATTTAGCTTACTCAAAAAAAAAGCAACGCTTTGTTTGCATAACCGCATTCTTTGTTACACGATAATCAATGTAAGTGAATCTATATGGCAATACAACCTAAAACCTAGATTAAATATTCGATATTTGTACAGATACCACTAAGCTATAATGTAACGTTGCAAACTAGGAACTAGGAATCATACCTGTCAAAAGAACTGGCTGTATTTTGAATTAAATTTAGTGTTTCGGATTTGATTTCTATCTCTTGAAAATATATTGGGATTATCGAAAAGCCAGAAGCAAATCTTACTCCTTCAGGCCATTCAAATATTTCAGTATCAGAAATATTATTTAAGATACAAAATTCCATAGAAGCAAAACAGCCCAATATTATATAAAATATATACCGGAAAGCATACCAAAAGTACCATTCAAAATATAGCTCAGAGTGCCAGATTGTCATCCAAAGATTTGTATCTGAACGCTTTAAAATGTTCATGAATCATACATACTAATATTATAAGCTATAACTGCAAAATTTCGCTTGTTGCTTGGCTAAAAAAAACTTGATCTGTATGCAAGCATAACAAGTGCTGTCGAATAAAGATTATATATATGTATGTATATCTCTTAGTCTCTAAGCACATAGATCTGCTCATACAGACGGAGGGGCATGGCAATATAATCTCTGTTATTAACGCTGATCAAGAATATGTATCTATATATACTTTATGGGGTCGGAGATGCTTCTTTCTGCACACATTTCCTTGAACCACAAAGTTATAATGCGTTTCTACCTTCGGTGTCGGTAATAATTATAGCTCTAACTGTTACAGTATCTGAGAATTAGGTTTCATACATTAAAAAATGGATTATAAAATAAAAATAAATAATGTTATGTTCTTTCTAATTTTGTTCTTCAAGGATAAGAAAAAAAGTTATACTTATCGGAACAATAAAAGTAGAGAGGGATTTCCCTATTTTGCAAGAAATTAGCCTACATTGACCTGTACAAAACGAAGCCCCTTAAGTGCGCCTAAGCTTACCACAGACGTAGCATAAGGCATTCTCAATTAGTTACTTGGAAACATGGAACGGTGGCAAAACAAGTTGGCTGTCGTCACTGGGGCAAGCAGCGGTATAGGAGCAGCTTGCTCTCGTGCAATGATTGCGGCTGGTTTACGGGTGGTGGCGTTGGCACGACGGGAAAAAAAGTTAAAGGAGTTAAGTGAGAGTCTACCGAGCAATCTAAAACAAAACTTGATAGCACGTCGCTGTGATGTGTCTAAGGAAGAGCAGGTCATAAGTACATTTGACTGGATACAACGAGAGCTTGGCGGCGCCGATGTTCTTCTTAATAATGCAGGCATTACTCGGGAAACTGAATTAGTTGCAGCACGGAACACGCAAAAGCTGCGAGACGTTATCGACACCAATTTGATGGGGGTCATTTGGTGCACACGTGAAGTGTTTCACAATTTTAAGAGTCGCAATACTGAGGGTCATGTTTTTATTGTCAACAGCATCGCTGGCCACCAAGTGCTCAACTTTATTGGTGTTTTACCCTCGTTCAATATATATCCAGCAACGAAATTTGCTATTACAGCCATTACAGAAACTTATCGACAAGAGTTTCAATTACACACGAATAAGGTGCGGGTCACAGGCATTTGTCCGGGGGCTGTCAATACCAATATTTTTCCAGAGGAGATACATTTTTACGTTAAAAATATGGCGAGGTTACAGCCATCGAACATTGCGGATGCGATACTTTATGCGCTTCGTACACCGCCTAATGTACAGGTAACAAAAACATTATTCAACAACTCCAACCTACTAAAATTCTTATTTTGTTAGATACACGAGATCACAATTAAGCCAATGGGTGAGATATTTTAGGTAATTAAAAATTTGCAAAAATAATTAAAATTATCCATATGCTTGTAAGTGAATAAAAACTACACAGATGTATTGTATTTTATTTCTGACTTTATTTTCGTTCTATCGACGCATGCCAACAAAACATCGAAAATGGAGCAAAAAATTCACATTTGCCTTTCGGTTGTTAAATATGTACTTTCAGTCCAAACTCGCCTGCAAAGTTGTGCTCAAGATATGCTACAAGATAAAAAATGGACGAGGCTTTTTTTTATAAGGAAAGGTGCGGCAAGTTTTGAGATTTTAAATTATGAAGAAATTCAAGATTATTACTCAAGTTTTGTGTATGGTTAATGTGAGATAGTGGTACAAACTCCCACAAAGCCCATTGCCTCTTCAACATAAAACCGTGTATTTTGCTTCTTTTATTCGTTTGAAGCGCTCTAAAAAGGTTGACTGTTTGGTGGGAACTCTAAGCTTTGTACTATCCAGTCTATTAAGCACTATCAGCAAGCACTCTCCTCCATTGGTAAACGCTCTGATGGGGCAGCCAAGCTACCGAAAGATAAAGTGGAGAAATAAATGGCTTTTGAGGCTTACTGCACATATTGAGTTAGCGCGAAGGTCGACCAACATGCTCAGACTAGCATGCTGCTGTTGTGGCATTGCCAACTGCCAAACTCTGTATATGTACATACATCATTTTGTTGTATGGGCTGCTTATTCTCTAGTGGAAGTATTGCTAGCAACGACGTTTTTGATAAACTAAGGGTTGCAGTTGCAAACCGCCTTCTGCGCCTGGCGAAGATATCTCTGGTTGAGTATTTAATGTTGGTTTTGCTGCCGGTGTCCACCACAAGTATCCAATCTTTTTCGTTTCTCTGCAAGCATCCCAATGACATTTGTAGAGCAATAATCGATCACGTCCCATCTTTTATAACGTTTGTTGTGTTTTGCAGTTTTTCAGTCCGATTTTTTTATTGTTTTCATAATGTAATTTTAATGTTTCGGCATAGCAGCTATGACAATCTTTGGATTTAAAAAGTGGATTGACGCTCAAAGTGCAAGATGCTTAAATGTAGCTAAAGCTTTTAATTAAAAGCTCATACATGTATGTATATAATTGCACTAAATATGTAAGAATCTTCTTGATAAGCCGAAACATTGCTGACTTTTTCCCCACAGTTGTTGATGACACACTCGTTGTTTTATAATTTCGATGTCGATTACTATTTCTCGAACAGCTGTTACAGCTAGAGATGAGCACAGCTGTTTTGCTCAATAACACTAACAAAAACTGAGAGAAAGTTATTTTTAATTTTCAACGTTAAATTAAGCAATATCCATAAACAAAATCCCGATCTGGACCAATTTGAGCACATAAATTACTACGAGTCATCAAAAAAATTTTAATTTTTTAATATTTATAGGTCAAGGCGAAACAAGGTAAAAAAAATCAAATGGAATTGACCTTTAAAAAGGCACGATTGGTGTCTAATGCAAACGAAGGTGTTGTTGCTGATGATGAATTTGATGTATGCTGTGATGCTGTAGACAACAGTGGTTTCGAAAATGATTTTGGATGGTGGGCACTTCCGGAGCCCGCACTGTTAAAAGTCTTTGTTCGCCTAAGTGTTTACGATTTACTCCAAGCCAGCTTCTGTTGCCGGCGCTGGAACTCGATTGCCAAGGACGAGTTGTTGTGGCGACACAAATTTCAAGAAAACTTTAGAGCATCACCTAACATACCGTTGAAGCCAGGTGCTGCGAGCTGGAGAGCTGAATACCAGCGCCTTAGTATGCACATTCCTTTTGTGCAAGCGCAGCGTCTGGAGCCGAGTAGCGAGTACAATCACGGACATACGCATCAGGTGTTGCACGTTAGTTTTTTCTCACAACGGCGAAATGTTCGCAACATGCTCTAAGGACGGTTATGTTATTGTATGGAATGCACAACATCCATGTACAGGTATGTTAATTGTGTGAGGTGAATTTTATTCATCTTAGTCATGATCTCATTTCAGAAAAGTATGCGCACAATATGAAACAGTTCAGCTGGAAGTACACACAGTACTCGCAGTTTAATCAAAGTGACACACTCCTATTGGTATCCGGTGTTCACTTTGGGTCGCCACAGAGCACTTCTGGAGAGATAGCTGTTTTTTATCTGGGTGCCACCGAATCCCATCTTCGCTGTCGAGTCGTCAATAGACCATACGATATCTTTGGCACCTGGTTTAGCGATCAGTACCTTCTCTCAGGCGATCTTCACTGGTTGGCACATCTAGTGAGTACTTCGGTCATATGGCTGAATAAGGCCAATCAAGAAATTGATTCGGAGCATGTGCCCATCATGAGCCAGCTATATAAATTCTACAATAGCAATGCTAGTTCGGTGCGCGCAATAATGGTGGCCAGATGCCCGTGGCTGGACGATTCTAATGATCCACTTGAACGAATCAATGAGTCATCAGAAACTGGCTCAGCATCGACTATCAACTGCAGCGAAGAGGTGCCCTCCACATCGTTTGCTAGTGGCAATCCTGTTTCTCATGGAGCTAGTTTGCGGCGCACACGATCCGCTACTCCCGATAATAATTATCTACCCGATATAAACGAACACAGCCATGCACGAAGATCGAGGGCTAGAAATGTTCAAAACTCTGATTCCACCATACACTATCTTGAGGAGTACAGAAAAGATGCTGAAGCTGCCACAAATGTTTATTTTAATGATGGTAATGAAAACATCGATGTGGACGTTGAACCAGAGGCAGAAGAAATCGAATCGGTGATGGAAGTCTACGATGAAATGGAGAACAGCATGCCCAAGTATTTGATTTTTTCGACTGGATCAAAGACGTTCACACCGCATCAAATTGGTTTCAAACGCATTCGCAGCGTATACTTCCCTAAAAAGCTAGATCCTGGTCCAACACTTAAGGAGCGCATTGCAGCGAAACGAGCCGCCCAGCAACAGCAGCAGCAAAACCCACGGAATGATCCCGATTGGTGGGACTATGAATCTGTTAAGGATCGTTTCGACCAAGTAGACAAAGTGATCGACTTGCACGGCCACATTATTGGCATGTCATTAAGTCCTGACCATCGCTACTTATATGTGAACACGCGGCCATGGCCGAAGAATTATAATATAACCAATCCTCTTGAACCACCACCCATTGCCCAGGAAATAGACATACATGTCATTGATCTAATGACTCTGAAGCGAGTGGGCAACATGCTGCGTGCTCACAAAGCTTACACGCCTAGCACTGAATGCTTTTTCATATTTCTTGATGTGTGCGATGAGTACGTGGCGAGTGGAGCTGAGGATCAACACGCATATTTGTGGGATCGCTATTATGGCATCAGCTTGGCAAAGTTTAAACATGCTGATGTTGTGAATAGTGTAGCTTTTAACCCTCGCGACTCTCAGATGCTGGTGACAACCAGTGACGATTACACTGTCAAGGTATGCTAATCCGAAAAATTAATTGTCTTGGATCTTATCTATTAGGTTTTTTTATTTTTAGGTGTGGCGATCCAGAGCTCAGGCGAAAACGTACAATATTCCAATTGATATCAGTGAATCGTTTGAGTTGAAACCCAAAAATTGTCACATTTCAAAATTTTCTCTGTAGCTTTAAAGAGTTAATAATTATTTCATGTTGGTAATGTTCATTTATTCGCAAGTGTATTAAATTTTTCGGCTATAGCAATGGTTCCACAGATTTCTTAAAGCCTGGTGGCAGTACTTTATCGATTGTTTCACGTATATTATTTTGGCTTAGCTGCGATTGGGCCTCAGAGGATGTAGAAGGTTCATCAAAATGTTCAGTAGATGGACGTGATACAGAGCTTTGAAGTTTCTTCTTGTTTTTTTGACGTTTTTCGGGGTGACCAAAGCAATGCTCGCACTCGTCATCCTCTTCCGAAGAACTTTCGCCAAAAGCCAACGGTTTTTTGTAGATGCAACAGCCTAAAAGAATACCCACAAAATCTCCGCGAGAGTAAGCATAAAATCATTGGAGCAACTACATATGTACGTGCTTACACTTGGATTTCTTCCGATTCATATGCTCGTTATCTAACACACCTTCATGGAAAACCACTCGCCGATCATCTCTAGGCGGTTCCAAACGCAATTGTAATGTGGGTACGCCTTCGGAAGCCTCGCATTTTTGAGAACCATCACTTTCTTCAATAGTTTCTGTTATTGTTGAACCTGGTTCCATACTTGTGGGCTGATTTGCCATTTTGAATTGCAATAATGATAGAATAATACCTTGTTTGCGCTAAACAAATTGAAAATTTTTTAAAAGTGGAATCTTACTGATAGTTAGATTAGCAGCTACATATATTATAGAAAGAAGGGTTGAGGTAGAAACTGTAATCGGTATTTGTATCGAATAAGTTATTTTCGATGACAGTACAGTTTTAAATTATTTCAAATTATAGCAAATCAATCAAAGGAAACAAAGGATAACCGAAAGCATGAAAAGCGAAGAAAACAGACCAGTACAATCTTAATAGACTTATGGGGAGTAAAACCAAAAAAAAAACAAGTGCATTTTTTTTAGAAGTCTTCAGTTCCCTACACCAGTAAAAACTGATTTTTCTCGTTTTTTTAATATACTTGAAATGTTGCATTTGCCACATATAAAAATAAGCTAGATTTTTACATTCGTGAGCTATGTGAAAGTATCGGACACAAACGTAAGAATATCGAACGCCATTTTTCGGGAATTATTTCAATTGCCCGATATGTGTGTGCAAAGTTATGCAAATTGCACTACTGATTTTTAAAAATAATTCTGTGTCGATTTGTCGCTCACTTTATACAATTTCATGAATTTGTAACATTCTACCGCACTCAAAATTTTCCGTTTGTCAAATTTTGGTTGGGAATCACCAGAAACAGTAAAAAAAATTTAAATTTATGGCCACACCACTCAAGCATTTGCCTAATAGATAAATGCAATTATTAAAAAAAAAGAAATCAGATTCATTGCATATTTTGCGAAAAAAACACGATTTCACGCATCTGGGAACTGGGCTTTATAAGGAGTTGCGCAAAAGTAAAAAGATTTTTTTTATCTGGGACCAGCGTTTATACCCATGATATTCAACCTGATATTATGAGATTTATTTTTCTACTCGATATTAATGATTAAATATAAATCAATTTTTGTGCAATAATTTTAAAAATATATATTGTGTTGCTTTTTCTATTATTTATATTTTGGCGATTTTCTTGCAACATTTTCTTATGCCTCATCTATTTAATTTCTTTTTTTCGACTTTGGTTTTTTTTAAGAAATAAATAAAAGAATTTCAAATAATTTGTAGGCGCCAAACTGGAAAGTGAAATAATCAGTTGATTTCCATCGATATCGCAATTTTTTCAATTAATATACCAAAATATTTGCAATGCGGTTGTCAATGCTATATGGAAAAAAAGGTTGTATATATGTACATTTAAGTCTAATAGCCTATTTCCACCTCACTCAGTTTTTCTACGTTTTTTAAAGTCCCGTTTCGGGGTTTCCATTTGCACGAACCGAGAAATATGGGCAAAGGTAAAATTTTCAATATGGCCGCTCTGAAATGTCAGCTGTTCAAATGTAAACACGAGTTGGCGAACAATTCAAAAAAAAGCACGCGCATTTTAAAATGGAAAATTTTATTAAATTGCAGGATTTTTATGAGGATTTTGACGAAGTAGAGGGAAAATTAGCGGAGTATAGAGTATAGGCCATTGCCAATAGTAAAGAAATCGCCATCAGTTTGGGGCTATGTACATAAGTAGATTTGCTGGCAGCAATGTAATATTTACATAAATACATTTACTTTTTAGCAACAGCATATGTGTTTGTCGGAGCGCGATGTTCCTGGAAACAACGAATCATTTTTTGAAGATAATTTTCGAATTAATAGGGAGGAGTTTGGCACCCTTGTGGAGCGCCTTTGTGAATTGGCCAAAAAAGGCACTACATTTCTCCTCCCATAACTCGACCAACATAGCCTATTGACGGCTTTCGAGTTTTTTGGCTCATCTAAAATATAAAAAATTTGCTTTAAAAAGCAAAATAAAATTTTAATTTTTCTATTTTCATACCTTGGCGCACTTAAATGTCAGCTGTTTGTTTAACATTCGGCCTGAACGTGAAAAAACCAAAGAAAACCGAGGTTATGGGTGCGGTGGAAATAGGTTATAAATGATGAAATAATTTATTGCGGACGATTTTGTTTTTGCGAGTTCAGAAGAAATTTGACAACTTATCTGGCTTCGCTTTGATTGGTCTTTTTTAAAAAAAAAAAAAAATTTTTTGTAATTTATGTTCTACTTTTTTTGTGTAATATGGTACAACAAATTATTCTTATATGGCAGCCTTGTAGGAAATATTCTGATACGTGGCAACGCTGACAAGACACAGCTGTCAGTCAATTTTTACCGAAAATGGCTGCACTTGTGCGATTTAATCTAATAGCGAGACCACAATTTGGTAAATAATTGAACGCATTTTAGATACATATGGCTGTGAAAGTGCTTCATTTCATTTTGGGCTTCTCATCATTATGCACACATTGTCAATAAACAATCCGACAAATTCCATTTGCAGTAGTAAAACAAATTATGTAATTTTTGCGCATATCAAAACAAACTTGTGAACTCTCTGCGAATTTTTCATTATTTAATCTATTGATCAAAATTTTTGTTTCTAGTGGCTGCTCTACAGCCTAGTGTGCAGATCCGACTGCAGAGCACACAAGCACCACCACCAGGCACTCCGCCCCCGCAATTGAAGACCAAATTTGGGCCTCTATCTGACGAAGATCGCATCTTTACTAACCTTTATGGTCGTCATGATTGGCGCTTGAGAGGCGCACAGAAACGTGGGGATTGGTATAAAACCAAAGAGATTGTGCTCAAAGGACCTGACTGGATCATTAATGAGATCAAGACGTCGGGTCTTCGTGGGCGTGGCGGTGCTGGTTTTCCAAGTGGCATGAAGTGGTCCTTCATGAATAAGCCAGGCGATGGGCGACCCAAATATCTTGTGGTGAATGCTGATGAGGGTAAGAATACTTCGTATATGATAATTTGGTTATATATTGTGTTCTTTCCAATAGGTGAACCTGGCACGTGTAAAGATCGAGAAATTATGCGCCATGATCCACATAAACTTGTTGAGGGCTGTCTTATTGCTGGACGAGCCATGGGTGCTCAAGCCGCGTATATATATATTCGTGGTGAGTTTTACAATGAGGCTTCCAACATGCAGTTGGCTATTGCTGAAGCGTATCAGGCCGGATTAATTGGCAAGGACGCTTGTGGTACTGGCTATGACTTTGACGTTTTTATGCATCGTGGCGCTGGAGCTTACATTTGCGGCGAGGAGACCGCTCTGATTGAGTCACTCGAAGGTAAACAGGGCAAGCCACGCTTAAAGCCACCATTTCCCGCTGATGTGGGTCTTTTTGGCTGCCCAACCACAGTCACTAATGTTGAAACCGTTGCCGTGGCACCAACAATTTGTCGTCGTGGTGGCAACTGGTTTGCTAGCTTTGGTCGTACGCGAAACTCCGGAACAAAGCTTTTTAACATTTCCGGGCATGTTAATACACCATGCACAGTGGAGGAAGAAATGTCCATTCCACTAAAGGAATTAATCGAACGTCATTGCGGCGGTGTCATTGGAGGATGGGATAATCTTTTAGGTGTAATTCCTGGTGGCTCTTCCACACCCATCATACCAAAGAAAGTGTGTGATGATGTAATTATGGACTTCGACGGCTTGATTGCAGCACAAACGTCACTGGGAACAGCAGCCATCATTGTAATGGACAAGTCTACAGATGTGATCAAGGCGATTGCGCGATTGATCTCATTCTATAAACACGAAAGTTGTGGTCAATGCACACCCTGTCGTGAAGGAATTGGATGGATGAATAAGATAATGACGCGGTTAGTAACAATAATTTTATTTTTTAAATTTGTTATTAACAAAACTATTATTTAAAAAAAAAGGTTTGTTCAAGGTGACGCTCAACCGGCTGAGATTGATATGTTGTGGGAGATTTCAAAACAAATAGAAGGGCATACCATTTGCGCTTTGGGAGATGGGGCGGCATGGCCAGTTCAAGGCCTTATTCGCCACTTCAGACCTGAAATCGAGAAACGAATGCAACAGCATGCACTGCACACAAAGCGCGCCAGCAATTAAAATTGATTCAACCTTATAGTTAATGCGATAAATTTTCTTGAAACCTTGTGCTATGTGTGTATGCCAATAAACTATGCGATTTAATCAGGAAATTATATCGACGCTTTTGGCAAATGTTACAGGATACTTTTTTTTTTACTTTTATGCATCATAAAAATGCGCAATAATATTTCAATTTAACTACTAATTTTCAATACCGAATTTAATATTTTTAGATTTAGTCTTGGGTATGAACTTCTGGTTGAAGATTACTGGCAAATTATTTATATACGGCACATTATATACCGATGAATCAAAACTTTAACTTATTTCGTATAAATTGTGTTGAATAATACTTTATTTGCCAGTGACGCCCACCAATAAACAATTGAATCGCAGTTTAGTTGTGGAATATCAAAGCATTTAGAGATGCTCGTTTTAATTTTGTTTTTAGATTTGAGTACAAAATGATAATGCTAAATATTAGTATAGTTATAAAGTTAATGGTATAGTAATCTCAATTGATTATTCCTGCCGTTAAATAGGCTGTCAGCGTAAGCTATTTAACAGTTAAATGCTTTTCAGACAAAAGTCTTAACAGTGTTCGATATTCTTAAGATCTAGCATTGGGTAATTTAATTCTATTAAGATGTGTGTAGTTTTAGAAGTATCGTCCTGTGTAGCTTCTCTTCAACTTCCTCTATCATAAAACATATAATTTAAGGTAAGGTTCCTTAAAGAGAGAACATTGATTTTTTGATTTCTATGCAAACTACGCATAGATAACAATATTATAATATGGCGTGGGCTATTATTTGTATGTGTATATACATAAATGTTAAGGGAACAAACGGTATAATCAAAATTGTATATCTGCTTAGAATAGTCGGCCAACTAATAGTACCAATGTACTGGTTTATCAAATGCTAACTTATGTTTCTGTGCACCGAATTAACTATCTGTTCTATTTTCGTTTACACAAGTTTATAATTTTTGATACTGTAGCTACAAATTAATGAAATGAGAAAAAGGCTCCAGAAATAATCGTTAAATTGAAATGCAAGCTCAATATTGGTTTTAAGTTTTAATAATTCGCTAAAAAAAATGATTATTTGCTTCACGGCTTGTCCAATAATTATTATATTTGAGCATAAAATGAAAATAATAATAATATATTGATTATTATATTATATCATTATTATAGTGATTATTATCTTATTTTTTGCTCAATTATTAAATTTTGTTTGTGAAAAAGTTCTATTAGATCTTAAATCCTATCAAAAATTAGTCCTACATATTATATATAACATATACATATATATATAGCATATTAGTATATATATACATATATATATTTGGGCAAAAAATAAAACTCAAAAATATTTATTTTTGATTAAAGCGCTGTCCCAGATGAGCAAAATTTTGAACTTGTTCAAAAACAATATATTTCTCACTCAAACATTTGCATATTGAAGAAATGTAATTATTTAAAGACAAGTAAGAAAGCTACAGTCGAGGGTGCTCGACTGTGAGATACCCACTACCCATTTTGAATAAAAACAAAATTTTTTCAAAATATACCAAACACTACAAAATACTAAAAATACGCCGAATGGTATATTTGGTATATTTATATAGTACT
This sequence comes from Drosophila nasuta, assembly GCF_023558535.2. NCBI lineage: Eukaryota > Metazoa > Arthropoda > Insecta > Diptera > Drosophilidae > Drosophila > Drosophila nasuta. Next base: position 1,072,391 of record NW_026869386.1, on the reverse strand, counting down.
ACATTCAAAATATACCATAGACGGGACAATATACCATATTGTCAGCCAAAGCAACTGTAAGTAGGCGTTTTTGCCCATACAGTAGTATTTCTGCAATAACTTCGACAATTCTGTGATCGCAACCAATTTTTCAAGAATCACAATTACTATAGTTATTATTGTATTATTCGAATTATTATTCGAATCTAGCTTTAAAATTACGCTTGTTATTCTAATTGTCTTGATTTGCGGGGACGAAAATGGGTGGTAAAAATTTTAAGCAAACTTGATCTGCGTGCAAACATAAAAAATGCTCTCGAAAAAAATTATAGCTCTATCTCTTATAGTCTCTGAGATCCAGTGTGTCATACGGACAGACAGCCAGACTGACATTGCTAGATCATCTCGGCTGATCAAGAATATATATATACTTTATAGGGTCGGAGATGCGTCCTTCCTTCTGTTTACATTCATTTCCTGCTGGTACAAAGTTATAATACCCTTCTGCCCTATGGGTAGCGGGTATAAAATTGGCGTCAATATCCCTAGCACATATTATTGCAACTTGTTTGCAATATTAATTAATGCTTTTCTTTTCACGAGAAAATGCTCAGACGCTTTCTTTTTCATTTTTTAATTCCGAAATAATAGGTTGTTTATTTTTCGCATGTGGAACTGCTAATTTGACACTCATACATTCTAGTATCGAAGTATCGATACTCTTAAATATATATATTTTTATTTATTTTTAATACAGAGTGTTACGCGGAAAAAAAAACTCGACTTCGCACATCTAGGAACAGCGTTTTAGTACTTAATTTTAACTCAAAGAATACTAACATTTTTTTTGGTGGTAAAAACAATTAGAAATCAGGAAGTCTAGGTGAACTTGCCTAATTTAAAATAAAAGGAGAATAATAGTATGGTGAAAGTGAAAGATAAATTTGAATGCATTTTGACCAAAGGGCAATAATAACAACATATGTATGTATGTATAAGATATAAAAAACAAACAATGCCAATAGTGTTTCTTATTTGAATAACCTTATTTTTATTTGATTTTAGATTGTGTGTATCTTGAATTGCTAAGCTTGACTTATTGCTTATTTATGAGAAGGAACATTGTACAATTATTTTTTTATTCATTCAGCTTAGTGACTAAACAACATTTTAAAGAAATCACTAGATGAGTTCTTTAAATTTGTTTTTGGTTTCGCTAAGATTGGTTTTTGCAAATATTTTTTAATTTTTTCTTTACTTTAAACTGAGAATCTGGAGAAACAGTGCATCACTGTAGTATCGATTATAATTATTATAATAACATATACATACATACATATACATATACATATACATATACATATACATATACATATACATATACATATACATATACATATACATATACATATACATATACATATACATATACATATACATTATACATTATACATATACATATACATATACATATACATATACATATACATATACATATACATATACATATACATATACATATACATTATACATATGCATATACATATACATATACATATCAAAACTTATGGCGTCGGTGTTATACGATGTAAAGGAAAAGGGATGCGCCAACCACTGATTTATGTAAATATGATTTTTGTGAAATTAATTAGTTACATAAATTGATATATGTTTTCATTATAGTTATTATGTATTCTAAGTGTAATCAGTTTTAGAAAAAAATTAGAAGATATTTTATGGGTAAAAAGCTTATGAAGTTGAAAGTACAAAATACATTATACATATATGTACATATATAAATTTTAGTTTAGTATCACACTAGTAGAGATAATGCGAGGAGGCCTGAGCTCTGTACTGCTTCGGTGTTAGTTTAATCAACTTCGGATTGAAAGCTCCCAGTGCTGCCTCGTTTGTAGAAGAAGCTGCTGGCGGTACAGTGTTTGATCTAAAGCGTGAACGCAGAAAGTTTTGCATAGAGCGCAGGCGTATTATGGGAGCACATGGCGATTGTCGTAGCGTGTTATTGTTGAGTGCCCAATAAATTACTGGACTAATTGCCGAATAAAAGTATCCTGTAATTGAAGAAAAATAGTAATAGTAATAGTAATAGTAATAGTAATAGTAATAGTAATAGTAATAGTAATAGTAATAGTAATAGTAATAGTAATAGTAATAGTAATAGTAATAGTAATAGTAATAGTAATAGTAATAGTAATAGTAATAGTAATAGTAATAGTAATAGTAATAGTAATAGTAATAGTAATAGTAATAGTAATAGTAATAGTAATAGTAATAGTAATAGTAATAGTAATAGTAATAGTAATAGTAATAGTAATAGTAATAGTAATAGTAATAGTAATAGTAATAGTAATAGTAATAGTAATAGTAATAGTAATAGTAATAGTAATAGTAATAGTAATAGTAATAGTAATAGTAATAGTAATAGTAATAGTAATAGTAATAGTAATAGTAATAGTAATAGTAATAGTAATAGTAATAGTAATAGTAATAGTAATAGTAATAGTAATAGTAATAGTAATAGTAATAGTAATAGTAATAGTAATAGTAATAGTAATAGTAATAGTAATAGTAATAGTAATAGTAATAGTAATAGTAATAGTAATAGTAATAGTAATAGTAATAGTAATAGTAATAGTAATAGTAATAGTAATAGTAATAGTAAATTTGAATGCGGTACTCTATCGATATACCAAATATAATATTTGGTATATTTTTAGTATTTTCGGTATATTTTGAAAATAATACCGCAATATTTTACTTTTATTCAAAATGGGTAGCGGATATCTCACAGTCGAGCACACTCGACTGTAGCTTTCTTACTTGTTGTTTTAACATGTCAGAGTTCAATAAGTACTGCCAAAATGAATTATAGCACTATTTGTTACAGTATCTGAGATCTGAGTAGCGTGCAAAAATTATGGGCCGCGGCCAAATTGTTAATCTTCATAATATAAATCAAAAGAATAATTTTGAGGGTAAGGAAACTTTTTACTTCAATCTGATCAAGCTAGAATCTTGACGATCGTTAAAAATACAATTGGAATAAACTTGTTTCTGAGGTGTATTCATTAATAAATCACTTATTAATCCAAATAAGTGTTCAATTTAAAATGAATGTTAAATATCAAAGTATTTTAAGACAATTTTTTCGTAAATTGCCACGTCGAACAGGAAAGTGTACAGGATAAGCAGTCCCTTTGGTCTATTTCGCACTGGTAAAATGCACGAATTCTAGTCCGTCAGTCCACATCTTGGACTTTAGTCAGGACAGACGTTTATTTGAATCGCCACATGATGCCAAATTATTCAAATCATGCATTCATGAACATGCGAAACTCTTTTGGAGACAAAAACGTTAAACTTGGATGTATCTTCGTGTATCCCATCCAAGGCTACAGGTAAAACTTGGCAATCGCCTTGTTTTTTTTGTGTGCCTCGAGCATCTCATAAAACGTTAGAAAAGATAGACAACAACAAATTATCAGAGGTGGCCCCACGCTAACCTGAAGACTTTGTCAGATTAAGAAATTTAATTAATTTTTCTCGACCCGGCTCTAGCTCTCCAAATAATCCTTCAGGGTCACTGGCACACAATTTGTTAATTGGAAACTTTAACTTCCTTGCGGATTTGAATTGCGTCTGCAACAAAAGCGAGCAGGTACTGGAATTTTTCAAGCTTAATCAAATGCTCCTTGTTTCGTAACACAGTGGTAACCATTACAATAAAATTCATTTTGCATTCAATATCACAGGGTGCTCGGACAGCATCTTTCATGGTTTGGTTCACTGTATTTGTTAAAAGTAAATAGGATGAACTGGGACAATAAGGACTGATTACCGCTGCAATAAACTTGTGTGTTTGTGTCCGAGTAAGTGTGTTTCTGTACGACCTTGTGGTCACAGTTGTGGCGGAACCGAAATATCATGATTGTGTTTTTGGGACCGAAATGCTCCGAATCAGCTTGGAAAAAATACAGCATCGACAGTAGAATATCGAATACACACAATAAATTAAGCACTCCGAATGGAATGTATGTATGTAGCTGTCAAACTGACGGTTCCACATATGAAAAAAATGAAAAATAATGAATTTAAAAACTATGAAATAAAAGCCTGTAAGACATTGAGAAATAGCATTTATTAATACTGTAAAGTCGCACGTCTGCATATGAAATTTAAAATTAAAACAAGTAAGAAAGCTACAGTCGAGTGTACTCGACTGTGAGATACCCGCTACCCATTTTGAATAAAAGAAATATATTTTGCGATATTTTTCTCAAAATATACCGAATATACTGCAAAAATACTAACAATACCAAACAGTATATTTGGTATATTGATATAGTACCGCATTCAAAATATACCATAGGCGGCACAATATACCAGATTGTCATCTAAAGCAACTAAGAACCCTAGTAAGTAGGCGTGTTTGCCCAAAAGTATTTCTTTAATAACTTCGACAATTTTCATCTGATCGCAACCAAATTTCAGGAATCAGGAATCATAACTACTATAGTTATTATTAAATATACCAAAATTCGCAACTAGCTTTAAAATTACGCTTGGTATTCGATATTTTTGATTTGCGGAGGCGGAAGTGGGCGTGGCAAAAATTTGAAACAAACTTGATCTGCGTGCAAACATAACAAATGCTGTCGAAAAAAAATTATACATAGCTCTATCTCTTATAGTCTCTGAGATCCAGTGTTTCATACGGACGGACGGACAGACACACAGACGGACAGACGGACATGGCTATATCGTATCCGCCGTTGACGCTGATCAAGAATATATATACTTTATAGGGTCGGAGATGCCTCCTTCTACCTGTTACATACATTTCCTGCCGGCACAAAGTTATAATACCCTTCTACCCTATGGGTAGCGGGTATAAAAAAATATTTCAAACACGTTGAAACAAAATTTGCTGGAGATTGTGTCGACATAGGAATGTGCAAAGATTGTTACTTCATCTATTTCTTTCAATAGTTTCACATATTTATATAGGTAATTCTCTGAGAGATGTCGCGTGAGACGATATCCTGAAACAATTTTATAATTTTTTATAATAGATGTGTCGTTAATTTAAAAAAAAAAATGCAATTCAACTATTTTTATTTAACATCAAAGTTGCGCGTTAAGTGTGTACGCAGACTTTTCCTGGTTAGTGTATATAGCATCAAAACTTTTAACTGCCGCAACATCAGAACCGTCGACAACACATTGTTGATGTTGTAATGCATTAATTTGTGGAACATAGTAAATATAAAAAGTAAGTGTAATAAGTTTCGATAGCACGTCCTCGAATACCGGCTGAAGCTAAGGTGCAACGCTCTTTGTTCAAAAATATCTGAGCCATAAACTGGTTCAACTCCCCTGACGACATCATAATTACAAAACCGTCCATAAACGTATTTTGGAGTTGTTTACTTGCTTTGCAGTTACATGGGAAGACATTGAAAAAATAACTTTCAAACACTTTTCTCGGATATCAAATATACATATTAGGTATTGTAAAATACGTCTGCAAACAATACATAATTGAGAAGCGCGAAAACGTCATAACTCATTTTAAGAATGCGTATTCGCATCGAAAAATAGCAGAAATAGTGCATGTGAGTCATTAGACAGTGCAAAGCACCGCGAGATGACTCCGGTAAAGCAACTTTAATGGTAGAAATGCGCAAAAGAAGCCGTTTATATGTAGAAAGAATCTAAAGACTCGATTGAAATTTCCCATTCACTCTATTATATGAGGGCAAATTAAATTGTCAGCCAACGAATCTGAGACCCCTCGTAAATAGGCTTTTGCCCATACAAAAGTATTTCTTTAATAACTTCGACAATTTTTATCTAATCGCAACCAAATACACCAAAATATACGAAAATTCGCGACTTGACCATTAAAACTTCGCTAGTTATTCGAGTTTTTCATCACTTTGTGGGAGCGGAAGTGAGCGTGGCAAAAATTTGAAACAAACTTGATCTGCCTGCAAACATATCAAATGCTGTCGAAAAAAAATAATAGATCTAACTCTTATAGTTTCGAATATCTAGAGGTTCATACGGATCGTCCCGGCTGTTGACGCTGATTAAGACTATATATACTTTATAGGGTCGGAGATGCCTCTTATGGCTGTTACATACATTTCCTGCCGGCACAAAGTTATAATACCCTTCTACCCTGTGGGTAGCGGGTATATTGACCCCTTCAGTACAAATGAACAAAATTGTATTTTCGAATAGGTAGTCTTGGTATACGACTTCTACTGTAGCAATAAACTGGCTAATATACCATTCAAAACGCTCAAAACTTTTTTAATAGAGAGTAAGAAAGATAGATCAAGAAGGTTACCTTTAATCGTTAAATATTTAGTAAACAGTTGAAACAATGTATGTATCTTACCCAGTAAAAGACTAAAGTATATGGAAGCCTTGCTGCAGTATTGCTTATAGCCAAAATTCTTATAGAATATACAGAAGACATGAGGCGCCCAGCATAGAATGAAGATGAAGGCGGAAGCAACTAGCATATTTGCCAAATCTCGACGGGAACGTAGCGTCGACGTTTGTGGTAGAGGTATACCAGGTGTGACGGGTCCGCGTCCTGAACGATGAATACGCTGCCGTTGTGAATGGGCACGAATCTCCCTCATAGCTCTGCATGGTGTTAAGTATAATTATAGTCATAAATATGAAATTATCTAATTATTTTACCTTGGTGATATAGGGTTGTTGGAGCGATAGGACCCGGGCTCCAAGGCCGCGCTAGATCCTGGCAAGCATGGTTTTAAGTTATGCAATTGAATATCTCCAGGACTGACTGTAATTTGACCTTCAACATTGCCGTTTGAGGTATCATCTACAGTTGTGACTCCGCCGCATGCTGCGTGTTGAGCATTGGCACATCCTGTAACAATAACCATGTGCGTTTGACGACGCAGTATCGGCATCGGTAACGGCAGTTCACCATGCGCCGCACGAGCTGTCAATGATAATGCACAGAGCTTTCGACGAACTCCATAGTGGTTAAGCAACACGCCGAGACCGGGTAAAATAAATACGACTATCGTATGAAATATGATAAATGACATGAACATATTGTTAGCACCTAATTCAGACGTGCAGCTGATGCTAACGGGATTTGGCGTTGTACTGGTGCTTGCACCAGAGCCCTTAATAATCACTGACTTTGCAATTATTTTATACGCAAATAAAAATGGCATGCTTATGACTGCTGAAGTAATCCATGAAAGCATTGCCAATGACACGTGCAGATGGCGACGCTGTCTTAATTGCGCCAGCCTCGGATGCTTAACGGTTGCATAACGATCCAGAGAGAGCATGAAGAATGAAATAGTACTTGCGGCTACTGGCATAACCTGCGGATATAAAATATATGTATGGATAATTGTATAATGTCGACGAAGTATTCATTATAATTATCATGTTAGTTTTATATACTTTTTATTTTAAAATAATAGTGAACAAGTAAGAAAGCTATCGCCGAGTATGCTCGACTGTGAGATACCCCCAACACATTTTCAATAAAAGCAATTCGTAAAATATATTACAATCACGGTTGCCATCAAAAAAAATTTTTTGTACCAAAATTTTGAAAAATGTACCAATTTTACCAAAAATGTACCACAAATATTTTCACGAAAGATTTTTTGTATTGCACAAATTGTGATTCACAGTATATAACTGTTTACGTAGTGATAGACCTTAGATTGACGCATACATATTTTCTCAATTGACAAATCGACTGTATGAGATATTTTCCAGTGTTAGTCATGGTTCAATTTCTAACTGATACAAAATTTGTGTCTGGTGGAACAGAGCCATTTGTTAAAATAATATGAGTGAACATAAAATTTTATGAAAAATTTAAATTCTAGACCAGGCATATTGAAAATGTACCAAAATGGAAAAAAGTGATCCAATTTACCAACGCATAAAAAATGTACCAGTTTTGGTACATTTGTACCAAAAGTGGCAACCGTGATTACAATATCGTTATTGTACTACATACATTCAAAATATATCATAGAGTACAAAATATACCAGATTGTCAGCCAAAGGAACCTAATTGAAGTACAAAAATATTTCCTCAATAACATCTAAAATATTTATCTGATTGCAACCAAATTTTCAGAAATTTTAAATACTGTATTTATTATTGTACGTACCAAAAATCACGATTCTAGCCTCGATTTTTTCCATTTGCGGAAGCGGATATAGGCAGGTAATAAATTTTAAACAAACTTGATCTCTATCTCTTTTAGTCTTTGAGATCGGTGAGATAGGTGTTCATACGGACGGACAAACAGACGGGCTGCAGACGGCTGTTGACACTACCCAATGGGTAGTACCCATAGAATAGAAAGCCTCCAGCAATTGTATGTAATACAAAATCGAATTGCAAGCGTAATTACACCCGTTACCCTTAGGGTAGAAGGGTATTATAACTTTGTGCCGGCAGGAAATGTACGTAACAGGTAGAAGGAGGCATCTCCGACCCTATAAAGTATATATATTCTTGATCAGCGTCAACAGCCGAGACGATATAGCCATGTCCGTCTGTGTGTCTGTCCGTCTGTCCGTATGAACACCTAGATCTCAGAGACTATAAGAGATAGAGCTATAATTTTTTTTCGACACCATTTGTTATGTTTGCACGCAGATCAAGTTTGTTTCAAATTTTTGCCACGCCCCCTTCCGCGCCCGCAAATCAAAACAAGTAAGAAAGCTACAGTCGAGTGTACTCGACTGTGAGATACCCGCTACCCATTTTGAATAAAAGCAATATATTTTGCGGTATATTTATCAAAATATACCAAATATACGACAAAAATACTAAAAAAATATACCAAATGGTATATGTGATATATCGATATAGTACAGCTTTCAAAGTATACCATAGACGGCACAATATACCAGATTGTCAGACAAAGTAACTAAGACCCCCAGTAAGTAGGCGTTTTTGCCCAGACAAAAGTATTTCTTTAATAACTTCGACAATTTTTATCTCATCACAGTAACTCGACTGTAACTTTCTTACTTGTTTTTATATATTTGGTATATACATATTTGGTATATACATATATACATATACAATATGTACATATGTACAATCATAAGTTGTCTTTATGATTTGGCTGTGATAAGATAAAAATTATAGATGTTATTTAGGAAATCATTTTATATACTCTATAGTATATTTTAAATGAAATAGTATTATTCTATATTCGAACTATTTTTGCATCAAAGAATTTACCTGAACAAAGTGTATAAGCTTGCAAAGTAAGAGAGGTAGAGATCTGGTTCCGCGATTCATGGCTAAATTCAGGAGTGTGACAGGTGCTGATATGCCTGTAACTAGTAAATCCGCAATGCATACACCCAACAACAGTGGATTTCTCAATCTTACAGATGAGGCCGAGCACAGTGTGAGTACCAACGTAGAATTTCCTACAACCCCACCGAATACAACCAAACCATAGCTAATGGCTAACAGTAAGATTGTTATCGATGGAATAGCATGTTCAGTGTCTCCACTAGCCTCTGGGCCATAAGAATTTGTTATCGTGAAATTTCCGTAATTATCGTAGTCGAAATCATGACCTCCAGGTTCAAGACTTCCACCTCCATCATAAGAATTTTCGTTAAGAAGTGTGTAATGCAAAACTTGGGTTTTGATATTGCCTTGGCTTACGATATTAATATTGCTATCGACTGTGGCTTCTAGTTGTTGGTGTCGACGGTATGTATTTTCCCACCATTGTTGCAGGTTGTTGTCATTCATTCTTCAACAACAGATGTGTATTACTAATTCTTGGCGTTGCCGATCGTTGTAGCGCTTGTCCAGCTGCCTCATTGCTTACTCAGTTTATAGGCTCTTTAGCTGTTTTAAACAAAAAAAAAAAAAAACAACAAATACAATTAAGTTTTTAGCAGAATTTCATTTATCAATTTTAGATTTCAGAGATATATATGATATTATTCTTAAAATATACCAAATTAATATATAAAAACTACCAAAATATACCGAACGTCATATTTAGTATATCTATATACTCTCACGTTCAATACATAGCATGGAGTTTTAAATATACCAGATAGTCAACCAAAACACTTAAATCCCGAATACAGCAACCTTTTTTTGGGTATAAAATAATCTCTTAAAAACATACATATGTATACATAGTACAATTTTTATCCGATAGCAACCAGATTTTAAGGAATAATAAATACTGTAGCATAAAAACTACGCTTCCAAAAAACCAGCTTATTTAACGTGCAAAAATAAACAAGTGGTGTCCAAAACAAATTGTATGTAAATAGCTATAGCTTTTGAGACCTTGTTCATGCATCAGCATACGTATGGATGTGTATGGATATACTATACACTAACCAGAAAAAGTCTACGGACACACTTAGCGCGCAACTTTAATGTTAAATAAAGTTGTATTAAAGATATTGCCTCCTTTCTTTTAAATTAACGATACATACGATACTTTACGTCTGTTACAGATAAGTCTAATACTCTGTTTATACCCTATTTCGACCAGGTGCATCTGCTTCAATGATGCGATTCTATGATGCAAGCAGTTACACTAAAGTGTCATCACACGAACAGCTTATTAGTAAACAAGTACACAAACTCTGGCGACACTGAGGGCATTCAAAAATTAAAAGTTTATACAAATTTTATTTCTTATTCATTAATTGACTGTTTTTTTCTTGTTTTAAGCCATGTTTCCAGATGAGTGAAATCGACTTTTTTCCGCCCAACTTCATATAAAAAAATGGCCTTGCTAAATTTTTGCGGCGTAATTTCGTTCCGTAGTTTAAAGCAAAAAAATCGATACTCCGATTCTTGAATGTATGTGGATATCAAATAAGCAGTTTCACATGTGAAAAAATAGACAACCTAATATTCCCATTCATATTCGCAAAGTGAAGCGAACTATAAAGATGAATAATTAAAAAAAAAAATAAAAAGAAAGCGTCTGAGGCATTTTCTCATGAATCGAAACACATTAACATTAATTAATAATTTGGAGTCGCAAGACTATATATGAAATTTTAAATCAAAAATATAGTGCAACGAAGTTGAAATAATGTGCGCTTGGGATATTGTCGCCATAAAAATAGGAATATTATTTCATCTAATTTTTTTTTAAATAATTGCATTTATTTAATAGGCAAATGTTTAACTGGTGTGGCCATAGATTTTTGTGTTTTTTTTCCATTTCCGTGCCAAATTTAGGTTGCTAAAAACGATCACTCGAGAATTTGTGAAACTTGCGAAATATATTGCATTTTTGCAAAATTTTCTTCATTTGGGAACTGCGCTTTACATTATAATAAGTAGCCCAAAGCCTATTTTCGAAGGAGCGGGTTGGCTGAACGGTGTCAAAATCCTAATATGCAACATTGTCCTGGCTGATAATAACCGCCTCAAACAAAGTTGAATGTCGATGAACCTGGCAAGCAGCACGTGATCAAGAGAGGTGGAGGCAGATCTCGGACTAGATAACCTGACCAACTCAATCTAACGATATCAACTAAAGGTACCCATGAGGCGAATGGAGAGTCCTTGACAGACTTTCCTTCTCTGACCATAAGCTGCTGTCCAATCAAAAGAGTGTAGCGTTGAAACTCTTAAAAGAATAATGACACCCAGCTCCCGATAATGACCCCTCTCGCTGATCTAATAACCAACAATATAATAAATAAAGCAATTAACTGCAATCCATCTCTCTAGAAGAGCTCTAAGATCATTTTCGTGATGAAGGCGTCCCAATGCAATCGTGTGAGACTCAATGACTTCAGAGCAATCAGCCTGAAGGACTTTTTGCTAAAACATTTGGAGAAACTACTTGACCTGACCTGACCTGACCAGCATGTGTTCTCTAAGGGCAAGTCTATCGAGACTGCTCTCCATGCTCTTCTAGCCTGCATCAAAAATTCAGACCACTATAAAGCATATGCCTTGGGGGGTCTTTCTTGACATTACCATTATGATGGGCCTTACTTCAGTCAACACGGCACCAGTGATCCACCGATGAGTACCGTCTAGTGATACTCACCAGAGTGGGGTAATCTCTCTCCCTCTGGAATTTGGTTGCAAATAGCCTGCTACTGAATCTTATTAGACGGGCTCCGAAGTTAATTATTATAACTGGAATAACATTTTCTGAATAGTTTTGATAAACACGATTTTAATGAAATAGGTGTATATTATAAGGCCGCTGGGCGATAGCTGATAGGTTTTGATTTCGTTATGATGAATGATATTTTTATTTGACTGGGAAATATAAATGTGTAAAGAAAATATGTAGCAGGATAGCATTATATATAATCCTAATATGACATAGAGATAACTATGTGCATATTTATTTTCTTCGCTAAGACGAATATGCATATGTTAAGATAACTTAACGTAAACTTAAATCTTATTTCGTACTGCATGATTTTAACTACATCAAATCAAATACGACAAATGTTTAACGAAACTCCTAAGGTTTGGAATCATCGCCAGGATAACTTTGATATCATCATTGGATATAGCGCTTGCATTAATAAAATGTTGACTGTTACGGCGTGAGTCACCCTCATCTGCTGATACAGGGAATGATTAAGACGCTGTCAATGTGCGCAAGAGCATGATACAATAACACAAGGTAGTCCCGTCGTGCGCCTTTTCGTTCGGTTTCAGTCCCTTAACGTTCAGTGCGCTCGCGCTTGTTGAAGGGATAGGTTGTATGTGGACGATTTTTTCCCTAAATATTAACCCTTGTGCAAGACAAAAATGTGAGATTGCAATTATATTATATATGTATGAACTTTATGATAGAATGAAGAACCTGAACAAAAAAATTAGTAATCAAAAACAAAAACAACGATTACTGTCAACTTCTAAACTATAAAAAATTAAATTATAAAAAACATTTCAACGCTTTTTAAGGGTTTTAAGGGTTAATCCCAAATCTCTACTGTCGATTCTTTCGCACTCAGTAGGCGGAGTCGTTTCACTCGCATTTATGTATGGTATATGTAGATAACGGACAGCTTTTGCCGACGGGACTACCTTGTATAATTGTATCATGCGCAAGAGTGCTTGCGTAAGTGTATGCATGTATGCTTTTGTATACAAAAGCTTAGTATAAAGCGAGCTTTGAGAGTATGTGTGGCTTACTTCGATGCCGGTGTTGTGCTTTGCTCTTGTGTTATTTTGTGTGATTGGGACAGCAGTCGACATTAGTGTGTATCAAGTTTCATGGTGGTAGTATTTTAGCCGCCGTGGATTTTTTATGTTTGGTATGCAAGTGTTGTTAACGTCGACACTTTTGCTTTTTGCTGTTTTTTGTGGCTGTTGTTTCTAGATGATTTGACGTAGCATTAATCTGTTTAAAATGTGCGAATTTTAATATAGTACGTTAAAATCAACATGAACTTGTAAAGCTGGCATTATTTTGTAAGAATAGCCTGTTGAATGATTCTTGCTGATGAGGCAAATTTTATTTAGTTAATAAAATGTATTGGTAAATCTTTTAAAAATTCACAATATTTACAAATACGTATATATGTATGCATACAGACATGTATTTTGCCACATCATTTGAAAGTTATTATGGAATTTTTATAAAACATACTCGAATTTTCTTACATATCGGTCTTTTCATATGTATCTATTTGGTAGTTTATACTAAGGGCTTTCATGTATTGTTGAATACCAGCAAGTAGCCAAGAGTCTTGAATCTACCCCGCATTGTATAATATTCATCAAACGCAAATAAAGAAGTTTCTATAGTATACAGCTGTGGGTACATAAATATGTAGCAGTCAGTGCAGCTATTGTCCGTATATTCTATAATACTAAAACCAACAACAGATATATTACATAAATATATACATATAGTGTTTTTTTTTTAAGTTTACTGTGCTTACGCACGCACTCATATTGAGGCTCTAAAAAACCTCATAACAGGTAGTATCTAAAGATGGATCAACAGCACAATGTTTTTACGGAGCACGCTCTGCACATACTACATACACATATTACGACTCAGTGTGTATGTGTATACGTAATAACTTACACATTAACTGATGCGCACTTCATTTGAAGTAAAGTACATCTTAGAAATTGGTGTAACAGTTAATTTTTTGTTATTTTTACATTATTGAAGGCACTGCAATTTTCAAACACATCTATTTTCCTCCTATCTCGCGGATGCGTATTTGTTGTTCTGATTTTATTTTTGTTATAGTTTATCAAATATGTACATTGGCAAAGCATTTAAATAATTTTATTTGTCTTGAAACATTTATTTTTTTGTTGAAACATTATTTTATGCAATGTCGTAGTTATGTAGGTGTATAAAATGTATTTATATTTCTGTATGTTGGAAAAACAAAACTAAAATAAAACTGAATGTGCGGTGTGCAAAAAAAGCTTCTTGACGACGCACATTTCACGAAAAGACTACAGCAGAAGACTGTCCTGTGTGACTGTCAAATTTATGGTGATTGAGAAGCCTGAGGCGAGTCCGGAGTTAAAAGTCACGAGAGACCCATAGCGAGAGAGCGCCAAGGAATCGGAAATTACAGAGCTTTTACGAGGAAATGCAAAGCTTTTTTCGGGCGACCAACCGATAAACTTTCGCTATCATTCGTTACGACTTAAATATCTGAAATCTAAAAATATGAAGTAAATAAAACAAAAAAACTACTTTTGTCTTTTAAAAAAATTAATATAATATATATTATATATTATATAATGATTAAAATTTGATTTTAATTTCATAGGCTAAGCTATGAATATGAGCTATATCTCACATTTAAAGGCAAGTAACTTTTTTTAGGTGAAGCAGTATTGCCAACTCTTCGTATCTTAGCTTTCGTATGATGGCAATCTAAAAAAAAAATATATACATATGTATGTCACGCGCCAAAATTTTAAATAATTTTTAATACATTAAAAAAAATTACCTTTCATATAATTTATTTTTATTTTATTTTATACCATTATAAATGTAAAACATCATTAATCTGAATTTATCAGATAACTTAAGATTAAAAGATACTGCATGTGTGTTTGTCTACACAATAATTTAATAGAAATCTGTTAAAACTACGAAACACCGTTATATAAAAAGTATGTAGTACAGAACTATACATTTAGAATGTTTGTATATGGAATCAGCAGTAGCAGGAATTTGATGCGTCTCTAAAACACCTTCTCTTGAACTTTTCCACCGCCAACTGTTCTTTACGAAGGCTATCAATAGCAGTCTGTTAAAATGCAATATAAAAACATTTAAAAACTAAAAAATTTAATAATCGAAATCAAAACAAGAAATCAGCTCAACCCGATAACAAGCGTTACGTTGAATATGAAATGTGCTACGACTGTCTCAGTGCTGAATTCAAAAATATTCGAACAACCCAAAATTAGATAAAAGTAGAATTTGGTGTGCATTTGACCAATAACAAATTCCTGTGGTGGGTGAACAGCTGGGTGTGGGAGAGTTTAGTTTCAGTTTAGATTTAAAAAAAAAGAACCGTCGTCGCATGCAGATGTGTATTTATTGTGCTACCACCTATACTCCTATTCTCAAAATGCTAAAAATATTACAATTAAATTTAAATGGATACCTTAATAATTATAACCACCTACAAATACTAATAAAAAAACACCACCCCAAAATAATATCCATCCAAGATACACACCTCCACTCTAATAATAGTATTCCCATCCCAATAAACTTCACTCTCTACCACATAAATAACTCTAACCATCCTTAGGCTTCACAACTCCTTACAACAACAACAAACCCAAATTCGCAATAAAAGCTTTGACTCAATCGCCGTTACCGTACAATCTAAAATCAAATTCACTATAATCTCCAGTTACATTCCATTCACTGCAAGATACTTATAATCATATCGACACTAGTGACCACTTCCCGATCCTAATCCAACTCTTTGAAAATGAACCAACCGACTCCTCCACCATTAAGCCTAAATTCAACATTGATAAAGCTAACTGGTCTCTCTATCAAAAACTCAGTAAACAACTTTCCGACAACAGGCCTCCCAGCTAACAAATAAACCAAGAAACGCCCACATTTGCTCCATCATAAGGCATTTATCCATTCCACAACATCATCCAATCTCTTCCAAACTGGTCCCATAATGGGACACTGACCTTCAAACACTAAAACCAAAAAAAAAAAACTTACGTAATAATATAAACACTGCCAATATAATAACTTACAAAAAAGCACACGCAATACTTAAACGTGAAATAAAACAAAAAAACGTAAAGCCTTGCACGAATTTACCTCAGACATAAATCCACATACTCCAATTCCAACAATTTGGAAAAAAATCAATAGATTCTGTGGCCTCAAAACCAACTTCCAGATTCAGTGTCTCATTAACCTTAGTAATACATCCGACACTTATACAAACAAATATGATATCTCCAAAGCCCTATGTGAATTCTGGTCAAATGCTTCACTCAACAATAACTTCCATCCTACCTTCAGATCACCCAAAGAAAACATAAGCTACAATTTTTCCCACAGTACCTCCTTCCTAACCCAACCCTTAAAATGTGATTTCTCTATTATTGAATTGAAAAGCGCCATAAACCAACTTAAAGTCAAAACACCAGGTAGAGACCGAATCAGTTACCCAATGATAAACAAGTAAGAAAGCTACAGTCGAGTGTGCTCGACTGTGAGATACCCGCTACCCATTTTGAATAAAAGCAATATATTTTGCGGTATTATTCTCAAAACATACCAATTATACTACAAAAATACGAAAAATGTATTTTGGGGTATTATTATAAAAAAATACAAAATATACTAAAAACACTAAAAAATAGACCAAATGGTATATTTGGTATATCGATATAGTACCGCATTCAAAATATACCATAGACGGCACAATATACCAGATTGTCGGCCAAAGCAAATTAGACCCCTAGTAAGTAGGCGTTTTTGCCCATACAAAAGTATTTCTTTAATAACTTCCACGATTTTTATCTGATCGCAACCAAATCAGGAATCATAACTACTATAATAGATATTATATATACCAAAATTCGCAATTCTAGCTTTACAATTACGCTTGTTATTCGATTTTTTGATTTGCGGGGGCGGAAGTGGGCGTGTCAAAAATTTGAAACAAACTTGATCTGCGTGCAAACATAACAAATGCTGTTGAAAAAAAATTATAGCTCTATCTCTTATAGTCTCTGAGATCTAGGTGTTCATACGGACGGATGGACAGACGGACAGACACACAGACGGACAGACGGACATGGCTCGATCGTCTCGGCTGTTGACGCTGATCAAGAATATACTTTATAGGGTCGGAGATGCCTCCTTCTACCTGTTACATACATTTCCTGCCGGCACAAAGTTATAATACCCTTCTACCCTATGGGTAGCGGGTATAAAAAATCTACCAGATTCGGTAATGCTAAGGCTACTCAAGCTCTACAACAATATCTTCAATGCACACATCCCTCAACAATTTAAAATAAGCAACATCATCCCAATATTAAAACCAGATTCAAGCAAAGCAAAAATACCTTCATATCGTCCTATATCTCTAAATAGTTGTCTATCCAAAGTCCTTGATAAAATTATTTCTAAAAGACTATGGTGGCTAGTTAACAACAGCCAGCTACTCGATAGTCGTCAAATGGGCTTCAGAAAGGGTAAATTGGCATCTGACTCTCTAGCAACGCTAGATTATCTGACTATCACCACACTATCTACAAAAAGTCACCTTTCTATAATTTCGCTAGACTTCTCAAAAGCATTTGACAAAATAGGAATTCACACTATCATAGATGAACTTGTTGATTAAAAGTTAGGACCAAAAATGATCAAATATATAATAAACTTCCTAACTAATCGAAAAATCTGCGTACAAATTCAAAACACACAATCCCAACCTTTACCACTTGAGAATGGAATCCCACAAGGATCACCATTATCCGTAATCGTTTTTTGCAATTGCCTATAACAAACTCAATAGAATCATAGGTCTTACCAAATCATTCGAATTTACGGCATACGCAGACGACTACACAATTATAAATAGACACAAAAGAAGAGACACGTCAATAAATTTAACCACCCTCCTCACAGACATTCAAGAATGGTGCAATTACTCTGGAGCCAGCCTCTCCATCCCTAAATCCAAATATTTACACGTTTGTCGTAAGAAGAAATGTAACTTCAAAGTACTTAGCACTTTCCATCTAAAAAACGAAAAATCGTTAAAAATATTGGGTATTACTATAACTAATAATTATAAGTGGGACGCACACATAGATCATTTAGTAATACAAATTTTTAAAAGACTAAATATTATAAAATGCCTCTCTAGCACTAGCTTTAACTGCCACATTAAATCTATTATTTGTGTAATCAACTCAATAATCATGTCAAAAATTGATTATGGGTTATTTCTATACGGAAGGGCGCCCAAGTCAAAACTAAATAAAATAAAAACGATATACCACTCAGCTATTAGAATAGCCTTCGGAGCATTCATTCTTCACGCATGTAGATATGCCGAAAAACAAACAGAAAAATTCGCTATATGCACCGACTCACTCTCAGCCCTTACAGCTCTTGAAAACCCAAATAACTCTACATACTATACATTAGAAATCAAAAAAATTATCTATAAATACAAATACAAATTCACTCTGATATGGGTCCCAGGCCACTCCGGCATCATAGGCAACGAGCTTGCAGACCTAGCTGCTAAGCAAGCAACCGCACTACCTTTAATATCAGTAAAAGACTACTACCCTTAAATACATCAACAATCACATGAAAGACCAAAATTACCTTATATGGAACAACACATCTATACACTACAAACTTATTAACACAAAAACAGAGCAATAACGAACTTTTAAAACCAACTATTTCTCGATTAGAGACCATCAAATTTATGAGACTCGAATAGGACACACTAAACTGACACTCAGCCACCTATTTGATAAAACACCTCCACCCATATGCCAACAATGTAACCTTAACCTCACCATATCTCACATATTCCTTGAATGCCCAACCTACATTGAACACAGACATAAATTCCTTCAAAAAACTTTAGAAGAAATATTAGATCCTATGAATATAACCACAACTATCCAATTCCTTAAATCCATAAACCTTTACAACAGCATATAAGTTTATCCTTACTGTACATAACTAGAATAAGTGCACACATTTGTATATATTATATGTAAATACCTATTTAAGTTATCTCACATTATTTAAGTTATCTCATATTATAAAATAGATTTTAAGAAGAAGGCCTTTGTAGCTATTGCTTTACACAAACAAAAATTATCCGCACTTTATAATTGCTGGTAATTTCTTGATAATAATAATAATAATAAAATTCTAACTAATCAATCCCGATTACAATGAGTCAAAACGACATTCGTGCACAACGTCCTTTGTAGCTATTGCCTTTGTAGCTATTGCTTTACACAAACAAAAATTATCCGCACTTTATAATTGCTGGTAATTTCTTGATAATAATAATAATAATAAAATTCTAACTAATCAATCCCGATTACAATGAGTCAAAACGACATTCGTGCACAACGTCACCGTGAGCAAGACGAGAGACGGCTCTCACAACAAATAAACAACGCGTACTTCTCTTTTAAAGCGACCGAAAATAATGCAAGCTCTGATCAAGTGCGGTCAATTACCCCCAACTCGACCGAATTCTTAAACGTAGAGAGTAATAGAGCGCGCTCATGCTCTCCCTCGCTACCATCGATGTCTCTGCAGCCTAAGAGCGCAGTAACCAGAACCGCAATTTCGCTGACAACGTCAACCATAACAATCGATAGCGCGTTTAATGACATCATCAGCTAGCAGTGCAAACATTACTACGTCTGTCGCTGCGCTGCCCGAAAAACAGAACAAAAACAATGAACATATTAAGCCGGCTGTGCAGACTGGTATGGATCGCTACATCTAAATTAAAAGGAAGACGAGCCCTCTAAATTCTCAACACAAAATAACCCGTGGCAATGCTAGCCTAGCTGCAATAGAAACGAACATGAACTCGAACCGATTCAAAATCTTGGCAGACGCCTATGAGGTCGAGGCGGCCGAATCTACTGAAGTCGAGAAAAGGAAGCCAAAGCCTCCGCCTATTTATATTCGAGAAAAAAGTTCCAATGTTCTCGTCAACAAAATTATTGAGCTTATTGGCAAGGATAACTTTCACATAATACCCCATGTAAAGGGCAACATTCACGAAACAAAAGTTCAAATAAAGTCTGAAGACAATTACAGAGTATTATCGAAATATCTTACCGATAATAAAAAGAACTTTTACACGTATCAGCTTAAAAGCAGCAAGGGCTTGCAAGTCGTACTTAAGGGTATAGAATCCGAAGTAACGCCTGCAGAGATAACAAAGGCACTACAAGAGAAGGGATTCAGCGCAAAGACAGTTTTCAATATCCTTAACAGGGATAAAAAGCCGCAGCCACTCTTTAAGGTTGAGCTCGAGCCAGAAAATAGGCCCCTGAAGAAATACGAAGTGCACCCTATATATAATCTTCAGTTCCTGCTGCACCGCCGAATTACAGTTGAGGAACCGCACAAACGCAATGGTCCGGTACAATGTGCGAACTGCCAAAAATATGGTCATACAAGGTCATACTGTAAACTGCGCCCGGTGTGTGTAGTTTGTGGAGAGCTTCATGACTCCGCACACTGCCCAGCGAGCAAAGATGACTGCAACTCGAAAAAGTGCGGCAACTGCGGTGGCAATCACACTGCTAACTATAGAGGTTGCCCAGTTTATAAGGATCTGAAAAGCCGCATCCATCAAAAAAGAATTACCGCCCGCACCCAAAATAAAACGTTGAAAGTCTCCGATCAAACCCTGAAGTTTTCTTCTCGACTGTAGCCAGATCCTCACTAGGACCTATTAACCCTGACAAAAGTGTGACATACGCAAGCGCTTTAAAATCAGGACCGGCTACCCTTGCCTCAAAAAGTTAATTTCTGCAATCAGCATACCAAGAACCGAACATGGCTCAGCAGCATCAATCGCCGGAGCAGCCAAAAAGCAAAACCAAAATCTATTGATTCAAATGCTGGTTTCACAACAATCCAAATAATGAGTCCCCTACGGATATCTACGTGGAACGCTAACGGCGTTTCGCAGCATAAACTTGAGTTAGCTCAATTCCTACTCGACAATCAAATCGACGTAATGCTGCTTTCAGAAACATACCTTACAAACAAATATAATTTTCAACTACGAGGATATACTTTCGATGCAACAAATCATCCAGACGGTAAACCACATGGTGGGACTGGAATTCTAATCAGAAGCCGTATTGAGCACTACTATCATAACAAATTTGCTAAAAACTACCTACAGGCCACATCTATAAATATAAAACTAAATACTGGCAACCAACTTACACTAGCCGCTGTATACTGCCCCCCTCGCTTCACTATAGCTGAAGATGAGTTTATGCAGTTTTTTCAACTCACTAGGAGACCACTTCATAGCAGCAGGAGACTACAATGCCAAGCGCTTATTAAAATGCCCGAGGCAAGCAACTGCGCAGCTAGCTCTTCATATGGTCGATGTTGAAAAATGGATTGGCGAATTAGAGTGAACGAACAAAAATGCAAGCACGTTACATTCACCCTGAACAGGCAAAACTGCCCGCCACTAACGTTAAACAACACTCTACTCCCGCAAGCAAACGAAGTGACATATCTAGGAGTACACCTCGACAGAAGACTCACATGGCGTCGGCACATTGAAGCCAAAAGAACACACCTAAAGCTAAAAGCCAGCAGCCTTCATTGGCTTATCAACGCTCGGTCTCCCCTTAGCCTTGAATATAAAGTCCTGCTGTATAACTCGGTACTAAAACCTATATGGATATACGGCTCCCAGTTATGGGGGAATGCCAGCAATAGTAATATTGACATATGTAGTCCAGCGAGCTCAGTCGAAGATCTTGAGAACCATCACCGGGGCACCGTGGTACGTTCGCAACGAAAACATACAACGCGACTTAAACATCCTACCAGTCAAAGAAGTGATCGCAGAACAGAAGGAAAAGTACTTTACCAAGCTACTGTTGCACCCTAACCACCTGGCGAGAGGTCTAACAAGGTTGAGCAACCAATCACGTCTTCGTCGTAATGACTACCTACCCAGGGATGCGCAACCAGAATGCAGTCTTAACACACTGCACTATGGGCAAAAAGTCGCAAGGTGCGGCATTTTTACATTTTTTTGTACGGTATCATTAAATTGACTTTATTTTTTAATTAAAATACTTCAAGAATACTGAAACATATTTTTAAAACATTTTAGACTTCGTTGGTAATTTGTTATTCGCCCATATTTATGGTCTGAACCCTCTAAAAAAAAAAAAAATTGGCGGAAAAATTTGTGATTTTTTTCTGTCAGATTTTTGGCTGGCAAAATCCTCTGCTGAACCCTCCCCGAGCGTGCTGGCTGGGTAGGATCTGTATTACCTCATTGTCAACGGGTAGCAGATCTCTACTATACGTCGATATTTCAGGAACTGCAGATCCTAGCTGAGGACTCTGTTCCTTATCTTTCGGGCATCTGTCTGAAGATAAGTAGCAGAATCCATGGTACGAGGTGTCTGGCGGTCAGACTGAAAACGCTATGGGGGGGCTCCCAAGAACAAAATTAGCCAAAATGGTCTCAGAATGGACTCATTAAACTATTCAACCCGGGCTGGGATGTCAGCCCAAACGTCGGTGGAACGCGTGACTGCTACCACCGGCGGGCACGGGGGGAGAGATCCTCTCTGCGTGTCGCCAGCGGTCACACCTCTGAGGCGGCGGGAGCAGGCCGTATCAACAACAACAACACTGCCACCAAAAATTCGAGGTTGGTGCGCGCGGGTGCTGTGGTCTTAACCGACACGGACCAAAAGAGCGCTGCGCCAATTTCTACGGTGGAGGGGGAACGTCTTCCTCTTCAGTCACCCCTGCCTATCGCCAGCACCTCCAAGGTTGTGCAGCGGGGGACGGGGGGCTGAAGGAGAAGGCCAAAAATAAGGCGGCGACCCGTATTCACGCAAGGCTTAGTGGCGTAGCTAACCTGTCCGTCAAGGACCAGGAGAGGCTTGCCTGGGCCAACACGTGGATGCGGGAAAACCAACTTAGCCCCCTTCCAAAAAGACACTAAAGTGCAGACCGGTTCTACCGGCCCTGCCAACAACAAGGTGGAGTCCATGGCAAGCAAGCGCCAACGGTCCGCTGAGAGTCCCAAGCAAGGGGCCCCAGTGAGCAAGAGGCTGCGAGCACCTGGCTCCACCAACACTGACTCGAACAAGACGAGACAGAGAGCAACGGTTGCTGAAACTGCCAGGCGGCATCTCGCCGTTGCTCTCATAGACAGAGGGGACCCTAACGGGAAAATGTCTGCAGAGCGGTGGCCGTTGACCCATAGTAAACTGGTCGACGCACTGTTTGTCAGGATGGAGAATGTCCCAGACAGTCCAATGCCTACATTCGAAGGCACTGGCTGGATGAATGGTGTCAAGATCCTGACATGCAAGGACGACCCAACATTGCAGTGGCTGCAAGCGACCGTACCACCATTATCCGTAATCGTTTTTGCAATTGCCTATAACAAACTCAATAGAATCATAGGTCTTACCAAATCATTCGAATTTACGGCATACGCAGACGACTACACAATTATAAATAGACACAAAAGAAGAGACACGTCAATAAATTTAACCACCCTCCTCACAGACATTCAAGAATGGTGCAATTACTCTGGAGCCAGCCTCTCCATCCCTAAATCCAAATATTTACACGTTTGTCGTAAGAAGAAATGTAACTTCAAAGTACTTAGCACTTTCCATCTAAAAAACGAAAAATCGTTAAAAATATTGGGTATTACTATAACTAATAATTATAAGTGGGACGCACACATAGATCATTTAGTAATACAAATTTTTAAAAGACTAAATATTATAAAATGCCTCTCTAGCACTAGCTTTAACTGCCACATTAAATCTATTATTTGTGTAATCAACTCAATAATCATGTCAAAAATTGATTATGGGTTATTTCTATACGGAAGGGCGCCCAAGTCAAAACTAAATAAAATAAAAACGATATACCACTCAGCTATTAGAATAGCCTTCGGAGCATTCATTCTTCACGCATGTAGATATGCCGAAAAACAAACAGAAAAATTCGCTATATGCACCGACTCACTCTCAGCCCTTACAGCTCTTGAAAACCCAAATAACTCTACATACTATACATTAGAAATCAAAAAAATTATCTATAAATACAAATACAAATTCACTCTGATATGGGTCCCAGGCCACTCCGGCATCATAGGCAACGAGCTTGCAGACCTAGCTGCTAAGCAAGCAACCGCACTACCTTTAATATCAGTAAAAGACTACTACCCTTAAATACATCAACAATCACATGAAAGACCAAAATTACCTTATATGGAACAACACATCTATACACTACAAACTTATTAACACAAAAACAGAGCAATAACGAACTTTTAAAACCAACTATTTCTCGATTAGAGACCATCAAATTTATGAGACTCCGAATAGGACACACTAAACTGACACTCAGCCACCTATTTGATAAAACACCTCCACCCATATGCCAACAATGTAACCTTAACCTCACCATATCTCACATATTCCTTGAATGCCCAACCTACATTGAACACAGACATAAATTCCTTCAAAAAACTTTAGAAGAAATATTAGATCCTATGAATATAACCACAACTATCCAATTCCTTAAATCCATAAACCTTTACAACAGCATATAAGTTTATCCTTACTGTACATAACTAGAATAAGTGCACACATTTGTATATATTATATGTAAATACCTATTTAAGTTATCTCACATTATTTAAGTTATCTCATATTATAAAATAGATTTTAAGAAGAAGGCCTTTGTAGCTATTGCTTTACACAAACAAAAATTATCCGCACTTTATAATTGCTGGTAATTTCATGATAATAATAATAATAATAAAATTCTAACTAATCAATCCCGATTACAATGAGTCAAAACGACATTCGTGCACAACGTCTCCGTGAGCAAGACGAGAGACGGCTCTCACAACAAATAAACAACGCGTACTTCTCTTTAAAGCGACCGAAAATAATGCAAGCTCTGATCAAGTGCGGTCAATTACCCCAACTCGACCGAATTCTTAAACGTAGAGAGTAATAGAGCGCGCTCATGCTCTCCCTCGCTACCATCGATGTCTCTGCAGCCTAAGAGCGCAGTAACCAGAACCGCAATTTCGCTGACAACGTCAACCATAACAATCGATAGCGCGTTTAATGACATCATCAGCTAGCAGTGCAAACATTACTACGTCTGTCGCTGCGCTGCCCGAAAAACAGAACAAAAACAATGAACATATTAAGCCGGCTGTGCAGACTGGTATGGATCGCTACATTTAAATTAAAAGGAAGACGAGCCCTCTAAATTCTCAACACAAAATAACCCGTGGCAATGCTAGCCTAGCTGCAATAGAAACGAACATGAACTCGAACCGATTCAAAATCTTGGCAGACGCCTATGAGGTCGAGGCGGCCGAATCTACTGAAGTCGAGAAAAGGAAGCCAAAGCCTCCGCCTATTTATATTCGAGAAAAAAGTTCCAATGTTCTCGTCAACAAAATTATTGAGCTTATTGGCAAGGATAACTTTCACATAATACCCCATGTAAAGGGCAACATTCACGAAACAAAAGTTCAAATAAAGTCTGAAGACAATTACAGAGTATTATCGAAATATCTTACCGATAATAAAAAGAACTTTTACACGTATCAGCTTAAAAGCAGCAAGGGCTTGCAAGTCGTACTTAAGGGTATAGAATCCGAAGTAACGCCTGCAGAGATAACAAAGGCACTACAAGAGAAGGGATTCAGCGCAAAGACAGTTTTCAATATCCTTAACAGGGATAAAAAGCCGCAGCCACTCTTTAAGGTTGAGCTCGAGCCAGAAAATAGGCCCCTGAAGAAATACGAAGTGCACCCTATATAAAATCTTCAGTTCCTGCTGCACCGCCGAATTACAGTTGAGGAACCGCACAAACGCAATGGTCCGGTACAATGTGCGAACTGCCAAAAATATGGTCATACAAGCTCATACTGTAAACTGCGCCCGGTGTGTGTAGTTTGTGGAGAGCTTCATGACTCCGCACACTGCCCAGCGAGCAAAGATGACTGCAACTCGAAAAGTGCGGCAACTGCGGTGGCAATCACACTGCTAACTATAGAGGTTGCCCAGTTTATAAGGATCTGAAAAGCCGCATCCATCAAAAAAGAATTACCGCCCGCACCCAAAATAAAACGTTGAAAGTCTCCGATCAAACCCTGAAGTTTTCTTCTCGACTGTAGCCAGATCCTCACTAGGACCTATTAACCCTGACAAAAGTGTGACATACGCAAGCGCTTTAAAATCAGGACCGGCTACCCTTGCCTCAAAAAGTTAATTTCTGCAATCAGCATACCAAGAACCGAACATGGCTCAGCAGCATCAATCGCCGGAGCAGCCAAAAAGCAAAACCAAAATCTATTGATTCAAATGCTGGTTTCACAACAATCCAAATAATGAGTCCCCTACGGATATCTACGTGGAACGCTAACGGCGTTTCGCAGCATAAACTTGAGTTAGCTCAATTCCTACTCGACAATCAAATCGACGTAATGCTGCTTTCAGAAACACACCTTACAAACAAATACAATTTTCAACTACGAGGATGTACTTTCGATGCAACAAATCATCCAGACGGTAAACCACATGGTGGGACTGGAATTCTAATCAGAAGCCGTATTGAGCACTACTATCATAACAAATTTGCTAAAAACTACCTACAGGCCACATCTATAAATATAAAACTAAATACTGGCAACCAACTTACACTAGCCGCTGTATACTGCCCCCCCTCGCTTCACTATAGCTGAAGATGAGTTTATGCAGTTTTTTTCAACTCACTAGGAGACCACTTCATAGCAGCAGGAGACTACAATGCCAAGCGCTTATTAAAATGCCCGAGGCAAGCAACTGCGCAGCTAGCTCTTCATATGGTCGATGTTGAAAAATGGATTGGCGAATTAGAGTGAACGAACAAAAATGCAAGCACGTTACATTCACCCTGAACAGGCAAAACTGCCCGCCACTAACGTTAAACAACACTCTACTCCCGCAAGCAAACGAAGTGACATATCTAGGAGTACACCTCGACAGAAGACTCACATGGCGTCGGCACATTGAAGCCAAAAGAACACACCTAAAGCTAAAAGCCAGCAGCCTTCATTGGCTTATCAACGCTCGGTCTCCCCTTAGCCTTGAATATAAAGTCCTGCTGTATAACTCGGTACTAAAACCTATATGGATATACGGCTCCCAGTTATGGGGGAATGCCAGCAATAGTAATATTGACATATGTAGTCCAGCGAGCTCAGTCGAAGATCTTGAGAACCATCACCGGGGCACCGTGGTACGTTCGCAACGAAAACATACAACGCGACTTAAACATCCTACCAGTCAAAGAAGTGATCGCAGAACAGAAGGAAAAGTACTTTACCAAGCTACTGTTGCACCCTAACCACCTGGCGAGAGGTCTAACAAGGTTGAGCAACCAATCACGTCTTCGTCGTAATGACTACCTACCCAGGGATGCGCAACCAGAATGCAGTCTTAACACACTGCACTATGGGCAAAAAGTCGCAAGGTGCGGCATTTTTACATTTTTTTGTACGGTATCATTAAATTGACTTTATTTTTTAATTAAAATACTTCAAGAATACTGAAACATATTTTTAAAACATTTTAGACTTCGTTGGTAATTTGTTATTCGCCCATATTTATGGTCTGAACCCTCTAAAAAAATTGGCGGAAAAATTTGTGATTTTTTCTGTCAGATTTTTGGCTGGCAAAATCCTCTGCTGAACCCTCCCCGAGCGTGCTGGCTGGGTAGGATCTGTATTACCTCATTGTCAACGGGTAGCAGATCTCTACTATACGTCGATATTTCAGGAACTGCAGATCCTAGCTGAGGACTCTGTTCCTTATCTTTCGGGCATCTGTCTGAAGATAAGTAGCAGAATCCATGGTACGAGGTGTCTGGCGGTCAGACTGAAAACGCTATGGGGGGCTCCCAAGAACAAAATTAGCCAAAATGGTCTCAGAATGGACTCATTAAACTATTCAACCCGGGCTGGGATGTCAGCCCAAACGTCGGTGGAACGCGTGACTGCTACCACCGGCGGGCACGGGGGGAGAGATCCTCTCTGCGTGTCGCCAGCGGTCACACCTCTGAGGCGGCGGGAGCAGGCCGTATCAACAACAACAACACTGCCACCAAAATTCGAGGTTGGTGCGCGCGGGTGCTGTGGTCTTAACCGACACGGACCAAAAGAGCGCTGCGCCAATTTCTACGGTGGAGGGGGAACGTCTTCCTCTTCAGTCACCCCTGCCTATCGCCAGCACCTCCAAGGTTGTGCAGCGGGGGACGGGGGGCTGAAGGAGAAGGCCAAAAATAAGGCGGCGACCCGTATTCACGCAAGGCTTAGTGGCGTAGCTAACCTGTCCGTCAAGGACCAGGAGAGGCTTGCCTGGGCCAACACGTGGATGCGGGAAAACCAACTTAGCCCCCTTCCAAAAGACACTAAAGTGCAGACCGGTTCTACCGGCCCTGCCAACAACAAGGTGGAGTCCATGGCAAGCAAGCGCCAACGGTCCGCTGAGAGTCCCAAGCAAGGGGCCCCAGTGAGCAAGAGGCTGCGAGCACCTGGCTCCACCAACACTGACTCGAACAAGACGAGACAGAGAGCAACGGTTGCTGAAACTGCCAGGCGGCATCTCGCCGTTGCTCTCATAGACAGAGGGGACCCTAACGGGAAAATGTCTGCAGAGCGGTGGCCGTTGACCCATAGTAAACTGGTCGACGCACTGTTTGTCAGGATGGAGAATGTCCCAGACAGTCCAATGCCTACATTCGAAGGCACTGGCTGGATGAATGGTGTCAAGATCCTGACATGCAAGGACGACCCAACATTGCAGTGGCTGCAAGCGACCGTACCACCATTATCCGTAATCGTTTTTGCAATTGCCTATAACAAACTCAATAGAATCATAGGTCTTACCAAATCATTCGAATTTACGGCATACGCAGACGACTACACAATTATAAATAGACACAAAAGAAGAGACACGTCAATAAATTTAACCACCCTCCTCACAGACATTCAAGAATGGTGCAATTACTCTGGAGCCAGCCTCTCCATCCCTAAATCCAAATATTTACACGTTTGTCGTAAGAAGAAATGTAACTTCAAAGTACTTAGCACTTTCCATCTAAAAAACGAAAAATCGTTAAAAATATTGGGTATTACTATAACTAATAATTATAAGTGGGACGCACACATAGATCATTTAGTAATACAAATTTTTAAAAGACTAAATATTATAAAATGCCTCTCTAGCACTAGCTTTAACTGCCACATTAAATCTATTATTTGTGTAATCAACTCAATAATCATGTCAAAAATTGATTATGGGTTATTTCTATACGGAAGGGCGCCCAAGTCAAAACTAAATAAAATAAAAACGATATACCACTCAGCTATTAGAATAGCCTTCGGAGCATTCATTCTTCACGCATGTAGATATGCCGAAAAACAAACAGAAAAATTCGCTATATGCACCGACTCACTCTCAGCCCTTACAGCTCTTGAAAACCCAAATAACTCTACATACTATACATTAGAAATCAAAAAAAATTATCTATAAATACAAATACAAATTCACTCTGATATGGGTCCCAGGCCACTCCGGCATCATAGGCAACGAGCTTGCAGACCTAGCTGCTAAGCAAGCAACCGCACTACCTTTAATATCAGTAAAAGACTACTACCCTTAAATACATCAACAATCACATGAAAGACCAAAATTACCTTATATGGAACAACACATCTATACACTACAAACTTATTAACACAAAAAAAACAGAGCAATAACGAACTTTTAAAACCAACTATTTCTCGATTAGAGACCATCAAATTTATGAGACTCCGAATAGGACACACTAAACTGACACTCAGCCACCTATTTGATAAAACACCTCCACCCATATGCCAACAATGTAACCTTAACCTCACCATATCTCCCATATTCCTTGAATGCCTAACCTACATTGAACACAGACATAAATTCCTTCAAAAAACTTTAGAAGAAATATTAGATCCTATGAATATAACCACAACTATCCAATTCCTTAAATCCATAAACCTTTACAACAGCATATAAGTTTATCCTTACTGTACATAACTAGAATAAGTGCACACATTTGTATATATTATATGTAAATACCTATTTAAGTTATCTCACATTATTTAAGTTATCTCATATTATAAAATAGATTTTAAGAAGAAGGCCTTTGTAGCTATTGCTTTACACAAACAAAAATTATCCGCACTTTATAATTGCTGGTAATTTCATGATAATAATAATAATAATAAAATTCTAACTAATCAATCCCGATTACAATGAGTCAAAACGACATTCGTGCACAACGTCTCCGTGAGCAAGACGAGAGACGGCTCTCACAACAAATAAACAACGCGTACTTCTCTTTTAAAGCGACCGAAAATAATGCAAGCTCTGATCAAGTGCGGTCAATTACCCCAACTCGACCGAATTCTTAAACGTAGAGAGTAATAGAGCGCGCTCATGCTCTCCCTCGCTACCATCGATGTCTCTGCAGCCTAAGAGCGCAGTAACCAGAACCGCAATTTCGCTGACAACGTCAACCATAACAATCGATAGCGCGTTTAATGACATCATCAGCTAGCAGTGCAAACATTACTACGTCTGTCGCTGCGCTGCCCGAAAACAGAACAAAACAATGAACATATTAAGCCGGCTGTGCAGACTGGTATGGATCGCTACATCTAAATTAAAAGGAAGACGAGCCCTCTAAATTCTCAACACAAAATAACCCGTGGCAATGCTAGCCTAGCTGCAATAGAAACGAACATGAACTCGAACCGATTCAAAATCTTGGCAGACGCCTATGAGGTCGAGGCGGCCGAATCTACTGAAGTCGAGAAAAGGAAGCCAAAGCCTCCGCCTATTTATATTCGAGAAAAAAGTTCCAATGTTCTCGTCAACAAAATTATTGAGCTTATTGGCAAGGATAACTTTCACATAATACCCCATGTAAAGGGCAACATTCACGAAACAAAAGTTCAAATAAAGTCTGAAGACAATTACAGAGTATTATCGAAATATCTTACCGATAATAAAAGAACTTTTACACGTATCAGCTTAAAAGCAGCAAGGGCTTGCAAGTCGTACTTAAGGGTATAGAATCCGAAGTAACGCCTGCAGAGATAACAAAGGCACTACAAGAGAAGGGATTCAGCGCAAAGACAGTTTTCAATATCCTTAACAGGGATAAAAAGCCGCAGCCACTCTTTAAGGTTGAGCTCGAGCCAGAAAATAGGCCCCTGAAGAAATACGAAGTGCACCCTATATAAAATCTTCAGTTCCTGCTGCACCGCCGAATTACAGTTGAGGAACCGCACAAACGCAATGGTCCGGTACAATGTGCGAACTGCCAAAAATATGGTCATACAAGCTCATACTGTAAACTGCGCCCGGTGTGTGTAGTTTGTGGAGAGCTTCATGACTCCGCACACTGCCCAGCGAGCAAAGATGACTGCAACTCGAAAAAGTGCGGCAACTGCGGTGGCAATCACACTGCTAACTATAGAGGTTGCCCAGTTTATAAGGATCTGAAAAGCCGCATCCATCAAAAAAGAATTACCGCCCGCACCCAAAATAAAACGTTGAAAGTCTCCGATCAAACCCTGAAGTTTTCTTCTCGACTGTAGCCAGATCCTCACTAGGACCTATTAACCCTGACAAAAGTGTGACATACGCAAGCGCTTTAAAATCAGGACCGGCTACCCTTGCCTCAAAAGTTAATTTCTGCAATCAGCATACCAAGAACCGAACATGGCTCAGCAGCATCAATCGCCGGAGCAGCCAAAAAGCAAAACCAAAATCTATTGATTCAAATGC
The DNA here is from genome assembly GCF_023558535.2 of Drosophila nasuta. NCBI lineage: Eukaryota > Metazoa > Arthropoda > Insecta > Diptera > Drosophilidae > Drosophila > Drosophila nasuta. Next base: position 1,040,200 of record NW_026869386.1, on the reverse strand, counting down.
TGGTTTCACAACAATCCAAATAATGAGTCCCCTACGGATATCTACGTGGAACGCTAACGGCGTTTCGCAGCATAAACTTGAGTTAGCTCAATTCCTACTCGACAATCAAATCGACGTAATGCTGCTTTCAGAAACACACCTTACAAACAAATACAATTTTCAACTACGAGGATGTACTTTCGATGCAACAAATCATCCAGACGGTAAACCACATGGTGGGACTGGAATTCTAATCAGAAGCCGTATTGAGCACTACTATCATAACAAATTTGCTAAAACTACCTACAGGCCACATCTATAAATATAAAACTAAATACTGGCAACCAACTTACACTAGCCGCTGTATACTGCCCCCCTCGCTTCACTATAGCTGAAGATGAGTTTATGCAGTTTTTTCAACTCACTAGGAGACCACTTCATAGCAGCAGGAGACTACAATGCCAAGCGCTTATTAAAATGCCCGAGGCAAGCAACTGCGCAGCTAGCTCTTCATATGGTCGATGTTGAAAAATGGATTGGCGAATTAGAGTGAACGAACAAAAATGCAAGCACGTTACATTCACCCTGAACAGGCAAAACTGCCCGCCACTAACGTTAAACAACACTCTACTCCCGCAAGCAAACGAAGTGACATATCTAGGAGTACACCTCGACAGAAGACTCACATGGCGTCGGCACATTGAAGCCAAAAGAACACACCTAAAGCTAAAAGCCAGCAGCCTTCATTGGCTTATCAACGCTCGGTCTCCCCTTAGCCTTGAATATAAAGTCCTGCTGTATAACTCGGTACTAAAACCTATATGGATATACGGCTCCCAGTTATGGGGGAATGCCAGCAATAGTAATATTGACATATGTAGTCCAGCGAGCTCAGTCGAAGATCTTGAGAACCATCACCGGGGCACCGTGGTACGTTCGCAACGAAAACATACAACGCGACTTAAACATCCTACCAGTCAAAGAAGTGATCGCAGAACAGAAGGAAAAGTACTTTACCAAGCTACTGTTGCACCCTAACCACCTGGCGAGAGGTCTAACAAGGTTGAGCAACCAATCACGTCTTCGTCGTAATGACTACCTACCCAGGGATGCGCAACCAGAATGCAGTCTTAACACACTGCACTATGGGCAAAAAGTCGCAAGGTGCGGCATTTTACATTTTTGTACGGTATCATTAAATTGACTTTATTTTTTAATTAAAATACTTCAAGAATACTGAAACATATTTTTAAAACATTTTAGACTTCGTTGGTAATTTGTTATTCGCCCATATTTATGGTCTGAACCCTCTAAAAAAAAAAATTGGCGGAAAAATTTGTGATTTTTTTCTGTCAGATTTTTGGCTGGCAAAAATCCTCTGCTGAACCCTCCCCGAGCGTGCTGGCTGGGTAGGATCTGTATTACCTCATTGTCAACGGGTAGCAGATCTCTACTATACGTCGATATTTCAGGAACTGCAGATCCTAGCTGAGGACTCTGTTCCTTATCTTTCGGGCATCTGTCTGAAGATAAGTAGCAGAATCCATGGTACGAGGTGTCTGGCGGTCAGACTGAAAACGCTATGGGGGGCTCCCAAGAACAAAATTAGCCAAAATGGTCTCAGAATGGACTCATTAAACTATTCAACCCGGGCTGGGATGTCAGCCCAAACGTCGGTGGAACGCGTGACTGCTACCACCGGCGGGCACGGGGGGAGAGATCCTCTCTGCGTGTCGCCAGCGGTCACACCTCTGAGGCGGCGGGAGCAGGCCGTATCAACAACAACAACACTGCCACCAAAAATTCGAGGTTGGTGCGCGCGGGTGCTGTGGTCTTAACCGACACGGACCAAAAGAGCGCTGCGCCAATTTCTACGGTGGAGGGGGAACGTCTTCCTCTTCAGTCACCCCTGCCTATCGCCAGCACCTCCAAGGTTGTGCAGCGGGGGACGGGGGGCTGAAGGAGAAGGCCAAAATAAGGCGGCGACCCGTATTCACGCAAGACTTAGTGGCGTAGCTAACCTGTCCGTCAAGGACCAGGAGAGGCTTGCCTGGGCCAACACGTGGATGCGGGAAAACCAACTTAGCCCCTTCCAAAAGACACTAAAGTGCAGACCGGTTCTACCGGCCCTGCCAACAACAAGGTGGAGTCCATGGCAAGCAAGCGCCAACGGTCCGCTGAGAGTCCCAAGCAAGGGGCCCCAGTGAGCAAGAGGCTGCGAGCACCTGGCTCCACCAACACTGACTCGAACAAGACGAGACAGAGAGCAACGGTTGCTGAAACTGCCAGGCGGCATCTCGCCGTTGCTCTCATAGACAGAGGGGACCCTAACGGGAAAATGTCTGCAGAGCGGTGGCCGTTGACCCATAGTAACGCACTGTTTGTCAGGATGGAGAATGTCCCAGACAGTCCAATGCCTACATTCGAAGGCACTGGCTGGATGAATGGTGTCAAGATCCTGACATGCAAGGACGACCCAACATTGCAGTGGCTGCAAGCGACCGTACCCAAAATGGACGGACTGTGGGAGGGGGCCAAGCTGGACATGGTGGACAGGAATAATATTCCGTCCATGCCGAAGGCGAAAGTCCTTTTCCCAATAGTTGTTCAGGGCGAGCGGGCGCTTCAGCTGCTTAAAAAGCAGAACCCGGCCATACCGACGAGTGATTGGTCCGTGCTGAAGGTTGATGAACCTTTACCTAGTGGTGGGCAGCACGTGATCATTCAGATCAATAAGGAGGCCGAGGATTTGCTATATAAACGCAATGGGAAGATGGCGTGGGGCTTAGGGAGCGTGTACCTTCGCCTCAAAAAACGTCATCCCAACGACAAGGACACACACACGCTGAGGTCAGAGGAGGTCGAGGCAGATCTCGGTCTCGAGAGCGTGACCGATGCCACCCAGCACCTCAGCTTGACTGATGAGACGGAGGATGTGGGGGAGGAAGTGTCCATGAAGACGGGCCCCCCCGCGAGTTTGCTAACCTCTAATGAGTGTGCTGCAACTCAACCTCCATAAGTCTAAAACGGCTTCGGCGGAGCTACTCCTTGCCCTGGAGGAAGTGTCCGCCTACGCGGCTTTGTTCTTGATTTTATCCTTAACTATAAGCTTAGACTAGCCAACAGAGGTGAGGTATCTACCTATGTAGGTCCCACCTCTTGTAATGTGCTGGACTTAACGATTGCAACTGAGTGTACCAATGTAGAAGAGTGGAGGGTCCTGGAAAGACCCTCCTCGGATCATAAGTACATTCAATTTACCATTCCTTTTAACAGGGTACCTGCGGCTCAGCCGTTCAGAAATCCCCGTTTCTAAGTCTCTTGGTCCGCCGGGTAACATCAACTCGGTACAGGACCTAGAAACAAATGTCAATGTCCTCTCAGCAGGACTACTTTCCGCATTTCGCCAATCATGTAGGCTCTCTAGACCGACGAGAAGATCGAAGCCACCCTGGTGGAACCCAGATCTCTCTTCGCTTCGTGGGGAGCTTACTAGCATGTTTCAACTTGCTAAGAATATGTCTGGGACGAGTACAGGTGTCTCCTAAAGTCTTACAAGAGGATGATCCGATCATCCAAAAGGTCTTCATGGAGAACCTTTTGCTCTGAACTGGACAACATCAAAGACACCTCCAGACTGAGGAAGCTGCTGTCCAAGCAGGCTTCCAGTCCTAGTCTGCTCAAGTCGGGCGATGGAGTGTGGACGGAGAGCAGTGCTGAAACTCTCGAAGCACTGCTCTCAACTCATTTCCCGGGGATGTATTGGAATGGAGAACAGTGACTGGCAGCGCCTTCCTAGTCTCCCAGTTATGAGACCCCCTGCCGGTCTAATTAGAGTTAATAAAATAATTTGGGCTATCGACTCCTTTGCGAAGGTCAGGTCGCCCGGTCTCGATGGACTTTCGCCAGCAATGCTGCAAGCCAGCAAGCTCACAATTGTTCCGTGGCTATCGGGTATCTATTCGGCGTGCCTCGCATGGGGTCATATCCCCACACTTTGGAGGACCTCGAAAGTCATTTTCCTGCCCAAGGCGGGCAAATTCAGTCATGTGGTCCCAAATGACTTCCGGCCTATCAGCCTAACCTCTTTTCTGCTAAAAACATTGGAAAAGCTACTTGATTTGCACATCAGAAGTAACTCAATGCATCTGTTGTCCCCAAATCAGCATGCGTATACAAAGGGCAAGTCCGTTGAGACAGCTCTCCATGCTCTAGTAGCCTCCATTAAAAAAAGCAGACCATTATAAAGAATATGCCTTGGGTGAATTTCTTGACATTTCAGGCGCCTTCAACAACGTTACTACTGACGCTATTATGAAGGGCCTTACCGCAGTTAACACGGCACCAGCGATCCACAGGTGGGTCAACCGCCTTCTTTGCGACAGGCGGGTGGTGGCTACGTGGGGCGATGCGGCCATTACAAAGGTAGTGCGAGGTGGCACTCCCCAGGGTGGGGTTCTCTCGCCTCTCCTTTGGAATTTGGTCGTAAATAGCCTACTTCAAAAATTTTCTAGACGGGCCCACAAGTTAATTGCCTATGCTGACGACATAAGCATTTTGATAACTGGGAAATGCCCAACCACCCTTAGTTCCGTAATGGAACTTACTTTGCGGGAAGTTAAAGCATGGGCCGAATCAGCCGGGCTCAGCATTAACGCGGACAAAACGGACCTTATCCTCTTCACGAAGAGGTATAAGGTACCTGCGTGGTCCCCCCCTAAAATAGGCTGCACCATACTAAAGCCGAGCCTAGCAGTAAAATACCTAGGTGTGGTCCTGGACAGCAAACTGTCATGGAAGCTTAACGTGTTAGATAGGGTAAGAAAGCCACCGGAGCCTTGTACATGGCGAAAAAGATGCTTAGTCCTAATCTAATGCGGTGGATATACATCTCAGTTGTTCGCCCTATCCTCACCTATGGTGTTATAGTGTGGTGGCAGGCCACAGAAAAAAGGACGTACCTATCCATCATGGAAAGGACACAGCGTCAAGCGCTACTGTGTATCACAGGCGCTATCAGGTCGACGCCAACTAAAGCCCTCGAGGTAATAGCTGGCGTCGAACCGTTAAACCTATACGCGCAATCCATAGCCGCAAAATCGTTCCTAAGAATTGCCGCAACAGGCAATCTGGGTCTGTTAGGCTATGGTCACAGCGCCATTGGTAGGGAGACTAGTAGAGACTTGGACTATACTATCCCCCCTTACCAGTACCGACCATATTAAAACAATATTCTTGGAACCGGACTGCTGGCGGGAAGGGTTATGCATTCCCGAAGCCCTAAACCTCTTCACCGACGGATCGAAGATGGATGATGGTGTCGGAGCGGCCGTATATTGTCCAGACCCGGTCTCCAAACATTCCTATAAACTCCCAGACCACTGCAGCATCTTCCAGGCGGAAGTTTTTTGCCATTGGCAAGGCTGCCGAATTGGCTCGGGGTTTACAGCGCAACCATAACTCAATTAACATCTTTGTTGACAGCCAGGCTGCAATAAGATCAATATACTCTGATGTGGTCAAGTCCAAAGTTGTCCTGGACAGCAGAAGAGCAATAGAGTCGCTGAACGCATCTGCGGTCGTGCGTATCTATTGGATCCCAAGCCACCAGGGCATCGATGGCAACGAGATCGCAGACTCTCTCGCCAAAGAGGGAGTGGGGCTCGATGTCGGTAATATGTGCAATGTTCCGATATCCCTGCGAACTCTAGGCAGAGAAATTGAGGTGCGCTCTAGACTTCAGTGGGACGCTAGCTGGCGCAATGCCAACTCGTGCAAAACTGCAAGGCTGATGTGTGCCTCTACTAACAAAAATTTAACCAATTTCGTCATGCAGCTTTCAAGGAAAGACTGCAGACTAATGCTAGGCATTTTAACTGGTTACTGTATGTCGGCTGTCCATGCTGTAAAGCTGGGTATCACGAACAGTGATCAGTGCAGGAAATGCAACGAGCCCGGGGTTAAGGAAACACTCGAGCATCTTCTCTGTAGATGCCCAGCGTTATCCCGACTCCGGTTGAAATACCTTAATTCGCCGTGCCACAACGATCTTCGGGACGTTTCACGGCTACCTCCTAGGATGCTGCTGGCTTTTGCCAAAAATGCATCCATACTGCGCGATTTCTGAGACGTAGATAAGCTACCGGTACAGACCTCCACTGGTCTATGCTTTGCCCCGTACAGGGGCAGCCGGTCCTACCTAACCTAACCTAACCTACTTCTGATTGTTTTATAAAAGACGCGCAGAAAAAAATAAACTTTTTCGTACAATACTCACAAAACAAATGTCGCATGATAAACAAAATTGCAGAGTTTAGGACCAGACTTCTAGTAGAAACCGTTCATGTTTACGTAAATTTGCAGTTTTTTAAGATAAGTAGGCGTTATGGAAATTACGCGATGCGCTAAGAGGGCGCGTACACCAGCCATGTTAGCGGACTGTCCACCGGACAGTGTCTGCAAAACTCACTTTTTTATTGATTTACCCATTCGCCTAAATTTTCATTCAACTCATCTCACTGAAAAAAACACAGTGATGAGTAACAATCAACTCGATTTGCGGTACACAATGTGTACTACACATCATTCCGGTTAAAAATTTCTCAGACAATTCAACTCACTGAACAAAAGTCAGCGTTCAATAAAATGGTCATGTGTTGAAGAAATCATCAATGTATGAGTAAACGATTAGCAACAAGACGACACGATGAGAGCGTGTGCCGAATGTACAATTTCTATGCAAGCCTCATGCGTTCCACGAACTGCAGCTTGTTTTCGTTCCTCTTAGTAAAAAATCGTTGTTTAGCTATGACTCACATTACAATTTTGTAGTTCATAATTAGTTGCATTTGGATCTTTATAGAGGGTATCATTGAAAAAATTCGCGCAAATGAATACAAATTAGGTTAGGCTAGGTAGGACCGGCTGCCCCTGCTAGGGGCGGAGCATAGACCAGTGTAGGTCCGTAGATGTACCGGTGGAGTCTATCTTCGTCTCAGAAGTCCCACAGTATGGCAAAGCCAGCAGCATCCTGGGTGGTAGATGTGAAACGTCAAGAACATAGTTATGGCTCGGCGAATAAAGTATTTCATCCGGAGTTGAGATAACGCTGTATGGATATCTACAGAGAAGATCTCAACTGTTTCCTTAACTCCGGACTCGTTGCATTTCCTGCGTACGAGTACAGATGCGTTCAGTGACTCTATTGCTATTCCTGCTTTCCAGGAAAACTTAGGACTTTGACCACATTTGAGTACATTGATCTTATTGCAGCCTACTTGCCATCAAAGATGTTAATGAATAATGAATACAAATCGTTGTGAAATAATGTTTACAGAAAAAGTGTCGCTTGCTGCGCGCATCAGTAAAAACATACGAGTTAATTTTTGCGAGTTGAGTGTTGCTCTTGTTCAAAACAATGATTGTTGAACCGAATGAGCAAGCGCCCGAAATCATATTTATTGAGCACGAGCCGAACAAAATCGCACGGACTAGAGTGAATTTAAAATCAACAATGACAGTGTGAGTGCATGCAAGTTTGATCGGATGATCCGACCAGTGATTATTCGGCTGTTGAGCGCGTATGAATGATTTTCATTTACGCGAAGCCGGTTGGAGGCTCCTACCTAACAGGTATCGTCAAAAAGTTGAAGCGTTCACAAGGCAATCCAGTCCATGTAATCAAAGCTTGCTAAAATCTGGGAAAGGATATAAAAAAAAGTTTTTGATGAAAAAGAAAATCTAAAGTGAAGTGGGCAAATTGAGCTAGCTTTTAATATTAACTGTAACAACAATTCGGCGATCATTTAATAATTCGCTAGCAATTTTGTAAAATCCTGACGAAACTAAATAACACACTGTATAAATATTGTAAAATTATGGTGAAATACAATTCCTGAGAAGTGATTGTGTCGAGAAGTACATATATAGCTAGTGCTAGAACGAGAAACAGTTGCAGATTGGCTTAGCAGTATACTAGACGTTTGCATTGTAAACTGGTGAAATGCGGATTTTAACTTGAAATCTATCTACTGAGCTGTAGAATAATAACAGTGAGGTACCCTGTATTACAGAAAAGGATAAACACTCTGATACCCATAACTTCAAAGCATTTCTTGATTCCACAAAGATGTCGCCTTTTCTTGTAAGAATCTAAATTAACCCAAATAAACCGCAAAGGAAAATACTCTTTACCATATGGCAAAGTTTTTCTTTTTATATTAGTAGCGCATGGGCACTCAAACATGTGCAAACACATGTGCAATGATAGCAGAACGAAGCGTGCTAACAGAGCATGTGGACATAGAAGAACAAAACGAGTTAGCAGGGATTGACACTTAAGGCTATGACCTACTTAGGGAAAAGCGGAAGGTGACACATTGAAGCAAGATCGCCCATTGAGAACAACAAAACATATATTCGAGAGTGCCAGTGTACCACCAGTGCGTTTTGACCGATCAGGTACGTCCAAGCCTTTCAATAATTTTATAATATATCTCCCCTGTATTAGTGCGACTACATACTACTGCAGTAGACTCTAGAATAGGTTGTGCAGCGAAATGGTGCCTGTGCGATTACTCACTCGCGTGAGCTCCTTCATTGCTATTTGGAGGGCTACCGTTTCGAAGTCGTTACTGACTATTTGAGTGGCCATATGGACGAACAGCGCGTTCGACTTTGGAATTCCAACAATATCAATATGACGATCGTTATCGACCAGGAAAACAAAACGCGGTTGCTGGCCGTGGGTCCGTGTCACCATCTCCGACGTTTCCCTTCAGTGAGGAAGACGGAAACATCGAGAAAACAAAAGCAGCGAGGAAGAGGAGACCCCCTTGAGGCCTCCACCTGGTGCTTGAGCACCCCGAACTTCTCGAGAGTTAGAATTTCACAGGACTCCTAGTGTGCCACGACCGATTGTACGTGCAAGTCCAGCAAATCCTGGTAAAGATAATATCGCTGCCTACGTTCATATCGAGTCTATGCAACCACGAATGGCATCAACACGTCAACTAATAGAAACATTCAAAATTGCTTTTGCGGCACCGCCATTAATGAGATTAGAGACTCGAGCAACATGGTGCAGTGTGAAAGTGCGCAACGCTTTGAATACAGCTGAAACGTCACACTATTAGACTACTGCAGTTGTCTCTGGAATAATGTAACCAAAGAAATTGTACAGCGTGGTGTGGGTACACACGCCTATGTTTGCAACCGCCTGGTCGCCCCCAAGTCACACAAATCTTCAATTTGCCGATATGATGCGGTTTTATACCCGCCACCCCTGGTGTAGAAAATTGAAAATGCATTTAACTGACAGAAGTCCTCTCCAACCCATACCCTATACTCGTATGTATTCTTGATCAGCGTCAACAGCCGAGACGATAACAAGCGTTATTTTGAAGCTAGAGGGGAGATTATGTAGTCATACAATAATAACTATAGCATTTATAATTCCTGAATATTTTATTAGAAGTTATTTAAAAAATTCTTTTGTATGGCAATAAACGCTTGCTCAGTACGAGTCTTAGTTACATTCGCTGAATATCTGGTATATTTTGCACTCTATTGAATATTTTAAATATATAAGGTATATTTTTGTATTTTTGGTATATTCGTAAGATCCGGTTTTATTGAAAATGTGTAGCGGGTATCTCACAGTCGAGCACACTCAACTTTAGCTTTCTAACTTGGTAGCGTTGAAAGAATATCCAACTTTTGGGACTCTATCAAGTAACCTATTCGTAACCTTCCCGAAGCCTCACTTTTTTGATGCGGCCACCATCATCACGTCATTCATATAAACACCCACAAATGTTTTGTATCCACTGCTTATCAACAAGCATTCGAATCATATGTTTCAATAGTTCACTAATCTTGTTTCGTACCAGTTCCCTTTTGTTTGGAATTTGCGTATATAAACAACTTTTAATGAATCTACAAATTTATTTTTTATTTTAATTTTCCATTAAGATCAGTGTTTAACTCATCAAATTTCTCGTCATTTGAACCATTTAGCTTACAGTTTTTTTATATAACTATATTATTTAATGCTTAGATCAATAAAAATTTGTCATGTCATTGCCAATTCCTTTCAAAATAGTGTAGCTATTAATAATAAGTCCGACAATGGATGAGCCGTGTTTATTAAAGCTACACCATTTTTGAATGCCGTCGAAATGTTAAGAAAAACCCCCAAAGCCAACTATTATAAATGAAATGATCTTTTAACTACACTCGTTTTCAACAGCACCAATGATGGGCAGCAAACACAGATTGCTGTTAGGCTGTCCGTATTACAGACTAGCACGTTGGTATTTCGTTTCTCAAAAGCATCAAGTCTCCCGCACTGAAGGAGCCACTGAGCTTGTTGCTCAAAACCTGGTACAGATGCGATACTAGTTTGCAACCATTTAGTAATTAATAATAATAATAAATTCTGCCAGATCTGGACCTAGAAGCGTCGACAAGCAAGAGGCAGGATTCACAGCATCTATATCACCAGGACCCTTCATGGAATTGATTTCCAAGTCCTTCCTTGATTTCCTACGAGGTTTCTCCTTTGTTGACTCAATGTATCTCTCACCAATGCACTCATTTTGCAAAAATGTTGACAAGTACTGAAATTTGTGGAGCGAGTTTCTTAATTTTTCGCACAACATATTTCACTTAAACTAAACAGTATCTCTTCTCGAAATAAGAGCTTATTATAAATTCTTTTAATTTCCTTGGTAATTACCCACCAATAAAATCTTCAATTTTCCGATTTTATAGATTTTTAAATGTAAATAAGATCAAATATAAAAGTTTTTATTATTGAATTAGAAGATTTGTGAGTGTATGCCTATTTTTGAATGGCAATAAATTAATACATAAAGAAGTTTTACAAATTAGATTATAAATAGAATATATGAAATAGAAATTACGAAAACTAATTACCAAAATAATATGGATTGTAATTGTAATGCTGATAATATAAAATTAATATTTGAGATATACGTATTGGATGTGCTCAGATTAGTGAAACTTATAAATGTAGAGTAATTCTATTCTTTATGTCTTCATTGTCCCGGGTCTATAAGTAGCAGCAGTGTTTCGTTGATCAGTTCAAACTTTTTTTAGTACCTATGTATGTATTTATATGTATATAGAGCAGTATTATTGTTGGCAGCGGTATGATTAATGTTCAATTTTTATGATAGGATGAATTTACGCATCTCAATCCTCAATGGTATATTCAGGCATTTTATCAAATTTCTGTTTTGTGGCTTCGTGAGTTGTATCCACAATAAGAACTGTATGGGAATAGCCCATAGTAACCTGAGGTATTTTAATGCTGTCCATTTTAGGTACCTCTTTTGGAACCGTCGATGATTTTTGGAACTCTCCAATTCCCAACTCGCCAAAGGTAGGCGATGCGCCCCATGCAATTAGTGTATCGTCTGCAGATATCATAATAGATGTATTAGCACAGCCTATCGATGTTATATTCCAGCCTTAAAAAAAAAACAAATACACACGAGTAAAAACCTTTACTGCACGGAATAAATTTAACAATATTCTTCATACCTGCCAAATCCTGTACAGGCTTTGGATACATGTTCGCCTCTCCTGTTTTCTTGTTCTGTCCAAAGAGAAATAGTAATCCCAACTCATTAACTATTAAACTGAAAGTAGAGCCACAATATACACTCCGCCCGCCACGACCTTGAGCATCAAAGAATTTCATAAGGCGTGGAACCATTTCGTCCTTTGGCTCAGCATGACCCAAGCGGCCAAATCCGCCAAAGCCCCAGCTATAGACGCGCTTCTTGGAGTCAATCGCCACCTAGTTAAATAAGCATTAAATAAGTTTTGTTGTACAACAGTATTAAGGCTCAGCACATACCGTATGATTATTACCGCAAGCAAAGTCAACAATCTGTACACCATCAACGGGTGTCACATGTCCTTCTTTACTCTTCTCAATGTAAAGTACTACTTTTTTCGGTGAAGTTTCGAAATGGAATGAGAGCTTGTTCGCGTTTACAAAATACTTGGCATCCGTATTGTGGCCGAGTTGACCATACTCCGGTAGTCCAAAGGTATGCAAATTACCCTTAATATCAAGAATAACAGAGAATTCTGCACCGCAGCCAATGCGAATTATGGGAGGACCACGATAATTAATCGGCGTTGGTGCATAAATATTCGGATGCGTATTTCCCACACCACATTGCCCAGACTTATTTTCTCCACAAGCATATACGGTGCCCATATCTGTGAGGAAGAGCGTGTGATGACGCCCAGCGGCTGCTTGAACAATGTTTAAATGATCTAATGCTGGAATTAAAGTTGGCTTTTCCACCAGCTTCATATCCTGGGCAAGACCTAGCTGGCCGCTAGGATTACGTCCAAAGCCAAGTGCCTTGCGATCCATGTTTATTAATATTGTGTGCGCAGCAGTGGGACCACTAGCTACAGAGCGATACTAGAACAAAACAAAATTCGAACAAAACTCCTACAAAAGAATTTAAAAAAATGTTTACCTTTCCATCCGTGAAGCGATGAAAGCTATAAAGATTGGGACGCACTTTTGCGACATTTTTTCGATCGCGCTTGCCAGTTAAATCCCAGGTAACCATGCCAGCCAGCAGCAACTGACCTGGTGTTTTTTCCAATGTAGCAAGCAAATCCTCCGGTAATTTGCTGGGTGGATCGATGTTATCGTGTGGTATTAGAACTTCCATTTGGGTTCCCCTTTGCAATTGTTGGCCAACATCGTCGTCAGACTCATCGCTGAATTCGTCCTCATAGTCAGATTCCTTCTTCTTTGGTCGACGTTTGTTGGGACCGGTTCCATTACCACCTGCCTTACGCTTTGCGGACATTTTTCAAATCTTTAATTTTTGCAATGCGTTTTAAGCCTTTATTTCTCGGTAATGCCTATTAAACTGTAAAAGATCATTGAGAGTTAAGCGTCAACATAATTTGTCGTCGATGTTGATTGGTTGGTAAGTTACACGTACATAAGAATACGTATGTCAGCAATGAAATTAAATAAAAAAAATAATATTTGAAAAACAGTATATAATAAAATTTCCCACACACATTTTCCCTAAGTATTGACAAATTGGCATCTCTTATCATTTCTCTTATACTTATTAACTACAACCCACATACATACATTTATGTATGTGTATGCATGCATTCACATGCAATGGTTAAGCAAGGAAAACAAAATGAACGCCACCAACACAATTAAAATGAGACGCCGACTATTTCTTTCAAGTTGCAAATTGAAGATATCAAATCAGCTTGAGATAAATAACAACAATTAATTTAATGCACTTTGTCGATAGATATGAGTCCATTAGTACTTTTCGATAAACATTTTTTCCTAAATAGCGTAAAAAAAAATGTAAAATGTTGGCGTCACTTTCAAAACACTGGATCCAAGACGGTGAAGCGGAAATGAAAATACATAAATTCGATTGAAAATAATAAATTGCTATATAAACTAAGTATTAGCGTAGTCTTATTATTGTGCTAATAAGTTGTTATCTTACATGTTGTCTTTCAACTTTTTTTTTCGTATGCAAGTCACCGGACATCAAACAACAAAACGAAACTCAACCAGAATATGAAGTGTGTCAACTCTTGAATGTTTTAAACAGACTAAATAATCCCCCGAAATCCGATTTGGTATCGATATTATTTAATGTTGATGATTTTCGTAAATGGCATGACGCGTATTCACACCTACCGCATCTGCATGAAAAAATCTATTATACGATAGTGTTACATCAAAGTCTAACCGTTTTTTTAGCCGAACAAAGGTAAAAATAATTTAGGCAGAATAATAATGAACATCAAACAAAAAAAAAAACAAAAGAAAAAGTATTTGTTTCTCATTAAATGACTGTTTTTATTCACGGCATTACTGATTAAAAGTCAACGAATAGCCCAAAAGGCAAGTGCTTGGAAATGCATTTTTAAAATTAATGCGCATTTAATTAAAAAATATTTCATCAAATAAATTTGCATACACAAGAAAAAACACAATCTCTAAAAGGTTTATTTACTTATTTTGTGCTGGAAACAGCGGAGTATAATGCCGTTGCGAAAAGTTTTAATCGTCGTTTTATTTTTCATATATACAGTTGCACGAAAAATAAAACGATATTGCTCATCTAGGACATCGCTTAAGACTGGAAATGGATAGACTGAAACTCATAATAAAATAACAAAGTGGTTTATTAGTAGGCACTACTTTGGAGTATTATTATTGTTATATAATATTTATTTTAAAATTTTTATTAAGTGACATTTCAACCGTCAACACATTTAATTTAAACTATGGGAGAATTCAAATACTTTCCACACAAAATGAAACTGAAGAAATGTAAAGTATCGTGTCTAGGTTAAAATTTTTTATCCACTTTTTAATTATGTACAAAAATAAGAAGAAACACAAATTCCACTATTTTCTCTTGGATTTGCGGATGGAACAAATTTAAGAGCACTATTGCTATCGATGCTAAAAAAAATATGTTAGTAAGAATTCGATATAAACGCACATTATTTTTTTCTGGATTTGTAAAAACAAACATTTTTTTTATTAAAAACGCGATTATTTTGGCTTGGGTAGTGTTTTTTAATGCTTTAATTTTAAAGATGTGTCCAGTGTACTCAGGATAAAAATGTCACTTTAGTTAATAATTAGTTTATTTCCAAATGGGTTTGATCATTTTATCGATATTTATCCACATACATTTCGTGTTAGAAGAATCGATGCTTTCGATGTTAAAAAAAGCATCGAGTGAAACATCAAAGTTTAAAAAAAAACAATAAGAAAGCAACAGCAGAAAGAATAGAAGCAGTTCAACCAATAACAATAAGATTTATTTGAGATCGTAAAAGTGGCGCACGTCTTTGGCAATCATATTCATCATATTTTGATCAAGTCTCTTTATTATATTTGAATGACTGTTGTAGTACGGCTTCTTGTTCAAAAAAGTTGCCATCGGTTTTGGCGTTGGTTGCTTTTTAGTGGTCATGCGACTTGGATGCAAGCGCCTTATCACTTCTTTTTTTTGAAGAAGCTTCAAACAATTGATAGCTCTTTTTTCCGTATTTGTGCTGACTCCGGCTTCAATTCCTCTGTTGGTTCCGCTCCTATTACACCAATAAATAAATTAAGCATCTTAGTAAGCGGTATGTAATTTCCAACGCAATAAAATATAAGCATCTTTATTTGAAGGATTGGGCCAAATTGTAGCGGCGTTATTTATTTTGCGACAAATTTAGGAATGTTGTGAGCACGTATATTTATAACTTACTTTTTAGGTTATTCTCTATCTTGCTTAATATTATCAAATTTTTGATAGAAACAAATTAAAAAACTCATTTACTTACAATTTGTTCTCCCCGCGCGCATAGATGCTTGTGAAAACATCGTAGGAGGTCGCGAACCATCAACGGTTTGAAAATATCGCTGTTATCGATGTGTCACTCGATGTTTTTGTACCTCTAATTTGTATTCTGCCGGCTCTATTGCCGTCTTTGTTGTTGGGTCTCGTATTATTGATATACATATATAATGGACGAAGAGTCTGAAACTACACACTATTACTTGGAATGTGAAGGCGGCGTGGAAGAGTGGCATTGGAATTCGAAGAGCACAAAACTTTTAGTCGAACTGTATTCGGAACGTCGTCATAGGTTTCGAGACCCCAAAACTCGTAAGCGAGCTCTGTGGACAGAAATTGTGGATGATATGGAACATGCTGGCTACAAAGGTATAAATGAGGATATTTGCGATCGTAAATGGCGCAATATGAAAAAAACGTATCGAACATGTCGAGAAACTCTCAAGAAAAATGCACGCAAAAGAGTCGGCTGGGAATATTATGATACATTTGACGATATGTTTCAAAATGAGAACGTTAACAGCACTACTGCAAAAACAGAAAGTGATGCTCTGATCGAGGAGCAGCACAACGAGCTATCCGATATGCAATGCACTCTTGAAACTGATAATAATACCATACGTGCAGAGCAAAGCAACGATATGACGATGGTGGCTGAAGAACAGCAACGGCAATTGCTAATACTGGAGCGAAGTAGAATTGCCGCAATACGGGAATTAAGCAAGCGGATTGAAGAATCGAATGTTATACAACGAGAAAGAAATGACTTGCTACGGGAGTATCTTTCCCAGTTATAAATAAGTAGTTAAATATGCAAATAACTTTTTCGTTAATATTAACACTCTATTTTTAGTTAAGAGTATAAGGAAACAGTTGAACAAGGCTGATATAAATAAATAGTCGTGAATATAAATATATTACATTGTATAACAAACGAATATTTTATAATTTAGCACAAAGTAGACGATACAAATGTTATGAGATGCGTTTCGAAAGCAAATCATTCTTCAAAATTGAATCAGAATTGTATTAGGGGTTGACTTTGCCGTTCACGATACGCAATAATATCCGACATCACATTTTTTCGAAATTGTTCGTGGTTGCGTGTGAATTCCTCAATGGCATTCGCAAGGCGAATTTGCTGTTCCATGCGCTCAACATTCGTGATGCTTGCCAATTTTCCGGATTGACTGGAAGTCGTGAAGTTATCATTGTAGAAAATAGTAGGAGATGGACCTATCCCATGTCGCCGTGCTTTGGGTGTGGATTGCAAAATAAGGCCGTGGTCTGAAAAGTTATTAGCATATTTATATATTCGTATTTCGATGCAACAATCAGAGCTGGGATTCGGATCTCGTTTTTGGTAGTAGTACCAAAAACGTTAAAAGTGAAATAAAATCTCGGCTCGTAAGCTGGACAATTCACGACTAAATAATTAGTGCATTTAATAATAACGAAATGTTTTACGGTTTGAGTATCCGACATCAGCCAGATACTTTAGTAACTTACTTGAACGTCGCTGGTCCAGATCTGCTTTCGCTTGGCTTGATCCAAAGTATCCAGTTATAAAAGGCATGGGTGACACGACACCGCATTGGAGGTCTACATCAGTTGTTGGCGGTGGCGGTGCCGGACGGTTGAAGGGATTTTGCCGCCTTGGTGGCGGCTTTGGTTTTCCCGTTGTATCCGTTTCAGCAGACAGAGTTATACCAGCGGGGTTGCTACGCATTTCTAAGATAGAGTTGAATCATAAGTGTAATAAAACTGAGCAGACGTCGAACAAAGCCTTACTATTTCTGGACTCTTCAATTTCCTGCAGCTGACGCTGCAACTCTGCCACAATAATGCGTTTATATTCGTAGCCAGCACACGTTAGCGCCTTCATCCAGGCCTCCATGCTTTCCTGTGTGTCTGCGGCTAGTACATAGGTGCGATTGCCATTAAATGCTATCTCGAAGCAGTAATTGTCCATATCCGTCTCAACTGACAATTCGATGGTACAGCCTTCGACTATAATTAATCCCAATGGTTCCTTGTCAATTCGCGTTTCAAAGTAGAACAGCAGATTGCCCTTTAGCACAAAATATCGTCTTTGAAAAGCCCTATTAATTTCGCCCCTTTTGTTAAGAAACCCTGCAATTGTACTTTTTTTTTTATGTCTTGCAGCACCACAAAAAAATCATCCATCATTACTAACCTTCCATATCATAGGGTGGTGCTCTGGCAAAAACACATAAATTTTTCTCGTTTATCTTCATAGCAACTCAGTTTGTGTGTTAACTAATAATAATTAATCTAAAAAGGCATATAATGTTTGTGTATATTGCGTTTATAAAAAAAAAACATTATTAAATATGTATTTGGGTTGTACAAACAGATGTTTTTAATGTCATCCAACGTTGCCACCATTTTATATTTACAGCGTAAATGTGTCATGATTTTGCATTTAAAATGGAAGCCTTCAAAATTAGAGCTGCAAAAACATCGATGGCCCTATCGATATTACCAATCCCCCGTTTTCACAGACTTTCAGTTTTTTAACAAAAAGGGTGCTCGATATTTCTACGTTTGATATCGATATTTTTACATAGCTTACGAACGTAGAAAAACCTAGTTTTTTTCTAGTGGATTTCTATGGAGTAAATGTAATAGCCTATTTCCACTGCACCAAAAAACCTCGGTTCTTTTCCGTTCAGGTCGAATGTTACGTTCGCCCCATGTAAAAACCCATAGGAAAAAAAAAATTGGTTCGAAATGTAAAAGGACTGAGCAGCGTTGCCAATTTGTGGGGAATTTCCCAAAATGCGGGGAATTTTAAGTTGATTGGTGGTTTATTGGGGATTGGCATTATGTGGGGAAAATGCGGGGATTTTTACATTTTTTGATTTCCTGTCCTTTATAAATTTGTGACAGCACAAAAATTAGACGATGAATGGCGAGCTCACGCAATGCTAGATTTTTGTCAACATGGGCTTGAAGTTCAAAATAATAGCCTATTTCCACCGCACCCAAAACCTCGGTTTTCTTTGGTTTTTTCACGTTCAGGCCGAATGTTACGTTCGCCCCATGTAAAAACCCATAAGAAAAAAAAAGTCGGTTTTTCTACGTTCGCGAGCTACGTAGAAATAGCGAACGCTCTTTTTGGGTAATTACGCGATATTTTGATCGATATGACAACGAAAAAGAGGTCACCACTAAACAAACAGCTGACATTTAAGTGCGCCAAGGTATGAAAATAGAAAAATCAAAATTTTATTTTGCTTTTTAAAGCAAATTTTTTATATTTTAGATGAGCCAAAAAACTCGAAAGCCGTCAATATCGTGGAGTGGCATCCACGAGGCTATGTTGTTCGAGTTGTGGGAGGAGAAATGTAGTGCCTTTTTTGGCCAATCCACAAAGGCGCTCCACAAGGGTGCCAAACTCCTCCCTATTAATTCGAAAATTATCTTCAAAAAATGATTCGTTGTTTCCAGGAACATCGCGCTCCCAAAAACACCCATGCTGTTGCTAAAAAGTAAATGTATTTTTGTAAATATTACATTGCTGCCAGCAAATCTACTTATGTACATAGCCCCAAACTGATGGCGATTTCTTTACTATTGGCAATGGCCTATACTCTATACTCCGCTAATTTTCCCTCCACTTCGTCAAAATCCTCATAAAAATCCTGCAATTTAATAAAATTTTCCATTTTAAAATGCGCGTGCTTTTTTTTTGAATTGTTCGCCAACTCGTGTTTACATTTGAACAGCTGACATTTCAGAGCGGCCATATTGAGAATTTTACCGTTGCCCATATTTCTCGGTTCGTGCAAATGGAAACCCCGAAACGGGACTTTAAAAAACGTAGAAAAACTGAGTGAGGTGGAAATAGGCTATAACATTGATGCTGAATGTTACTGGGGTAAAGTGTTTCGTCTGAAAAACGCTGCGGGAGAATACCTGTTTCCAAATATAAAAATTGTTATTTCGTTGTTGCTGATACTGCCTTTTTCAAATGCATCGGTCGAGCGCAAATTTAGTGTTCTTAAGAATTTGAAAACTGAAAACCGTAATCGACTGAATACAGATACTGTTGTATCATTTATGGCTGCAAGAGAAGGAATTAAAAAACTAGGCGGCAGCGTCAAGTTCAACCCGTCAAACAAAATGCTATCCACAAAAATATGGAAAAGAATATGAATGTTAACTGTTTGAGTTTTTATTTTAATTAATTAAGAATACTAATATGAGGTTTACTCAGCTTTTTATTGTTTCATTTAAAAAACCTATGGGGAAATGTATAAATTTGCATTGGCAGCCCTGGGACTGAGTGGCAGTGGAAATAGGCTATTTGAACTGAATGGAATAGATCCGAGAAAACCCGCACTATTTTAGTGCTGTGGAATTAGGGCGTTATACTCTACTTAGACCAAGTGCATCTGCTTCGTCGATCCAAACCAAAACTTTTCAACGCAAACGGAAAAAACCAAGGGTTTTTGAGGCAGTGGAAATAGGCTGTAAACCACCTCAAAGAGAAAGAAGAAATCAACTGAAATGTAGGAATTTAGTAAATTATGCGATTCAGGGCATTTAAAAAGTATAAGTATATTCAAATTTGATGTATTATTCATCAACTGACTCTACTTTTTCTACATTTTTACATTATTTGAATTTTCAACATCGGAAGCATCGGTGTTGCGAAAAAATGTTTTCTCATTGCAAATAGAGTCGCACGCGACATTTTTTGCTATAAAATTATATAATTCATATGTTTTCCATAGAAACATAATGGTTGACTTTGAATACAAAGAATAATCAATTTTGCACAATGCCTGCTCAATATTTATCTGTATAAATCAAAAAGGAAAAGAACAGATTTGTGTGGAAATTAGGTAAATCGGCATCACAGCTAGGTGTGGTATAATAATATTTTTAGTATATTTTTTTAAACAGTGGAATATTTGTAAATTAAGCTTGTGGTCACGCTGCACATGTATTGTGCCGATACAAACCCAAATTTTTTTTAGCGTTGCTTAGCTATTCAATTAAAAAAATGTCATACTTACTTACTGAGATTGCCTTAGAAATGTTAGGCTATAAATTTTACGATACGAATGGAGATTTTCATTTAACGAACTTCCAGCATTCAATGACTGCTGTAAAAAGCGATTTACATTCTGATGAACCATCCTTAATGGATTTTATTCACCAGACATCGAATACCGAATCCGAATCGAGTCTAATATGTGGACAAAGCAAAGATACGTATGAACCGTCTTCTCTAGATCAGTCAACTAAGTCGTTGATATCAGTTGACTTACGGAGAGCACCTGCTAGAGCGTTGGCAAAGATGATGAAGCATGAAAGTGGCAAAATCTTCAATGATTTTACAAAAAGGAATTCCAGAAAATTCAGTAATTCTGGTACTTCTGAAGCAATATCTAATATGACGGCAGTTCCAGCGACCAAGTCTCGTACTTCAGCCAATGCATTGTCTAACATTTTAGACTACGAAATCACAACTATTCGAGGCCAAATATCACAACGCCTGGAAGCATCTTTGCAGAAAAGCGTAACTTCAAACAAAGAAATATTTCACAGACATTGCTGTTCAGTGGAAAAAAATAAAATTATAGAGGACGCCAATGGAATGAAGAAGTTTCGATTAATTTTGGAAGAACGCCTGCGTCGAATTGATCCTCGTCCATATGCAACATACAAAAGAACATTTGGATTAGAATAGTTGAATAAAGTAAGAGTAATATGCATTCCTCAAAACATTTAACATTTTGTGTAATTTGACTATTAAATATTATCAATGTATTTTCTAGCCTTATTTTCAGTGCAACTGGTCACACAGTTGGAAGTGCATAATAATACTTGTCACATAACGGCTTGTTCTCCATACACAAAATAAGAAATTGCTCATATCAGGGGTGCCACGAAAATCTCACAAACGAGGTGCTCCAAAATCTTAAGATATTTTAATGTTCCGAGTGTTTTGTCTGTCTAATAAGCAAACCATGAACGGCAAAAAAAATGGTTGCCCTTCTTCAAAAACATGTTTTAAAATAAATTATCGAATCTGTCTTTATTTTTAGTGTCAAATCCAGGCATTAGAGTTCTACTTAAAAATTAGAATACAATTAAATTGTTTAACAAAGCGATCATAATTACAATTCAGAAAAATTCCCTGAGAATTTTTGTTAACATTTTTGCATTAGTTGGTGTACATTGAACTACTACAACAACAATAGCACCAGCAAGGGCACAACTTAGCAGTTTGCATATCGAGCGTTGCAGCGGTATGACAACAACAGCAATTAACCAGTAACACAGACAATGATACAATTATAGAAGGTAGTCTCGTCCATGATACTATTATACAAGGTAGTCTCGTCGGCAAAAGCACTCCCTCTATAATCATAACAATGAGTGCGAGTGAAAGGATATCAGCGTAGTAGTGTGAACGAGACGACAATGAAATGTGCATTAACAATTAGACGATGATATTTATATTTACATATTTTGAAGCTAATATTAATGTCCTTTTGACATATTTCTAAAATGTAAGTTGTTTATGAATAATATTAATAATATATATGAGAATTCTCTAATTCTCGAAATGTTTTAATTCTATCCGTATACGGCATACATTGCAAAATGTCATTTTGCACAAGGGTTAATTGCAGAAAAAAATTCGTCCGCAGACCATGATACAATTATAGAAGGTAGCTCGTCGGCAAAAGCTTTCGTTAGTGCGTGCTCGTTTTTCGACGCAAGAGGTCTGACCAATGAATGCGTCGCAATATATGGACATATGTATAAAGACAATGCCGCCTCTTGCTGGCAGGTTTTTTCAGAGACAGTCGGAACAATCGTTATTTTGTTCGTCTGTGAAAACGCAGATGACGAAGATTTATGGTTGCTTGTCATGGTATGTGCGTGCAATTCACAAAGTTTCGTATTAATGGTGCATTAGCAATATTTACAAAAGCATTTGGGATCATCGGCTGCACCTAGAGGCAACCAATTCTTAAAGAAGGGGGTCTTGCAACTAAGCATGACGCGGTTTTTGTTTATAAATCTTGGGCATTTTAACTGCCCCACACGATCGTTTTGGAAATTGTGAAATACCCAGATGGTCATGTATATAGAGTATAAAACTAGTAAAAACTATAAATCGATAATAATGCAAAGATATTTTGGCATATCGATGTTTTTTACCATTGCAATGCAAAATTACTGCAAGGTTTTAAAGTGTGGCATAGTAAAACATAAAAATACACAAAGGTACCAGATGTTTTTAAAAAACTAAAGTTCCATCAGTTTTGTTTTGCAAATAGCTATAATTCCCGCTAGCCGCTAGCTTTCAATTTATCCCGCATTTTGCTTTTGAAAACCGTCAGATCTAGCGGGGAAATAGCTAAATTGGCAACGCTGGTCAGGCCGAGCGCTGCGGTTCGAATTTCGAACACCAGAGCCCCTTCGGCTCATTCGAAAATTCGAAGTTCTAAGTTAGAAGTTCTAACGCAGCACGCAGCGTTGAGTTCAGTCGCAAATCAAATGCGGAGCGATGAGCACGAGTGTATTTCGTTGCGCTCTGCTTTCGTTTCTATGTATGCGTGTATTAAAACTCTATTTAAAAAAGTTTGAACTTTAAAATTTTGTTTTTTACATTTTAAGATAACAATAACATTTCAGAAAATTAGAGAAAATATAAATAATACAATTTTAATTATTAGAAGTTCAATCGTTTTTTTAAAAGATAAATGCATTTTTGTAATTTAGTTTTAATATTAATTTTCGCTAGGAAATTATCTAATAAATTAAAATTAAAACTGGTAAAAAATTTAAATATAAATATTAAAAACATATATAATTAATATTTTATTGTAATTATGTTTTTAATATTTTTCAGTAATTTTTTATATTGTTAAATTGTATTATTACATGATTTACAAAAATGTATTTATTAAAACAAAAAAAATAAACTTATAATAATAATAATTTTTTTAAAGAGTGTTTGCAAAAAGGAATTTGTAACTCATCAAAAATCAATGCGCGATTAGATTTTACTTCTGTCAGTAAGCTTGAAAGGGAATGAAAAAATTTAAATCGCATTAAAAAAAAAAACAAAATATACACATTTTCTCGATCGGGAGTTGAACCCAGACCCACAACATGTTAGGCTTGCATACCACCAGCAGAGCCAACGCGGTCCTTGTGCAAGTGCCATTTAACTGCAAACATATAGAACGCGAGCAATTGTTGTTGTCCTCTTCTTCGAGACTTTCGTCGCGGCAAAACAAAATTGACGTGCGCTAGCTGCTCGTCTGCGAGGCAACTGCACATTGCAAAACTTCATATGCATACACATACTAATAAGGCGAGCATGTAGATACATACACGCATACATAGAAACGAAACCAGAGCGCAACGAAATACGCTCGTGCTCATCGCTCCGCATTTGATTCAGTGCTGTCATTTCCGCTTTTTTCCCGTCAGATTTGGATTTTTTTTGAAGTGTGATTGCGGGAAAAATATGAAAACAGCGGGCAGCTGGAATTCTGGCTTTTTGACCAAATTTAAGCAGCTTTTTCTTTAGTTTACTTTTACTCAAATTTTAGTGATGTTTAAATTGAATTGAAAAAATATATTTCTATCGACAAAATATCGATATTTACTTGTATCAAATAACTTCCCTCAAAAGTTTGCACCTAAATTGGAGCGACTTGCATAACTAACATTGTGAATTTCGCTTGCGCTAAAACAAATTTACGATGCCAAAGGAAGTCTACAAGCTACGAATGGTTTTGGAATGTTTTTTCTGTTTTGTTTTCTTATCTGATAATTGCAAAAAATTAACAAATTCGTATGCAAACCAAAAAATGAACGAATTTATATATGTATATATTTTATCATAAAACAGAACAAGTTCCTAAAATCAATCTTAGCTCTAAATATAGTTGTCATCCAAAGCTTTAAGAATAACCTTTTCAGCTTATGTTTTTTTTCACTGTAACGATGGTCGCACGTGACATCTGTTAGAGAATTACCAATTATATTTTATATTACGTATTGAACTGAGGGTTTATAAATGAAAAACATATACCACATTGCTTTATAAAAATAAGCTTTTTTCCTAACTTTTTTCTCTGGTATTCCGCATTTTTTAGCTTTTTGTTTTCGCTGATCCAGCTTTTTTTGCTTAGAAAAATAATAAATAATAGAGTTAGACTGAATCCACTTGAATCAGGTAAGTTCTACTCCACGAAAGACAGGTGTACGCTAATCCGGGTTAATACACTGAATTACCACTACGTTTTATGAGCTATACATTTATAGACCGGTCACAAACATTGATTTTTTTTTTAAATAAATACCTTGAATATAATAAAAAACCGAACTTCTAATAAATTCACTAAAAATTGTAAATTTCCGAGGAACTCAAATTCAATGCGCGCAAATGTGTAAAGCTCTTTGCAAAATCATATGGTGTGTTTGACCGTTCACAGCTGATGATCAGCTGATCGTAGAGCTTTTAAAAATCTAATCAAAGCATCTGCTATCGATATGTGAAAAAATATTAACGGTTTTTTAATTTTGAAAATTTGAATTAAATGCCGCTAGCGAGACCAAATCGCCCACTGTGGCTCGGCCCGACTGGGTTCGCAATAATACTGTTTTTAATGATACAAAAATTTGTATAGGCTGAAGCATCTATGTATTGTGTGGTTAGCATAGCTTGCAAATAACTGTGGACCGTTTTTTTGTTGTGCTCTCGTTGCGAGCACAACCGAAAAAGTTCGTACTCTTTCGCTCTCGCTCTGAGCAAGAGGCTTTTGCTGTCTTCATTTCTGTTTTCTGTTGAGCGCTTTTCGTTGCGCTCTTTGTATTTCGGAACGAGAAACGCTCGCACAAAGAGAGTCAGCAAAAGACCGGTTGACCGAAAAAGTCAACGCAAACGGTCTTCACACTTACTTTCGTTGTTGTTGCGTTCGTTTTGCAGACGAAATACAGTAGAATCCGGTTATAGCGACTTTCAAGGGACCGTCGTTATATCCGGAAGACCCACTAACCAAAAGGAGAAAAATAAAATTTTGTTTATTTTATAGTTGCCATAGGTTTTTTAAATACAATTAATTAATGTTTTAATCAATTTAATTTGAATGGGTCGTTCGAGTTTTCGTCACAATAACCGGACGGACACTATAAGCGGCTTCGTTATAACCGGATTCTACTGTATTTCGTCTGCAAAACGAACGCTTCAAGATTTGCTTGCAGAATAGAAAAAAAGGGTTTCGGTCTGAGCGCGAGCGATCTTATTCAAGAACCCATAAAACGGTTGCTCTCTGAGTCTTTTCGTAAAGTGTCAGAGAGAGACACTTATTTGCGGACAACGAGAAACGGTCGACAGTTATTTGCAAGCTCTGATGGTTAGTGATACAAATTGTGAAACGGTGAAGAAGCTCTTAAGAGAAATACTATTGAAAATATTTCAAAAGACAAGTTAGATAATTAAGTTATCTATAAACAACATTTGCGCGACGCGTGGTTGTAGAATGAAGACTTTAAGGTTTGGATACGCAAAGATGTGACAGATACAACGAAAGCATACTGCTGCAACTGCAAATGCAGTTTTGGCACAAGCTGCATGACATCAAGTCGCATGCAAATACAAAAAAAAAACACTTTTCAATGAGCGGCAGCTTTCAACAAAAAAACAAACTCCAGTTTTCAGCGGTGCCCACTAAAACAACAAACACACATCTATAGCCCCAATAGATCACCTCAGCCAATTATGCGTGCAAAAGTTTAAGGAGTGCTCTGCAGTTGCAAATATTAAACTCGGCCGCACTAAATGTACTAGCATTATTCGGTCGAGGACACCATCGATATTGACATTTCTGTTTTATTTTAATAAAAACCATTTAAAAGTAACACAAAAACAAGTAAGAAAGTTACAGTCGAGTGTGCTCGACAGTGACATACCCGCTACCCATTTTTAATAAAGGCGAAATATTGCGGTATTATTTTCAAAATATACCGAAAATACTAAAAATATACCAAATGGTATGTTTGGTTTATCGATATAGTACACCATTCAAAACCATAGACGGCACAATGTACCAGATTGTCGGCAAAAGCAACTAAGACCGCGAGTATGTAGGCGTTTTTGCCCATACAAAAGTATTTCTTTAATAACTTCCACAATTTTTATCTGATCGCAACCAATCATAACTACTATAGTAATTATTGTATATACCAAAATTCACAACTCTAGCTTTACGCTTCCCTGCAGAACTGGAGGTGTCGATTGGCCATGGGTAAGTGCTTACCTCGCCGATCACTACATGGGTACTTACTAAAGTGTCCCTATAGTAAACGAACGTCGAACCACCGAGTCGACTCGAGTTTGCGATTGGCCCTGGGTAAGTGCTTACCTCGTCGATCACTACATGGGTACTTACTAGATTAACCCTATAGTAATCGAACGTCGAACCACCTAGTTAATAAATGTATGCGGTTTAAAGCATAAGTACAAAATAACGGCAAGCATCGCTTTTGTTTTTGTTATTTTGTGGAAAGTGCATACACAAGATTAAAGACAAAATTTCGATTACGCTTTACATCGCTGTTTGTTTACGCGTCTTTGTTTTATTTTGTGCTACTCTTTTACTCAAACGCAGCTGTGTTTCCTAGATGATGAAATTATTGCAAGCATTTGAGCTGAGAAGTGCAAAGCGGATCCGCGATCAATTATTAGGTGAGTTACTTAAAAAATAATTTATGTATGCATTATATGTTTAATGTGTAAAATATTAAATAAACAGATAATAAAAGAATATCAAGCAGTTAGTATAATGCATAGTTCTACAGTGGAAAGCGACAATGTGCCCAAAGAAGAGGAATTGGAAATTATGACAGAAAATCTACGTTATGGAAATAATGACAGGGGAATGCGAAAAAAAGAAGACAATTTCTTTGTTGTTATGATCGGTGAGTATTTTAAAAGATAATTATTTAAAAATCATTATCCACTTTAATCTATTAAGACTTTTTAATCTTTTATTTCCAGATTCAATAACTGAGAACCAGTTGAGAAACCTTGCAGCTCCAAAAAAACGATATTTTAAAACTCAAGTTGCCTTAAAGTAATAAAAGTATCCGACTTATTAAAATAAAGAAAAATTAAAATTAAATAAAAACTGTAATTGTAATTGTAAATTTTTTTTAATTTATAATGGCCGACCCCTCCATGGGGTCCGATGTAAGCACTTATTTTACCGACTCTTCAATGCGGTCCGATGTAAGCACTTATTTTACCGGCCGCTCCATGGGGTCTAATGTAAGTAGTTTCTTTAAAGACCCTAATATGTTGCACTATTTCACTAGTTCGTGGGTAATCGAGGCGGTGGCGATTGACCCTATTTGCGGACATTTCATACAAAAACGAAAATTAAAAAACGCATGCCTAGACGCCACTTTGTAAGTAGTGGCTGGCTCCTGGTAAGTGCTTATTTCACCGGCAACGATCTAGCGCTCAGAACTGTAGGGTGGTAAGTGCTTATTTCACCGGCAACGAGCTAGCGCTCAGAACTGTAGGGTTGTTATTCGATTTTTTGATTTGCGGCGGCAGAAGTGGGCGTGGCAAAAATTTGAAACAAACTTGATCTGCGTGCAAACATAACAAATGCTGTCGAAAAAAAATTAGAGCTCTATCTCTTATAGTCTCTGAGATCCAGTGTTTCATACGGACAGACGGACAGACAGACAGACGGATAGACACACAGACGGACAGACGGACATGGCTAGATCGTCTCGGCTGTTGACGCTGATCAAGAATATATATACTTTATAGGGTCGGAGATGCCTCCTTCTACCTGTTACATACATTTCCTGCCGGCACAAAGTTATAATACCCTTCTACTCTATGGGTAGCGGGTATAATTAGCAATTTTTTTTTGCTGTTTTATATATATTTTTTTTAGCTATTTCTAGCATATTTTTTCTATCAATTTAGCTATTTCAGCTCATGAAATTCTGACAACACTGATCATGACACAGAAAGCAAGAACAACGGTAATGAGTGCAACATCAAAAAATAGCGATGGGAACTCTGAAGCAGTACCCTCGGCAGTCTAAGAGGCAGAGGACTCTTCCTTATAGATTGTAAAAGAACTAAAATTTAATTTTTTAGCAGCATATAAAGAATAAAGTTTCGATCACAAATATTATTTTTGTTTTTACTCAAAAATACTCGAATTCTTAAATAGCGCCCGAGCAGGGACGTGACGACGAATAGTTGACCAACCAATCGGGTGCGAACTCGAAGAAAGTCGTGAACAGTATTATTGAAAGTAGTATAAGGTGCCATAAAACGAATTATTAAGTCGTCCAATTGTTCCAGTTCGTAGGAAACCGCGCAAAAAGGGTCGCGCAATCGCTTCGACTGAAATTTTTGAATCTTTCAAAATGAATAGCACCGCCCATACATATATCTATTTTTTCGGAGAAAATTGCTGTAAGGCACTTATGTACATATATAAAACTATATATTTTAATGATGTAGTTGTGTGATGCAGTTGTGTGATGTATACACAACTGCATCACGCGAACAGCTGATTAGGGGTGAAAAATTAAACAGACTACGGCAGAAAGAATGGAAGAATGATGCGGCGAAAGGTTTCACTTAATGGAAATTTAAATGATGTAGCCCTGACTAAATAGCGTATTTGATGCATTAGTGATTATGCAGCTACATCATCCGTCCTTCTCTTACACACAGCACTATATGGAATGATGTGGAGAGGTTCCACTTTTCAGAAATTGCCAATGACGCAAACTAAACAGGATAAAAAGTGCTAATTATAGAAACACTAAATCGCAATATTCCTGCTGAACAAAATAATTGCGGCTGGATTTCGTTTATACAGATAATAATAACAAAAATAATAAGATGCACCGATAAATGCTATTATAAAATATATTTGAGAACCTTAAATCAATAGTTTCTCAGGCAAATACATAAAAAAAAACAAATTTTTTCCACATCCGACAATATACAAATTCAACAAAGCTTTAAAATGCAGCATACAGACCATTTTATTTCGTGGTCTATATTTTTTGCAGAAATATTTAAATAAAAATAGCAAGACATTAAAATTGTTTTTTTATTTGTTTGCAAAATTTTGGTAAACACGGCTTCAGCGATCTATAGATGGGTCAAACACCTTCTTTGCGACAGGTGGGTGTTGCTCACGTGGAGCTATTCGACGATTACAAAGGATGTGAGTGGCACTCCCAAGGGTGTTGTTCTTTAGGGTGGTTAGGCATTTTCCAGTTTCGGCATAGGCAATTAACTTGGGAACCCGTCTAGCAAATGTTTGTAGCACACACAACCAGATTCCAAAGGAGAGGGAACTGGCAATCTGGGTCTATTAGACTATGGCCACAACGCTATTGGTAGGAAGACTAGTATAGACTTGGACTATACTATCCGCCTCACCTGTACTGACCATATCAACACGGTATACGTGGAACCGGGCTGTTGACGCGAAGGGTTATTCATTCCCAAAGCCCTCAACCTCTTCACGGACGGGTCGAAGATGGACGAAGGAGTCGGTGCGGCCGTATATTGCCCCAACCCGGTTTCCAAACACTCCTTAAACTCCCTTACAATTGCAGCATCAGAAGTGGCTCGGGGTATACAGCAACTCAATTAACATATTTGTTGACAGCAAGGCTGCAATAAGATCATGATAAGATAATAAGATCGTGCGTGTCTACTGGATCCCAAGGCACCAGAGCATCGGCGGCAACGAGATTGCAGACACTCTTGCCAAAGAGGGGGTAGGCCGTGTAAAGCTGTAAAGCTTGAGTATCGCCAACAGTGGTCAGTCACTCAGGAAAGGCAACGAGTTCAAAGTTGGGGAAACACTTGAGCATCTTCTTTGCAGATGACCAGCGTTATCCCGACTCCACCAGGATGCTGCAGGCTTTTGTCAAAAATGCATTCATACTGTGCTACTTCTGAGACAAAGATACCCTCCACCGGCACAGCTACGGCCTCCACTGGTCTATGATTCGCTCCTAGCAGGGGCAGTCGGTTCTACCTAAACCTAAACCTTAGATAAACATATTCAGTAATATTGAGTAAGAAAGTAAAAAATCGAGTGTGTTCGACTGTCAAATTCCCGCTAACTATTTTTAAAAACGATATTCTAAAATTATACAAAATTAAAATACCATGAAATACTAAAATATACGAAAGGCTGTATTTGTATATATCAAAGCAAAGCAACTAAGAATCGAAGGCAGTTTTTTTGATCTACAAATATGAATAATATGAATAATGTGCGTCAAGATAGCTCCGCAACTTTAGCGTAACATATCATTACAAAAATATGGGATAAAAAAAACTTTATTTTCTCCTTTTTACGTGATTTTTAATCTTAAATTTAAAAAGTTGAAATGCAAAACAATAGAAAACTAAATTATCTTTCTATTAAACCCATTCGTCAAATTGCATGCACTATTTATGCAAAAAAATCGTGAATGAAAAATTGGGATATCAACATTTTTGCCAATATCTCAGATTTGATGAGTTTTCGGCCAAATCGGCTTAGGACAAGTTATAGAGTATAGTTTTATAAATTCACCCTCAAAAAATCATAAATTTCTTTAAGGTCGTTTTTGAGATATTTCGGGAAAAGTAGAATAACCTCAGCTCTTGTCCCATACAAATTGAGCACAAAAAATCAATGTTGCCGATTAATATACCATAACTTTTTTTTACTTTCTTGTCGGCCTTGTGTCATTATGCGTTCGTAGATACATCTATAAGAAAGATATGTAGCAATTTTGGTTGGTCTGGAACTAGCGTGAAACCAGTTAGTCGACTCAAATCAGAAAACTTTAGTGTTAAATAACACCCTTTGAACTTTGGCGGGACTTTAAATTCTTGTAGAAAATAACTAAATGAAAAAACTATAACTATAATTTAACATTACATTTAAATAATCTATTTATATATATATTAATTTATTATAATTAATAAATATACGCAATTTTATATTCTTATTTAAATCGTAATTTTGCAGTTTACTTGACCACTGTTAGCGGCAAAACACTATGTTAATGCTATCATCAAATTATTCTTCATATTTACAGCACTTGTACGCCATGTCGCGCTATTTCATTGTATTCGAATCAAATAGACAAATATTTTGCTTTTTGTTTTCTTAAAATCGGTAAAGCCGTTTTCGAGAAAATTCAATTTTTCTGATTATTGCGAAAATTATAAATCAATTGGAATTTGGCATGGCAACGCTTAACATCTGCGAAGCTAGTACGAAGTTAGCGTCGAATTTTTGTGTTGCAGATTTTTCAACATTTTGACTATTAGCCTATTTCCACCGCACGGTTTTCTTTGGTTTTTCACGTTCAGGCCGAATGTTACGTTCGCCCCATGTAAGAACCCATAAGAAAAAAAAGTCGGTTTTTCTACGTTCGCGAGCTACGTAGAAATAGCGAACGCTCTTTTTGGGTAATTACGCGATATTTTGATCGATATGACAACGAAAAAGAGGTCACCATTAAACAAACAGCTGACATTAAGGTGCGCCAAGGTATGAAAATAGAAAAATTAAAATTGTATTTTGCTTTTTAAAGCAAATTTTTTATATTTTAGATGAGCCAAAAAACTCGAAAGCCGTCAATATCGTGGAGTGGCATCCACGAGGCTATGTTGTTCGAGTTGTGGGAGGAGAAATGTAGTGCCTTTTTTGGCCAATCCACAAAGGCGCTCCACAAGGGTGCCAAACTCCTCCCTATTAATTCGAAAATTATCTTCAAAAAATGATTCGTTGTTTCCAGGAACATCGCGCTCCCAAAAACACCCATGCTGTTGCTAAAAAGTAAATGTATTTTTGTAAATATTACATTGCTGCCAGCAAATCTACTTATGTACATAGCCCCAAACTGATGGCGATTTCTTTACTATTGGCAATGGCCTATACTCTATACTCCGCTAATTTTCCCTCCACTTCGTCAAAATCCTCATAAAAATCCTGCAATTTAATAAAATTTTCCATTTTAAAATGCGCGTGCTGTTTTTTGAATTGTTCGCCAACTCGTGTTTACATTTGAACAGCTGACATTTCAGAGCGGCCATATTGAGAATTTTACCGTTGCCCATATTTTTCGGTTCATGCAGATGGAAACCCCGAAACGGGACTTCAAAAAACGTAGAAAAACTGAGTGAGGTGGAAAAAGGCTATTAGACATAATTACTCAATTATTTAAAAAAAAAATAAATAAACATACATATTTATCATTTCCCAATATATACTACATAGCAAATTATCATTGTTTCCGAGAAAATTCAAAATACATCTACATTTTTCGATTATACGCTCTCCTAGACTCAGAGCGCATTGCAAGAATATAAAAATAAAAATTTGAATGCTTTGCAATTTGTTTTATTCAAATCGTTAAAGAAAGTCAAAAAAAGTTATTCGGCAACATTGATTTTTTGTGCTCACTTTGTATGGTGGTGGATAACCTCAGCTCCACCCCCATACAAAGTGAGCACATACATACATATTTTTCCCGAAATATGTATCTCAAAACGGCTCTAGAGAAATTTAGGATTTTTTGAGGGTATATTCATAAAACTATACTCTATAAGCAGATTTGGCCGACAACTCATCAAACCCGAGTTATTATTAGAAATGTTGCTGCCCCAATTTTTCATTCACGATTTTTGTGCATAAATACTGCATGCAATTTGAACATGAATTTAATAGAAAGATAATTTAGTTTTCTATTGCTTTGCATTTCAACTTTTTTAATTTAAGATGTAAAAATGCGAAATAAGTTTTTATCCGATATTTTTGTATCGATTTGTGACACTAAAAACTTTTAGAGTATTATCGATGTTGAAAAACATCGATAACTTGGTTGCTGCCTTCAATATTTGGCCACCTTTATCTCTGACACGAATCGCACAACACCTGCGTCAGAAGGTCAGAATCCACAACACATATATATTATATTCGTTCACAAAATTTTCATTTAGTAAAAAGAGGCTAAACCATTTGTTTTATTTTAAATGTATCGCACCTTTGTTAGGCAGACTCGTAAGTTGGCGTTGCGACACATCGATGATCAAAAAGACGCCAAAACGCCTGCTTGAAGTAACGAAGACAATTACGAATACGACGCTTGCATAATGAAAATCTGGACGTCAGAGCATGTGTTCAACCATCCGTGGGAGACTGTTACACAGGCGGCATGGCGCAAATACCCTAATCCAATGACACCCTCAATCATAGGGACGGATGTCGTGGAGCGCAAAGTAGTCTGTGGAGTCTTGCACACACATCGGCTTGTGCAATCGAAATGGTATTTTCCAAAGTGGACACATGCTCTTATAGGCACAGCGAAGACCTGTTTTGCTAGCGAGCGCTCCACAGTGGATCCACAGCGCAAACAGATGGTTTTAAAGACAAACAATCTTACATTCTGCCGTAATATCAGCGTCGATGAGGTGCTTTATTATGAGCCGCATCCTTCGGATTCAACAAAAACGATGCTCAGGCAGGAGGCAACAGTAACTGTCTATGGAGTGCCACTATCACACTACATGGAGGACTTGCTAACGTCCACAATTAGTGCAAATGCGGGTAAGGGCCGTCAAGGGCTCGAGTGGGTTATTGGATTGATCAACACAGAGGTCAAAGGCATTGCCGAGTCGGCAGCACGAGGAACAGATGAACTGATTCACAGTACACGGCGATCTATAGATGAAGTCACAGAGAGTGCCCGCAAGAGTATGGATGAGATTAGCGTGCAAGCAGCTAAGGCGGCGAAAGCAATGCACATAACATAAGCAGCCCCTTTTATAGTGATTTTTAGAAGTTAAAGCATACTCGACTTGGAAGTGCAACACAATTAATTTACAAGACAACGAAAGCAAGCATAAGATTATAGATACGTCTGAGGTACAATCTACATATATATCTAAAATTGTAAATATTACGATCGCTTAATTGGATAAACATATACATACGTATGCATGTATTTTGTAAATCAACCTGAAGACGAAAAGTACTATTGAGTTTATCAACTGG
This sequence comes from Drosophila nasuta, assembly GCF_023558535.2. Taxonomy (NCBI): domain Eukaryota; kingdom Metazoa; phylum Arthropoda; class Insecta; order Diptera; family Drosophilidae; genus Drosophila; species Drosophila nasuta. The sequence goes on along the minus strand of NW_026869386.1, from coordinate 1,005,690 downwards.
CTGAGTGATGTTAGCTGTTAGACTAAGTGTTTTGTAATTACGTTAACGATTTAACATATACATAATTTAAGAAGGTTAAAGCCAACATCCAACCATGAATTCAGCTGGTATAAATCAATATTATTTATTCAGAACTAAATCCTTGTATGTAAAAAAAAAATCGAGAACAGCAAAAAAAAAAATAAACACTTAGCTAAGAGGCTGAAAAATGTATTTTAATATTTTTATGTAATGTATATACATATGTACATTATAATAACGTTTTAATAATGATCGCTAAAACGGACGGTGTCTTTCACTACCGTCAATGCTTTCCATGACGCTGCGATATCCGTCATATGATGATTTGTTGTTACTATACGCGAAATTTAGAAAGGAAATTTAGAACTGGTAGCAAATGTATGCTTTCAGAAGTACTTAGCTTTTTAACTTTCCTAACTTCAACTTCCTTAGAAAAACCTATTTAAATTTTCGTAATCAAATCAGATTTGTTTTTCTTGAGCGAGCACTTTTTTGTGGATATCAAAATATGTATAAAGAAATATACATATGTACATACATACATGCACTCTTGAAAGTCCACAACTTTTGGCAATGCCAAAATTTTTGTATTTGAAGTTTTATGTATAATGTTTAGTAAGCAGAGCCTAACTGGATCTGTAATGCTGAGAAATGTAATTAGATAAATTAAATGTATTCAAATTATGTAGACTTACAATATCGTATGATCATTGGACATGTTTTATACTTTCAATACTCTTAATACTGTTTTAAACTAGCGCAATTATGAAAGCTTTTATCAGCTGATTAAAGTTCTACAGTCCCAGTTGCCAATTGGCCCCAATCAAACAACACGCTACCCTGAAGCTTATTTTTCTCTCTGTCTTAATTATTCTCAATTCGTGTTTTTCTCTTACTACGCACGTGCGCAGCGGTTATTGTGTTTTAATTTGGGTTAGTTAATACTTATTTTCAAATTTAATAAATACAAATTTATTTAAGAAAATCAAAAACGTGTAGACAATCAATATTTCAATGTATTGCAATTGAGCAGATTAGATGTGTTTATGATTTACTGTTTATCAGCACCAACAAAAATAAACAACAATAAAAAAATAAGCTGTGACGACAGCGCAGCAACTGCAATCGAGAAGCGTGTGGTGTGACTTGAAATTGAGCTGATCCGAGACTGATAACCCTCCAGCGTGGTCGCTATGTGTTTATGTTGTCAACGGCTTTGGCGGCTTCAAGTGTGCAACGATTGAGTTCGATTTATAGTCTCAATGCACATCGGACGAAGGCCGCACACAAAAACTTAGCTTGAAAAGTGTTCTTACAAATAAATCATAGATTTGTCTCTATTTGTTTTGCCAGTTGAGCACAGTCACCCGAAATGACCATTTTACGTTACTACGATACAATTGCGTACGATGCAGCTGAGGAGCAGGAGGCTCTGCGCCGTCTGCAGTCGATTGACCAGGAGTTGATATCTGTGCGCATGGAACGTTGTTACCACTTGGGGTGCAGCGATTGCGATAGCATCACTTTGAAGATGATAGAGGAGTTAATGTCCTGGCTGGTGAGACAGCCGTTGCAGACCGAGGCATGCAACAGTCTCAGGAAAAGTGCAACTTTGCACGTAGCAGACGATGCATCTAAAATGTTGGTCGAGATTGGACCGCGATTCAATTTCTCTACGGCGTATTCGACCAACTGTGTGAACATTTTTCACAATCTCGGCTACTCTCAGGTGCAACGCGTGGAGACATCAACACGCTATTTGCTACACTTTGCCAATGATGCAGCGGTTCGGAATCGTGCCGAATATGTAGCTGTCCTGGGAGATCGTATGACCGAGTGCGAGTATACGGAGGCGAACACGCCTCGAGACAGTTTTGATGAGATGTTGCCCGCAAAACAGGAACCTTGGCATCATGTGCCTGTGTTAGAGCAAGGCCGAGTGGCATTAGAGCAAATTAACCAAGATCTTGGTTTGGCATTCACCGACTTCGACATCGACTACTATTATAAGCTATTCACGCAGACATTAAAACGAAATCCCACCACAGTGGAATTGTTCGATTGTGCGCAGAGCAATAGCGAGCATTCAAGGTAAATATAACATATGTATGTATGTACTTCCATACCTAATTACTCATATACATTGATCTTTCTCAAATGTTCAATAATATTTAAGTACACGACATTAAGCACAATGTCCTCATACGAAGCCAAATATTCCATATTTATAATTCATAATAATTAATTGTTGAGCGATTCATGTAACGATACGAGCCAGCGGAAAATGTATGTACAAGGTAGAAGGGTGCATCTCCGACCCTATAAAGTATATATATTCTTGATCAGCGTCAACAGCCGAGATGATCTAGCCATGTCCTTCTGAACATGTCAAGTTTGTTTCAATCTTTGCCACACCCACTTTCGCCCCCGCAAATCGACAAAAATCGAATAACAAGCGTAATTTTATATACAATTGTGATTTGAAAATTTGGTTGCGAGCAAATAAAAATTGTCGAAGTTATTAAAGAAATACTTTTGTATGGGCAAAATCGCCTACTTATTAGGGGTTTTAGTTTCTTTGGCTGATAATCTGGTATATTGTGTCGTCTATGGTATATTTTAAATGTGGTACTATATCGATATACCAAATATAACACTCGATATATTTTAAGTATTTTCGATATATTTTGAGAATAATACCGCATTATTTTGCTTTTATTTAAAATGGGTAGCGGGTATCTCACAGTCGAGCACCCTAGATGTCTTACTTGTTATCAAATATAATGGCCTTTTAGCTAAATTGGTCTTTTTTAATATTTTGTTTAAAATCTATTTAGACTTAAAAATTTCTGTTCGATTAATTATAGTAAAATCATGTGTTTACCAGTTAGCTAATGGGTACAAGGGTATTAAGACTTTATGTAGACAGGAAATGTACGTAACGGGAAGAAAGAGTCATCTCCAACCCCCCAAAAATATATATTTTTGATCAACGTCAACAGCTGAGACTGGCTATATCACAGACTAAGAGAGATAAAGGTATATCAATTTTTTTTTTTTAATTTTTGCCATACCAGGGGGTATGGCCTCGAAAAATTAAAAAAAAACAAGTAAGTCAAGTAAGCTACCCATTTTGAATAAAAGCAAAGCCCATACAAAAGTATTTCTTAAATAACTTCTAACATTTGTCTCATCGGAACCAATAACTACAGTATTTATGATTCCTGAAAATTTGGTTGCGATGAGACAAATGTTAGAAGTTATTTTAGTAATAATTTTGCATACCAAAACACACGGCTTCTGCTGTGGGGTTCTGGTTTGGTGAAAATCTGGTATATCTTGTAATCTATTGTATATTTTGAATGTGGTACTATATAAATGTTCCAAATACAGTAGAATACAGTAGAAAATTTATAGCGACTTTCAAGGGACCGACGATTTTACGTCGTTATACCTGGAAGACGCACTAACCGAAAGGAGCAAAACAAATATCTGCTTTGTTTTTTTTTATGGTTGCCATGTTCGTAATAGGTTTTAAGATAAAACAAATTAATTTTTTAATCTAAAAAAAAAATTATAAATTTAATTCATAATAAATCGTATATATTAGCATAAGCTAAGGCGTCAGCTGAAACTAACAGAGAGTAGTGAGAATGTAAGAACTTCCGTGTGGCTATACATTTCTAACAGCGTCGTTTGATACTTAAATTTGTTGGCATTATTTCGCTGTATTTTTTTTTTCGTCGCACTCTAAGCGGAGGCCCTTTCATCCATCGAGTTTTCGTCGCAATAACCGGACGGACACTATAAGCGGAGTCGTTATAACCGATTCTACTTACTTTACGATATGACAAAATTTTTGTGATATATTAATTTGGTATATTTTGAGAATAGAATATAACATATATTACTTCACAGTCGAGCACACTCGACTGTAACTTTCTTACATGTTTTAAATTAATTTTGATTTTAAAGGCATTGGTTTTTTCGAGGACGCATGATCTGTGAAGGCAAGGAACTACCCAAGTCGCTGATCACACTAATAATGGACACTCAGCACGATACGAATCCAAACAACACCATTAAGTTCAGCGATAACAGTAGCGCAATTAAGGGATTCGAGCATCTCGTGCTGCAACCGAAGCATGTCGGTGCCCCGAGCGTTGTTGAACAGCAAAAAGTGCAATCGGATCTCATTTTTACGGCGGAGACACACAATATGCCCACAGCAGTGGCGCCTTTCAGTGGGGCAACCACCGGCACTGGCGGCCGCTTGCGAGATGTTCAGGGCGTTGGCCGTGGTGGCTTGCCAATTGCTGGCACAGCCGGCTATTGTGTCGGAGCTTTGAATATACCGGGATACACACAACCGTATGAGCCATGTAACCTAAAGTATCCCAGCTCCTTTGCAAAGCCATTGCAAGTTCTCATTGACGCAAGTAATGGGGCCTCCGATTACGGCAACAAATTTGGTGAGCCGCTTATCTCGGGATTTACCATATCCTATGGATTGTATAATGCTGCTCAACCAGTTGCAAGGGACGAATACGTGAAGCCAATTATGTTTAGCGGCGGATTGGGCACTATGCCTCATTCAATGCGCCACAAAAAGGATCCAGAACGTGGTCAACTCTTGGCCAAAATTGGTGGTCCAGTATACCGAATTGGAGTGGGTGGCGGTGCAGCCAGCTCCGTCGAAATACAAGGATCTGCTGATGCTGAATTAGATTTCAATGCAGTACAGCGCGGTGACCCTGAAATGGAGAACAAATTGAATCGTGTAGTGCGGGCATGCATTGAGCTAGGGGATCGAAATCCCATTTTGGCAATTCATGACCAAGGGGCTGGAGGCAATGGAAATGTATTGAAGGAGCTTGTCGAGCCAGGATATGCGGGTGCTCTCATCTTTGCACGAGAATTTAAGCTGGGCGATCCAACCATAACGGCCTTGGAACTGTGGGGAGCAGAATACCAGGAGAATAATGCTATACTCTGCTCCCCGGAGGACCGTCAATTACTTGAGCGCATCTGTGCCCGTGAACGTTGTCCCATTAGTTTTGTTGGCGTTGTTACCGGCGATGGTACGGTAACGCTCGTGGATCAGGCAGCTCCCAATGATATGCAGCAGGCACTGCAACAGAATGAACTTCAAAACTATGACGCAGCTCCTTTTAATATGCATTTGTCACATGTACTGGGGGATATGCCCAAACGGTCTTATCATCTGAATGACTTACCCATTCCACGCCAAAAACTTAAACTGCCAAATAACTTACAAATAGAGGATGCATTAGATCGCGTTCTGAGCATTGTCGCTGTTGGAAGCAAGCGCTTCCTTACCAACAAAGTGGACCGATGTGTCGGCGGCTTAATTGCCCAACAACAATGTGTGGGTCCATTTCAGGCACCTCTGTGTGACTATGCCCTGACTACCGTCTCACACTTCACCTACTCAGGAATTGCCACATCCATCGGAACGCGCCCTATCATAGGTAAGAAAATCTACATTCCTTTTACATACAAATTCATTTTCAAACTCTTCGATTGTAGTTGAAAAGTTGATGATATAATGATGTTTTAATATTTGCTTGTTACGGTAACTTGTCTTTAATTATTCATAACAGTTTATTATGTCATGTGGAACTGTTATATTAATTTATGCTTTGGATTAGAATCGAGTGCCGTTTTCTTCATGTTGTTTTTCTATCATCATTACCACTTTTATTTTTCAGGTATTGTCAGTCCAGTGAATATGGCTCACATGTGTGTGGCCGAAGCTCTCAGTAATTTGGTTTTTGTGAAGATTACCGAATTGGCAGACATCAAGTGCTCTGGAAATTGGATGTGGGCCGCTAAACTGCCTGGCGAAGGATACAAAATGTACGAAGCTTGTCTTGCACTAAGTCAAGTGTTGCGGGAACTGCGAATTGGCATAGACGGTGGTAAGGACTCACTTTCGATGGCTGCGAAAGTGGACAACGAGACCGTTAAATCGCCAGGAACTCTTGTTCTATCAACTTATGCACCCTGTCCCGATGTGCGCCTTCGAGTTACGCCTGATCTAAAAGGACCAGCATGTGGGAAAGATACTGTTTTGCTTTGGATCAATATTGAACAGTCTTTCCGCTTGGGCGGTTCGGCTCTTGCGCAATCTTACTCTCAACAAGGGGATTCGACACCTGACATGGCAGATACCAAAGTATTAGTCAAGGCCTTTGAAGTTACTCAATCCCTCCTGAGCGAAGGGCTACTACTTGGAGGCCATGATATTAGCGACGGCGGCTTAATAGTGTGTCTTATCGAAATGGCAATCGGAGGACTAAGTGGCATAAAGGTGGACTTTAACGAGGCAATGTCAGGCAATTTTTCTGCATCCAAAGAAATTGGAGTCGATTTTAGTTTGTTGTTCAGTGAGGAGTGTGGCTGGGTGTTGGAGTTAGAAAGCACACACCTGAGCAAGGCTCGCAATCGCTTTAATGAAGCCGGCGTCCCTAATTTTTATTTGGGATCAACACATGGATTTGGTCTCGACAAAGCTCGAATAGTGCTCACAAGAGGTGCAACGAAACTATTGGATAAAAAATTACTTCCACTTTACAAGCAATGGGAACGCACTAGTTTTGAACTCGAGAAACTGCAGGCCAATGTTGATTGCGTTCAATCAGAATATCAGAGCCTCAATTATCGCCAGCCACCACAATATAAAGGTCCACAGAATTTTCATGCAGAATTGGTTTTAAAGCGCTGTACTCGGACGATTCGTGTAGCCGTCCTGCGTGAGGAGGGTGTTAACAGTGAACGTGAAATGATGGCTTGTCTGTTTAGAGCTTATTTTGAAGTACACGATGTAACTATGTCAGATCTGTTGGCAGGTAATTCTCATACTGTTATTCCTGACAGATGACTCTTCATATTATCTATCTTTTACAGGGTCCACATCCCTTTCTCAGTATCGCGGATTGGTGTTTCCGGGTGGTTTCAGCTACGCTGATACTTTGGGTTCGGCTAAAGGTTGGGCGGCCAATATCTTGCACAGTGAGCTACTTCAGCCACAATTTGAAGCATTCAAGAAGCGTGAAGATGTCTTCTCTCTTGGTATATGTAATGGTTGTCAATTAATGACATTGATTGGTTTTGTAGGCAGTACAAAGGCCGATAAGTATGACACCACAACGAGCAAGACGTCTCCTGAAATTGCCCTTGTTCGTAATATTTCGCGAAGGTTTGAGTGCCGTTGGTCAACTGTAAAGATTCCGACCAACCGCTCCATAATGTTGCGCAGTATGGACAATCTAGTTTTGGGCTGTTGGGTCGCACATGGCGAAGGGCGATTTGCTTTCCAGCGGGATGAAATGCGAAATCAGATGAAGAAGGAACAATTGATAACACTGCAATATGTGGATGATGAAGGTGTGCCAACTGAAAAATATCCTATGAACCCCAATGGCAGTCCCGAAGGAATTGCTGGTGTTTGCTCTTCAGATGGTAGACATCTGGCTCTTATGCCGCATCCAGAGAGATGCAGTGCTATGTACCAGTGGCCATATGTGCCTCCGGGCTTTGAGCAAGCTCCCACCCAAATGGAAAGCCCATGGCAATTAATGTTTAATAACGCCTACAAATGGTGTACACATCTGGACAAACAATAGATTTACACCTATATTAACTAAATCGATTTTAATTTTTCAACGTTTACAAGTATAGCAAACCGGATAATATATATTTCGAACTAAATATCTTACAATTTAAACATTGACAATAGTAAATCACAAAATACGCGAATTGATCTTAAAACTGAATTATATTTTCAATAAATAAATATAAAAAGAATATTTTGCTATGAAATTTGAAGGAGACACTTTAAATAGTTGACCTTGGCATCTGGTGCCATTCTGTGTTTGGAATTCCAGTCATGCTCGTTAATTTGCAGCACCTTGTAGCCCATCATTTCCAAATGTTTCATCTTTAACGAATCGGGACCGCGCAACGCTGACAAATCGTTTTCACAGAACGAATCTAGTTTAAGTAATAAAATGGCAACCCTGAAAAGAAGCCAAAATATCTTTATCAAAACCCTCAAGTAACGAAAATAGCAAAATATTACTTAGTTATTCGATCTAACATTGTGGCTTCTATGGGTGATGCAGGAATGGGTTTCTTATCCTTATCGAAGTGTATCACAAAGTCGATATGATACCCATAAGGTGTTGTATGGTTGCATCGAAAATATTTATCATCTTTAAGCAGACCCTGTAAATATAGCCTAATGTCCGTGCCAAAATCACTGAATTTAAATGATTCTATAGAAAAATGGAAGACCAGTTAATTTTGCGATTATTTTGTATGTTGCACTCAACATACTTTTGCTAAGCTGGGCCTCGACATAATTCTGCTGAAACCAGGGCACATTTGCCTCTGGGAAGTCCAAGCATACAGTTCGATTAAGTTGCATTATTCGATTAAGTACTAATCCAGGGTATGTGGCCTTTGAATAGCATATTTGTATTTCTTCCTCGATCCGCTGAATGAACTTTGTGCAGAAAACCAAGTTGATCAATTGATCTGGAATGGATTTGTAATAACACAATGCCAGACATGACTGCACCACAGATAGGCCGCTCATCTGATCAAAGTCACTGCAGATAATAAGAAATCAGTAAAGATATTTTAAATATATTTTAGACAGGGCTGCAAATCCGAATCAAGCACGTTTCATGAAAATGAACCCAATACCCAATTTTTTCTGAACATGACTAACCCTCAACTTGATTGTTCGTGGTTTGCAGCTTTGGTTCTATATATGCGAAGTTACCGAAGTATAATTTCAGCGGCGTACTCAAGTGATTCCAAGGATGCAGGGGTATAGCCAAGATTATAAGCGCATGTGAGAACTTTCTCAACAGTGTCGCCCGTGATGTGATTGTGCTGTAGAGTCACATATTTGAACATAGACTCTAACAGAGCAGGTACAACGAAGTGCGATGTATTGAAATTGTACGCCATGTCTCGCACTACACGTGAGTTCAGATCTTCAATACTAAGCGTCTTATAACGCTCCAGTGCTAGATTATACACCTGAGTGTTCTTAAGTGCTGAAATTATTTGCAATAAACATGATAAATTTGGATTAAAATAGTCTAAAAATAAATTGGTATCAACTCGTAAGTAACGAAGGTTTCAACAACTGTCATGAACTATCTACATATTTATCTACGATTCCAAGTCACTCACATTTTCTATGGCTGAGTGTACGCACAATAATGTTTAAATCGGTGGCCTTCAGTGGCTGGCTTGTTTCTTCGCTGGCTAAAAGATGACGTTCACTGCATGCAATGAGTATGCTGTCTATTGTTGACAGCTGCATGCCCAGAATTGAAGGGACATGGTGACGAAAGCGCAATTCGCAGGCAATTTGAATTCCACGACTAATAAGAAAACAATCCTGAATATTAAACTGGGGCATCATGGCGAGTAACTTGCTAAGTAGAATATTGGGAAACTTCTTCCATGCAAAGGGTGTATGGCCATAGGCCATAACAAAGGCGGCCATATGAGCAAACTTTGAGGGAAGTCGCCCAGTCAAGCTGTTTTCGATGGCATCGAGACAAAGCCGGCTTACCACACGCTCAAATTCGAGGTGACGATACGTGCCACCCAAATTATTGTTGAAGTTCATGTATCGCTGGCAATGACGTAAGAAAGGCAGATTTGTTTGTTCTTTAGAACATATCTGCAACGTTCTAATTACAGCCGCCCAATATGCATCGCAGTCGCGCACATCAGCAATCTTCAGAGCGCGCAGCACACTGAAGAAATGACCGCTAGCATTGGGCTGTTCCCAAGCAGACTTTGACTTTAAAAGTTTACGAAACTGTTGTACATAGTCATCACGTTGCTCCAAGTCCATAAAAGGCACTGCACACGAGAGTGCATCTGCCGATGATTCCTGTTGCAGAAGTGACTCGGTTGCCTCCTTAAGTGGTTGCATAAGCTCTGCTGGCTCTTGATGGTGTAAAAAAGTGCGACAAACGCTTTTTAGATCATTGGGCTCCAGTTGCCTTGTGCATATACAGTTGCGAAGTTGTAACATCAACTGTCGTATTAACGTTGTATTCTGATTTGACCAAACTGGTAGATTGAGCATATGCAACAACTTGAGCAGTGCCTTAGGTGTGCCACTGTTGAGAATACCTCTTTGAAGAAGTTCATTAACTCGTTGCTTGTAGACATCTAGCAGTTCTTGGTGAATTAACCCGTGCAATTGGAAGAGACACGTGGACACCAAGCGGACTTGATATTCCGATTGGCAGTCAGCTATATGCTGCTCAAGGTGGGGTTTGAAGTGCTGGCAGACGAGTGGTGTAAAAAAGTCACGCTCTAGATTAATGCCTACCAATAGACGAGACAATGCCTGAAGTGGGATCAAATCCTTTCCCACGGCCAATTCTATGAGTTTTAGCCCACGTGATAGAATAGATTGGAGCGTGCCATCGCTATTTGGTACATGCATTTTACGTAAGTATAAATAGCAAACGCTCAACTCGTTAATATCCATGTTAGGTATTTGCGACAACAGATGGGGTACAATTTTTTTGTTTAACTGTTTTGTTACAAGTGGCCTTGCTGTATTCGGTAAACGCTGGTAATATGACCACAGCATTAGTATGGCTTGCACCTGATACTCGATTTGTTGAGAATGTTGGCTCATCGAATCCAATATCTCATGTACGCTTTGTGCAGTGTTCATCTTAAAATTGGTTGTGTAAGATATGTTCTTTATCTCTCCATTGCCCAACTCGTCTATTCCGTTAAAAACACGATTCTGTCGGATAGTGCGGCTTTTAACGATGTAACTCGGACATACGTCATACAAATGCACTAGTTTTTTAGATCGAGGAAACCTCAACAAATCATACCAGACTTGAGACGGCGGCATGATTCCGCTATATGCATACTGTCGTCGCAGAAGCACTTGATGCATCTGCACCATATATTGCAAAGAATTGCAATTAGTACGTGGGAGGTAATTGAAAAACATGTATATTATAAAAACTTTCATACAGGTAACATGTTAAACAATGCAAAATGTATTTTCATTTAGTGAAATGTGCACGGTGCCACCATTTGACCAGTGAAGTGGCTGGACCGATATCGATAAAACTATCCTCCAGTCAAATATAAAACCCCATTTCAATTTCAATCGCATCTGTTTGAATGATGCGTTTCCATAATGTAAGTGTTAACACCAAAGTTTATTTTCATTTATTTTTTTACCTCTTCGTTTTTTTTAATAATTACAAAGCCAAAACATTTAAAAATCAGCTTTCTTCCATCGATTTCGCACTTTTACGTTTTTAATTTATAAACAAATATTAGCTAAAATACTTTTAAGGATCGTTGTCGCATCACGCAATGTGGATGCATTCGCCCCTCTCTTACGCATAACCGCTTGTGGAACGCTGCGTCAGAACGTTCTACTTTTCGAAAAGTTTTAATAATGCAATAGAGTCTATGTAATTAGAATATAACAGCGAAAACTAAATTGAATAAATTAAATTTGAAAATTTGATAAGCTGTCCGGAAGATTAACACCACTTACCATAGATTGATTCTTATTCCCTTGAAACTAAATGAGTTCACTTTCAACACCATTATTGCAACTTCAGAAAAACAGAGCGCTGCGGTTGTAAATCGAACATAGCGCGAGGCAAACGTCACTGGCAGTTCATTCGCAGAACTAATGTCGAGAGATGATCACGTCGGTATTTCGTTGCGCTATACATACATACGCTTAATGTATTATATTGATATGATTTGGCTTCAAGAGATAAAATGTATTATGTAGCTTGTCTATTTTTTTCTAGAGAATTTAAACTACTGAATTACTGATTTAGAATAAATCTCCATGCAAAGTGATTTGGAAACGAACTCCACCTAACCTGTGTGGCACCTACAATCTCCAAAAGTCAGCTTTCGGTTAAAATTTTGTAAGTTTTAATTTCTGAGGCACCCTGTTATTAATTTTCTTCGATTTATGGTGCATTTTAACTATAGTCAAGTTTTTTTTTGTTGCCTATTTAATTATTAATATATTCTATATTATAATAACGCTGAAGTTGATGGTACGTTTAGTGTAAATAGGCTGGGGGTTTTCACGTTAGCAGTAATGCGGCGGTAAAATAGAAAAAAATGAATAGGTTATAGTTGATGATGACTTAAGAATTATCGTAATCGTAATCGATTGACAGATAAATGAAGAAAAAGTCTTTTTAGTTGGAAGTCAATGTTATAATACTATGAATATTTTTATGTTGAAATGCCGATATTAAAAAATCAAGTCATTGTTCTCCAGGAAGGTTATTCTTACAAGGACAGCACTGATGCCACTACTATGCATGCAAATTGCAGTTGTACACTTATACGTTGTCGAGATGGTACCAATATTATTGTAGACACATTAACTGCATGGGATGGTGAAAATCTAACAACTTTATTAAAAACACAGCAATTACAATTGCACGACATTCACATTGTCGTTTGTACCCATGGACATTCTGATCATGTGGGATGCAATTATCTGTTCCAACAGGCACGTCTACATATAGTTGGTTCAAGCATTTCAAATCGTGATCTATATTACGAGCATTCTGGTCCATTGGACATTCATGGCGAAGTGCTGGTCGAGCAGACGCCTGGTCATACACTCAGCTGTGTATCCGTAATAGTTCACAACTCGCATATGGGAGGCACTGTGGGTATTTGTGGCGACCTTTTCGAGCGGCGCGAAGACATAGAGGATGAACAGATCTGGATATTAGCGGGCAGTGAGAATGAGAAACAGCAACGCGAGCAACGATATCGAATGTCCCAATTGTGCAACTTCATTATTCCTGGACATGGACCAATTTTTGAAGTGGATGAAGCTTTGCGTTCCAAATTAAAATTAAAACAGAATGTATAATTTATTTGCATTTATCTATCAACATACATATGTATGTATGTGTGTGTGTGTGAGCATATGCAAATAGTATGGGTTAAAGAGTTTGCTTAATAATTTGTGGAATACTAACTAGTGGATAAAAATCAACAGTTGGTACTCGTTTACTGCCTACATGATTATATGAATTAAGAATGAATGATCTCTTGAGTTTTTAGAAAAACAAAAATGTGTGCAAATCTCGAGTCTTTTACTTGCCAATTTAAAACTATAGTTTGTATATAGTATGTTTATAAACATACATGAAGTCGTTGATTCCAGTGCTAGCCGTTTCCGTTGCAGTTTTGTGGATGGCGTTGCCTTTGTTGCTAAACAAAAATGTTGACACTGCGCGAGTGTCGTTATGCATGCATTTTCGTAACCTGCAGCTCAAAGTCGAAGTGCTGCGTAACTAACTCTGTTATTTGAATGTGAAAATATCTTGAATAGTCAGTATTTTCTTGTGGATTGAGGATGTTTTTATTTATTGAGTTTGTGATTCAGAAAATTCTTTTGTTTAGGTAATACTGTGTATTAAAAATCAAAAATATTTTGCCAATTCAAATTCAATACTGAAAAGGTTTGATACTGCTTCAAAATTTCTCGTTACTTGCAGCAACAGCTGCATTAGCACCAGACGCATTAACTTAGTCATCCGAAGATTAATCACTGGCATTAGCAATCAATTTAAAATGAGTCAGGCATCAACGAGTGCATTCAATACACGAAACAGATATTATAATCCTGTCTCCAGAATACAGACACTCATACAAAATTTGGATGCGGAATTAATCACGCTTTGTAAACAATGCTCCATGCCAAACAATGTAGGTGGCAACAGTTTGAATAAAAGTTCTCTTTTGGCGCAGGGAGGAAGCCAACATCATACTCATGCCAGCTCCGCGAATATCGTCGTGTCACAGGTGCGTCCCACAAGTATTACAAATTCGGCAGGCGCATTAGCGCCTGATGCACACAAACGTCAGCTGCGTAATACTTATCGGACACGGGTCATTGATGCTTATCGAAATCGAAGAATTTTTACCGTGTACGGTAACTATCATACAGTAAGACGCGCTCTGGTGCGTCGCGGTTGGTTGGAGAAGCTGCCGGCAAATCGTCATGCTAAATTACAGACCATGTCAGAAGATTCACTTTTAGAACTGGCGCGACGTGGCAATGAGTATGAAGCAGTTGTCTTATCCAAGATGATCAATAATTTTCCCGCCTTCTTCATCTGGCAAACGAAAGGCGCTCGGGACACATTTCCGGAAGTCAAGCCCTATCGAAATCGTGTAAGACGCAGTCAGTTTCTTGATTTCTCTACGAAAGTCGGTCTGGTTGGTTGCGCTGAGCAAGAACGTTGGTTTCGCGAAGACGGCATTTGTGGAATGAGCTATCCGCGCGTCTACCGCTTGGGCGCAAATAGCATGGAGGAACGTGCTGCCTTTATAGAAGATTTCCATCATACTCAGGCACGTGCTTTGTTGCGCTATATAAAGGAGCACCGTCCTATCGATATGGTTGATATTGAACATGGTGCCGTAATAAGCACAACGATTGACTTTGCTTTGAATAAGATAAAGAACATGATTAGACAAAAAGAGCATTATTCGCTTGACGATGCACGTATTAAAATGCTAACGCCAACTGAAATGGTTGAGAATCAATCGTTCATGATGCAGTCATCTAAGGTACTTCAGACGAATGCCAAGTTTAAGGTTAACGAAAAGGTCATGGCGGAATATGCTCGACTTGCTGCTCAATACTTGGATCAAATTGAATCATTGCGTCCAGATTATCGGTGGGATGGTTGCCGTAATCTCTGGATATTAAAGCCCGGATATCAGTCTCGCGGTATTGGAATCGTTATACGTAATTCCTTGGATGATATTCTTCAATGGACATCAAACAATCAAAATCGAAAATACATTGTACAAAAATATATTGGTAAGTATAATAGAATCATCTAATACGAATGTCGGGTATTTCTATATTGGTAAACCAGAATCTGTTTCCCTTTTTTTTTTTAATAGTTTTATATACAATATGTAAGAAAAGATTAAGCTAAAAATGTCAAGATTTAAAACCTATTTTTGTTTTTATACCCGCTACCCATAACTGTATGCCGGAACGAAATGTATGTAACAAACAGAAAGAGGCATCTCCGACCCTTAAAGTATACATATATATTCTTGATCAGGGTCAACAGCCGAAACGATATAGCCATGACCGACTGTGATATATTTTCAGTATTTTTCGATATGTATATTCATTTGGTATCTTTTAAATTTTATGCCAAAAAATTTGTTTTTAATCAAAATGGTTAGCTTTCTTACTCGTTATTTTTAAGAAATGGCACTATTGAAATTATAGACAAGTAAGAAAGCTACAATCGAGTGTACTCGACTGTGAGATACCCGCTACCCATTTTGAATAAAAGAAATATATTTTGCGGTAGTATTCTGAAAATATACCAAATATACTACAAAAATACTAAAAATATGCCAAATAGTATATGTGGTATATAGATATAGTACAGCATTCAAAATATACCATAAACGGCACAATATAACAGATTGTCAGCCAAAGCAACTAAGACCCCCAGTAAATAGGCGTTTTTACTCATACAATAGTATTTCTTTAATAACTTCGACAATTTTTATCTGATCGCAACCAAATTTTCAGGAATCATAACTACTATAGTTATTATTATATACACCAAAATTCAAAACTCTAGCTTTTAAATTACGCTTGTTATTTGATTTTTTTGATTTGCGGGAGCAGCGGAAGTGGACGTGGCAAAAATTTGAAACAAACTTGATCTGCGTGCAAACATAACAAATGCTGTCGAATTTATTTATAGCTCTATCTCTCGTAGTCACTGAGATCTAGGACAGACGGACATGGCTAGACCGTCTCGGCTGTTGACGCTGATCAAGAATATATATACTTTATAGGGTCGGAGATGCCTCCTTCTACCTGTTACATACATTTCCTGTCGGCACAAAGTTATAATACCCTTCTACCCTATGGGTAGCGGGTATAAAAATGCACAGGCTTTAAAATTATAAGGTATTATATCTAGTCTCATATATAAATTATATTTTTTTTTCTAGAACGGCCATGTCTGATTTATCGCACTAAGTTTGATATTCGTCAGTATATGTTGCTCACAATAAGTGATGCACAGGTATCCATTTGGATATATAAGGATTGCTATCTACGTTTCAGTTCGCAAGAGTTTACAATGGATGATTTACGGGAATCCATACATCTTACTAACAATTCAGTGCAGAAGCGTTATAAGAACAAGATAACAAGAGACTCTCGGCTACCGAAGAATAATATGTGGTCGCTCGATCAGTTTAAATGTCACTTGCGTCACGTAGGTGCGCCCGATGGTACTTGGGCGAAGATATACGATGGTTTCAAACAGAATTTGACAGCTGTGGTTTTGGCCAGTTTAGATGAAACCGAGTTGACGCCAAACGCATTCGAGATATATGGCTGTGACTTTATGCTAGATGAATATTATAATCCCATACTGATTGAGATTAACTCCACACCGGACTTATCACCTTCCACGGAAGTGACTGCAAGGATTTGCCCTTTGGCCGTAAGGGATTGTATACGCGTAGTTTTGGATTTTCCACGGAACCCCATGGCATCTACAGGTCAATTCGAGCGCGCGTTTCAAGTCAATTACAGTGTAAATAAGGAACAAGATGGCACGCGACCCCTTGAACTCAATGGTACCCAAATGAAGCTTTTCGAATCTTTGCCAAAATTGAGGGTGAATCATCGAAGCGGTCTACTTCGCAAGATCCTTAATAATGTCACACCCTCAAACAAATTAAACAAAGATAAATTTAAAGAAAAGAATGCCAAAATTACTGGAGGTAAGACGGGAAGTAAAAAACTATCAAGAGAAAGCTCTAAAGCTCTTGATCTAGGCATTAGGACGACTTTAAACTCCACAACACGTGAGAACCTGGCACTTCAGTATACTGCACCTAAATAAAAGTTTGCGGTAAGACATAGACTGTTAAACTTTAAAATAATTATTTTTAAATACCTTAATTTATATTTATTTTACAGCGTCATAGCTCTTATCTGAAATAAATTAATCTTATCGAATAACAGTTAATATATCACCAGATCAAGATTTAATTTTATTTAATTCAAAAGCTTCAACAATTTTTTTGTATTTAACTTAATTAAAGTCTCTAATAATTAGCAGATCTTTGAAAGACATTAAATAAAATATTTAACAGTAACAGCAAATATAATTTATAACAAATGTTATATATTTAAATAACATATCTTAACGATAGATTTTTTCTAATAAATATTTTTCAGTATTCATCCACAATATTAATTTATGTAATTCATAATGATTTAAGCATTTATATTTAGCTTACAAGAATAAAAAATTCTATTATCATGCGGTCAATAATTTTTTTGTTTTTGTTCTTATGTATCTTTTAATCTCAAAATGGAATCAAAAATATTTGACTTCTTGACAAATTTGTATAAATTAATGTTTTATACGATTTACATTGTAAAAATATGTGTAAACGTATATTGTAACTAGAGATATCATTACTATTTGGCTCTTGATATTACGGATGTAATCCTCTACTACTCATTAGTTATATTTTGCAAATTGATGCTACAGGTATGTAAAACTCTATCTGGTTGACTATTATTATTATTATTATTATTATTATTATTATTATTATTATTATTATTATTATTATTATTATTATTATTATTATTATTATTATTATTATTATTATTATTATTATTATTATTATTATTATTATTATTATTATTATTATTATTATTATTATTATTATTATTATTATTATTATTATTATTATTTTTAATAATAATAGCTTTAAAATTACGCTTGTTATTCGATTTTTTTTGATTTGCGGGGGTGGAAGTGGGCGTGGAAAAAATTTGAAACACACTTGATCTGCGTGCAAACATAATAAATGCTGTCGAAAAAAAATTATAGGTCTTATCTCTTATAGTCTCTGAAATCTAGGTGTTCATACGGACGGACAGACAGACGGAGATGGCTAGATCGTCTCGGCTATTGATGCTGATCAAAAATATACATATATAGTTTATGGGGTCGGAGATGCCTCCTTCTTCCTGTTAGCTATAATGGTCTATGAGATCCAGTGTTTCAAATGAACGGACGGACATGACATAGTCTCGGCTGTTGACGCTGATCAAGAATATATGTTATACTTTATAGAGCCGGAGATGCCTCCTGGCTGTTACATACCTTTTCTGCAGACACCCTTTTATCCAATGGGTAGAAAAACATCGGCAAAGCGATGCATGTGTGGTCTTTATCAGGCGTGCTCCGGTATTAAATTTTCGTTTTCGTTTTGGGATCCAAACCAAGATTTTCGTTTTTAGGTGCTCCTGTTTTAACAAGTTTTGATCATCGCTTTGCTATTGGAATGTTTCATTTCTGAATGCTGAAACAGCTGACTTGTGTTTTAGTCAGAAATAAACAACAAGAAAAATACTTTCGTATGTCCAATTTTTTCGTGGATGATTTTATCCTATATAGATAATTTATGCTTTCCTCTGAAAGATATATATTTGCGTTTTGTCTTTTTCGCAATTAAAGATTTAAAACCTACATTAAGAAAAAACAAGTAAGAAAGCTACAGTCGAGTGTACTCGACTGTGAGATACCCGCTACCCATTTTGAATAAAAGAAATATATTTTGCGGTATTTTTCTCAAAATATACCAATATATACTACAAAAATACTAAAAATATACCGAATGATATATTTAGTATGTCGATATAGTACCGCATTTAAAATATACCATAGACGGCAAAATGTACCAGATTGTCGGCCAAAGAAACTAAGACCCCTAGTAAGTAGGCGTTTTTGCCTATACAAAACTATTTCTTTAATAACATCCACAATTTTTATCTGATCGCAAATTTTCAGGAATCATAACTACTATAGTTATTATTATATATACCAAAATTCACAACTCTAGCTTTTAAATTACGCTTGTTATTCGATTTTTTTGATTTGTGGGGGCGGAAGTGAGCGTGGCAAAAATTTGAAACAAACTTGATCTGCGTGCAAACATAACAAATGCTGTCGAAAAAAAATTATAGCTCTATCTCTTATAGTCTCTGAGACTACGGACAGACACACAGACGGACATGGCTATATCGTCTCGACTGTTGACGCTGATCAAGAATATATATACTTTATAGGGTCGGAGATTCCTCGTTCTATCTGTTACATACATTTCCTGCCGGCACAAAGTTATAATACCCTTCTACCCTATGGGTAGCGGGTATAAAAACAATGGATCGGCAATTAGCTGTTTCCACAAAAAAGGGGATGCCACCTTTTTAACCGATTTCATTCCGGTGATTTCAATAACTTTTTTTTTATGAAATTTTAGTATTTAAGTATTTAAGAAATTAATTTAGTTTAATTTTAGTTTCTAAAAAACAAATTTTACCCAACATCAATAAATTTAATGCCATCCGTTTTATTATATAAGACGGCAAAATGTTATTTCCAAATTTGAGGTGGGATCAGAAATTATAAATACAACTGTTTTAATTTAAAATAATTACATGCCTAATTGATCTTCTGGTGCTCTTAAAAGGACGACAGTAAACCAATGAGTCAACTATTTTTTTCCTTTTGCAAATAAGATCCGATTTAATGTAGAAAAGGGCATTTACTTTTCTTTTCGGCAAGACAAACTTACTCGTTTTGCAAACCAAAAGAATCTTGTGAAAGTGAAAACGGGAGAATGTGAAAACCGGAGCTGCTGTATATTTTGTAAACCTGTTGGGATGTAGGTGTTTTAACGAATAAACAGCCTTACGAACATTGCGGTATGCACAATATAATTAATAAAATAATTTTTAATGTAACAAAGAATGTTCTTAACGAAAAATAAATTTTATCGCAAATATACATAGAAAAATCGGAACTGTGGCTGTAATTATTACTTTTTTTTAAAAAACGTAATATATGTAGATAACCGATTTTACGAAGAACAAACGGCTAGGAAAGCCTTTGATATTCGATTAAAGATCAAAATCTTTTAAAATAAGTATTGTTTGGTTCATTGGCAATAAGCAGAGACACCATATAGTTAGATTGTAGGCTTAATTTAACATGTAAGTGTTTTGCATGTAGTATTGTTGCCATTGAGATGGTCAGTTTGTTGCCCGGCAATGGGTGAAATGGCAATTTGCGGGTGAGAAAGCTTCGCTTCAGAGACCTGCTTTATAGCGGCTAAGATGGGTTCTCCACGGTGTAATGCTTGGACCGAAACGCTGATAGGTAGCCGTAGTCCATTCGACTTGCGACCAAAAGTTCGACCAACAGCATGTATATTAGATGAGTACTCTATTTCAGATTTGCTGCGTGCAAATCTAAACGAACATATACCACTGTTGTCCATCAACCGTGCAGTTTGCGCTGGCTTAGTTTTGGAGATGCTAGTTGAGGTGTTTGTTACATTACGTAAGCTTCGCCATTTGCGATCTTTAATGACTGATCCACTTGGTGGGTCTGATTTTTCCAGCAAATTATCCGCTCCGTTTGAGGCTCCATAATTCTTAATAAGAATTTTAAATTTGGCTTCGTTGCTGACCACTTGGTTGGCACTAAAACGCGGTCCACAGCTACGTTGTCGTTTGTGTGGTAAAGCGCCGAAGTCTCTACTTTTTTTATGTGTGTCACTCAGCAGTTGGGTAATAGATTGCCCGGCCTGCTTTAAAATACATGGGTAGGTTGAAGCGGTTGTGGAGGCCGAATTGGCTAATGTTGTTTTTATAGCATCAGGGTGATGTTGCTGCTGAGTGCTGTTGATGCTGCTTCGGCTGCTACTCAGAGGCTCTATCATGTACTTCTCTATATACTCAGTGGCGTTAAATGTGGGCATGGCGCGATGTATGCGCGATACAGTCGCTGCTGGTACGATGGCGGAACGTTGCCGGAATACGCTGCTGGTCGCAAGGCTACGCTCCTTTCGCTGTTGCTGGTATAAGCTGGTAGAATGACTATGCCCGTGATTCACCTTGTGCAGTAACTGTTTGCCCTTGACAAATAGATTAAGGCCCATGTAGGCGGGTGTCGGGGGGCACCACCTGCCGATAGACCAATTCGAAATTCCCCAAATCAGACTTAGGATCCAAACGTCTGTCCACGACCACTAGAAAAACATAATTTTTGGATAATTTTTTTTTTATTTTCGCAAACTATAAGTTGAACCCACTCACCTTTAACTACATCCTCAAGGCACTTGGGGCACATACGTGCTGTCACGCTAGTTGTTGCACCCAGATCAGGACTTGAGTTAATCTCGATAAGCCAAGGATAAAAGTTCTCGCATATCATAAAATCTGCGCCAAACAGCTCAAACGTATTTAGCCGTCTATCCATATTTTCTTGAGATGCCAACATGGTACCCACTATTGCTTTTCGCATTCCTGGATAAATCCGTTCCAACCACATATTGTATTTCCCAATCTGACGCAAATACGCCTGAAACGAGTAGCAATCCCACATGTTCTCACTGGGCAGTCTCTTATCCCTTTTACCATTTGGATACTTCTTTTGAATCGCGTGGTTAGTTAGGTGCACCGACTCATGATGATTGCTTAGGCTGTATTCCTGTGAACTAAATCGCAAGTAGCTTTCCCTATAGAACCACACAACTAGCGGCTGCGTGTTTGTTATAAGAAACCATTGGCGTATGTCAAATTTAGTTTGAAAGACTATAAGAGGGCGTTCTGAAAAAAAAATGAAATGGTACTCAAATTTTAGGTATTATAATCTATAGATATAAAAATCTTCGCCAAAATTCTATCACTCACTCATTCCTTTATTAAAATTCAATGAGCAAATTAAATTAAATTAAAATTTGATATTCCGAAGTAATAAAACAATGCAAAACTAAAAAACAAATATTTGTTTATTAATTTGTTTGTTATTTGTTATTAGATAGGTTACAAGTGTAGGTATTTAATGTGATTCAATTTAAGTAGAGGGCGGTACATTTTTATCTTACGCATGGAGCGAGATACTGCAGCGGTAATATAATTAAAGATTGTAATTATATTAAAGACAAACTAACATATATGATTAACATTTGACAAAATGTACATAAAGTAAACCGCGGCAATTGCCAAAACAAAAAAAAATTATTTGGGGTTAAACATATCTTTGCATAATGCTTGCGGCGTTGATTCTGTGTCATCGTCTATTTTGACTGCAGTCATATCAATTTAAAACGTTTGTTACAGATTCAAATGAGTTCCTTAGCTAAAATGATTTATATTTATTTTTTATACAATCAAACTATTGGGTTACTTATAAACCATACATATGTAAGTCTTTGAGTTCACCTATAATGATTAAAACGGATCCATATTGCTCTCAATAAAAAAAAAAAACGAAATAAGTCTTTTCTATCGAGTATTTACCGATTTTTCCGGTAGTAACTGAGCAAGAAAAAAGAAGCCCAAGCGAAAGCCACGGATAGGATCCCCCCTATGTTGACGACCACCGCAAAATGAAAAAGGACTACGATTTAAGGATATGCACCTGGAATGTCCGAACCCTTAATTGGGAAGGTGCCTCTATCCAACTGGCGGATGCCCTCGACAAATTAAAGTCTGACATTACCGCCATCCAGAAAATGAGATGGACAGGACACGGTTGCTCCAAGCGAGCAAACTGCGATATTTACTACAGCTGCCATGCGGAGAGGCGCGAATTTGGATGCGGATTTGTAGTAAGCCGGAGACTTCGCCACCACGTCTCCAATTTCACCCCAGTGAGTGAACGGCTGGCTACAATCCGCGTCAAAGCCAGATTTTTCAATCTTAGCATAATTTGCGCGCACACCCCGATGGAGGAGAAGGACGATGCTGTTAAGGATGCATTCTTCGCGAGACTCGAGGACACATACGACCGCTGCCCAAACCATGACGTGAAGATCATCCTCGGGGACTTCAACGCAAAGGTTGGGCGCGAACGCATCTTTGACCGCACCGTCGGTCAATTCAGCCTCCATGAGACCACCTCGAACAACGGTTTCAGGCTGATTGACTTCGCCGCGGCGCGAAACATGGTAGTGAGTAGCACCAGATCTCGGCACTTCGACATCCACAAGTCCACATGGCTGTCCCCTGATCAAAAAACGCGCAACCAGATTGATCATGTTGTGATGGACGGAAGGCATGCCTCAAGTGTGATGGACGTGCGTACTTTTCGTGGAGTCAACATAGACTCGGACCACTATCGTGTTGCAGCCAAGATACGCATGCGGCTATGCCGAGCGAAAAACGTACGCCCCATCACGCAACGAAAGCTTGACGTCACTAGGCTGCGATCACAACGGACAGCAACAGCCTACTCCACTCACCTCTCGGAACTGCTCCACAACCTACCCTTCTCCCTGTTGACGCCGGCGGACTCTGGGCGCACATATCCCACTCCATGCGAGCTGCCGCTGAAACAGCCATTGGGTTCAAGCGCCCACCCACACGGAACCAATGGTATGACGAGGAGTGTCGCGTCGCAGCTGCGGCAAAAAACGCTGCAGTCTGGCGCAAAGCGAGAGTGCGAGGAACTCGAGGTGTTACAAGACAGAAATGATGCTCGAATATTTTACCAACAATTTAACCGTCTGACACAAGTTATCAAGACCGGAGCATCTAACTGTTGAGATGAAAATGGAAATCTGGTTACAGATACGCAGTGCACACTGAGGTTATGGAGCGCGCATTTCTCCAAGCTACTAGCAGGCGATGACGGCACCAATCCCGCCATTGTCGAGTACACTCGACTGTAGCTTTCTTACTTGTTAAACAAAATATTTAGACCGGCTTCAATTCCATAGCAGTCGTAAACAGCTGATTGCACCTTAAACCGAGAGTTGACAATAATTTTCGCTTGTTTGGTTTATTTAAAAAAGTAAGATTTTATGCTCCGTAAAATGTTGTCTTTTTTATGTTATTGAAATTAATAAAACACAAAAGATACCATTGATTATACAAATCACACCACAAATGTTTTTGTCTACGAAAACCACTCGTAATTCTGTAGCATGGTGAACATTTTTCAGTGGCTTGACGTTTAATGATTTCCCAAATCACTAATGATGATGTGGCAATGACATATTTAAATATGTCATTGCCAAATATACTTTTGGTATGTTTTGTTATTTTTCTGAATATAAATTCAGTATATTTAAGCGTTAAATATATATAAAATATTTTCATTTTATTTCAAAATAGTTTTGCAAAGTGTAGAGCTAAAAAAAGTGACTTACGAAGTTAACATTCGCCTGCTTTTTTTTTGAAGAGTTTTATAAAGCATATACTAATAGGTTTATAAAATAAAAAAGATTATTCGATTCAGCTATCATAATGACGACTGACTCTTCTGACTGTCTGGATATTGTCGGTAGAAGGAGCCGCAAAAGGAGAGTTAAAAATAATTTTTGGTTAGATTAGACCGTAGGATGACGATTTTCGTAATATTCTCTTGGAATTCCCTTATACGCTTTGAAAATCTTTTTTTTTTTTAAATGAACACTTGAACTTTGATCGTTTGTGCTTCCTTGAATGAGAGTTACATTTCGCTTATGTGGCGTTGAAATGCGTTATTATAATAGAATATTTAAATATTTTATATTAAAAAATCAAGCAAATTGAGCTATGATTGAGACGGTAAAATTTTTATCAGCTCATCAGTTTCTATTTTTGTCGCGTGCGACAGTGAAAAATTGCATTTGTTCTGAGTGCATCTAAAGTTTTTGTCCAGTGAGCATGCAAAATTGTGTCCAAACACAAATTTTACCACCAAATATAATAAAACAAAATTTGGTTAAAAATAAGCACTGCTAAATTTTAAAAAAAAATTTTGAAAGTTTGTCACGTGCGACATGGTAAGTAAATTTTTTTTTTATGATATTCGTTTGATAATTTTTTTTTAATATAGATGAATGAAGACAAAGAAATAAACAAATTACGGTGTAAACAGTGGAGTGGAAATATGAAAAATGATTAAACAAAAATGCAAATGTATAAATTAAAAAACAAGGAAAGAATACGAAATGCGAAATGCATGCGTCAACGGGAGAGGCGCCAAAAACTTTTTGATATTTCACGCGTACGCCAACAAGAAGCTCAGCTGATGATCAGCTAGAACAGCATATTCATTGAAATCAAATATTTTTGACAATAATATTATAATTTAAGTTTGGTAATTAACTTTCTAATGTACATAATATGAATATATTGCTTTTTGTTGAACTTTATTAAAATTATTTTTTTGTATTAAATTTCTGTTGAAAATAAAAATATATACTAAATATATTAAAAAACAATAAAAATTCCTTTAATTTACTTAAAAAGTAAAAAAAAAAATTATAAAAAATATGATGGAAAAAATGTCGCGTGCGACGGTGATTAAATTTAAATTTAAAAAAAAAATGTCGCTTTCGACATCAGAGAATTGCCCATACATATGTTCATATAAAAAAGCAACTCAGGTGAAGCTGCGGTCCCAGGTAATTGTATACATTGACAAGGTACTTCGGTGCGTGAATGTGATATTGTTATTCTTATATCCAGGTTATCAACATATTTAGAATTCTTCCTAGCATTTCATTATATGAAACAAAATTTAGTGTGTGACGTGGGTAACATATCTTTTGACATTTGTAACTACTTAAGGTGCAAGATATAAAGTGTATTACTACTGACAACAACAAATTAATTGGTGCATAATTACTCTTATTAATATTACTGTTTTTTTTTACCTATATACTTTTGAACGACGTATCGACTTTTGGTAGCTATTGATGGGCTAACAACGCCTAATATTTTCTTAAGATTATCCATTAGAAGTATACCACGACCACGGCATTTATTGGCTGGTTTCACGATCCATAAATTCTGATAACCATCTAGGCTGTATTGGGGCCAATGTGTCTTCATTTTCTCCACCAGTGATATGCAGCATTTTATCATGTGATCGAGTGTTCGTTGGCCATCGTGTTGAATACGGCCATCCTCATTGACCAGTTGGTGATGCTGACAAAGAAATGCATCCCAGTCATGCTCCCAAATCTTTGGTGGGTCTTCGTTATCGATGTCATTGTGTTGACAACTATCAATAAAGTCGACTAGGCGCTTGTACGCGAAATCTATTGAAGAGTAGGGTATCTTGCCACTGGGCGAGAAAACTGCATCGCTTCCCTGTTTGCAATATTTATAGAGTATTGCCCGCAAATAGGCCACACATGCCGTCAACTTAAAATTGTCGACGAAATCACCAAGTTCTTCTGGACTCCAAACATTAAAACAACGTGGAAAATACATTTCTGACATGCCTTCCTCAAAAAACCAATGAAAATCCCGAAGTTGGGTACATAATCCTTCCTTGGAGGTAAACGGAACTCTATGGAATTTATTAATAGTCATACCAGGATTTTTGGCCTGATCTAAGTAGTCGCACTTCTCTTTTCGATTTGTCCATAAAAAGTCAACTGGCATGTGCTCTAGAAATCTAGACGTTATATTGCGTTCACATTTAAGAATATATTGTCGCCTCGTTTCACCAGCCTTTCTCTTAGGTAACCGTTGTGTTAGGTCCTCATAGGTCATTTGACCCATTGGAATAACTTTACGATGCATATCAAGTTTCTCCACCCATCCACGAGCCAGCAACGCATTTCGGACGGAATTAAAGCATCCGCGTATTGTAAATATTTTGTTTTGCTTAGCTGCATCTTGTGCTTTTCGGCGCAACTCATTCATACGGTCCGTTGATATCCATGCGCGGCGGGCTACATAATTAGTGGGTGCTCCTTGCTGTTTGATAGGGCTGTTATTCTCCTTATTGTTATTAGGATGGACTTGGCTCGATTTTTCTAAACCACTTGATGTGATGCTTCCGCTTGATGAAATCAAACTTATATTGGGAACTGTTATTTGGGAAATGGGAGGCGGCAATGAAACGGTTACAATTACACTTTTATTGCTTAACGAAGCGCTGGCACACTTGGCCACATGGCTCTTGACACTGTCCTCCAATTGTTCCTTAATATCATGTGGTTCACTACTGGGTCGCGAGGTTTTCTGGGACACCTCGTGCATAGCGTTCGTGTGAAGCCTTGCGCTCAATTACAAATTCGTTCGACGCCTCTGTCAGGCAATGTAAAAATAGTCGACTCGTTTATCGTCTAGATATTTGTCTTTCCGAACCGAATGCAACGTACCGCAACACAATTCTTGACTAACTGAATGACTGGGCCACTGGGTGATATTTTGATTCGCGTATTCAATAATGGGGTTGGCCTGTTAATTTTGACAACGGACGGCCCAAATGCGAGGCTGCTTGGCAACCATTGAGCCAGTTAAGTTCATAAGTTCAGTATCAGCTCGAACAACTCTATTAATAGGCACTACATTGCTTCAACCTAACTATCTCGTACAACACTTTGAGTTGTTATACATACACACATTATATCATATTTATAAACGTTTAGAGTTTCTCAGGCCAAACAAAAACGTCTATTAACTTTCGAGTTATACGAATTACCAAATGTTACTAGCATAATACCCGTTTTTCTCATGACACTCATGTCTTCAATTACAATTCCTTAATGTAGGAATGTGGATTGATCTCTTCTCTTTCTAAATTTAAATCGAAGACGAACTAAAGGAGTCAAAATAACTATTTGGCCATGATTTTAACCAATATTCCTATAGTCGGAGAATTAGTTTAAAGAGTGGCAATAGGCTGTGAGAGTTACTCGGAGTTATTAAGGATCTTAGTCCGCATAATGTTTTGAATACTATTTGATGTTATAAGGTTGTTTGAATTGTTGCGATAAATTTACCGTCATATAAATTACGGTGCAACTAAAACAAATTAGAACACCAACCAATTTCATTCTGAACTCAAAACGCAAATTAGAATAAATGTGCTAATATTGCGAGCAACAAATTAAAAAAAAAAACAAGTATGAAAATTACAATCGAGTGTGCTCGACTGTCAGATACCCGCTACCCATTTTGAATAAAAGCAAAATATTGCGGTATTTTTTTTTAAATACACAAAATTGAGATACCACAAAATACCATATATTGATATGGTACTATACTCAATATATACTATAGAGTGAAAAACATACCAGATCGTCAGCCTACTACGACACCTAGTAAGTAGGCGTTTTTGCCCATACAAATGTATTTCTTTATCTGATCGCAACCAAATTTAGAAATCACGAGGACTATATTCATTATTCTATATACCAAAACTCGCATCTCTAGCTGCTTTGTCAATTTGCGGGGGTGGGAGTGGGGGCGCAAAAAATTGAAACAAACTTGATCTGCGTGCAAACTTAACAAATGCTGTCGAAAATTATAGCTCTATCTCTTATAGTCTCTGAGATCTAGGTGTTCATACGGACGGACGGACAGACGGACATGGCTAGATCGTCTCGGCTATTGACGCTGATGATGTCTCCTCCTACCTGTTACATACATTTCCTGCCGGCACAAAGTTATAAACCCTATGGGTAGCGGGTATAAAAACGGCACGCAAAATTTATGCGGCGACATTTCCTCCCACAGTTCCCATCACAAAAAGCATTTTAAGAGTATCGATACTCTGATACTGGAATGTATGTGGATTAGTGGTGGAGAACTATCGATAGTCTGCGCCATCGATAGTTATTGATAGTTTCCATAAACTATCGATAATGCAGTAAAAGAAAATAATTTAATAAGTTTTTAAAATAATCCATATTTGTTTAAAGTATATATTTATTTCAACCAATAATTTTGTACGCCTATTTGAAATGATTTGCCCTGCTTTGCTGAAGACCCTCTCCGACTCTATGGAGGATGCGGGTATACAAAGAAATTTGAAAAAATATAGACCACTATCGACGATAGCGATTGTCCACTATCGATAGTGGCCAACCATCGATAGCCCCGATAGTGCCATCGAGAGTTCTCCACCTCTAATGTGGATATCAAAGTTGCAGTTCCGCATGCGAAAAACGCGACAACCTATTATTCCGCATTCATATCGGCAAAGCGAAGAGAAGCATGAAGCATAAATATAAAAAAAATTAAAATTAACGTTTGGTTCATTTTCTGGTGAAAAGAAATAGTATTAATTAATATTTTGAAGTCGCAAGATTATATATCAAATTTGAAATCAATAAAATATTGCAACCAAGTTAAAATAATATTAGCTTGGGCTATCGTCGCCTGTTTTTTTTGTGTTAATAATTGAATTTTTTTAATAGGCAAGTTTTAGAGTGATGTGACCATAAATTTAAGTTTTTTTACCATTTCCGTTATAAATTTAGGGTCATAAAGGTTGCCAAAAACTGTCACTCTAGAATATATAAAACTTGCAAAATATATTGCTTTTCCGCACGTTAAAAATTTACACATTTACACACGAACGTAGAAAATCCGAGTTTTAATGGGCTTTTACACGGGGCAAGTGTAACATTTGAACTACATTAAAAAAAATCCGAGAAAACCCCAATTTGTTGGTGCTGTGGAAACGGGGCATTTCATGGGGCACCTGTAACATTTAAAATATGTATATTAAAGAAAATCCAGTTTTTGCGGCTGCAGAAATGGGGCATACCGAAGCAATACATTTTTTTTACTAAAAAGACAGTTTAATTATCTTAGAATACAGAAAAAAAATTGGGTGGAAAAACTAGTTTTTACCCTTAATTCAAGTTTTTTTTTTTGGAAGACCGTCACATGTTAAGTAATGGCATATAAAACCTTTAAAGTTGTTTTACTCGAAGCATGGTTTTTGAAATTGGCAGCATAACGTGAACAATTTTCAGCATTTTTGCTTCAATGGAGAATGAACTTTTTTTAAATTGATTAGACGATTTTAAATTGACGAAAAACTTCAAACATTTTTAGTGAAATTTTTGCTCAAACGTTCACCAGAATCACAAAACTCAATATCATCAACGATACCATACGACATTCTCTCTCCCGGTAGGTTAAAGTTTATACCACTTGTGATGCGTGCCGCGAAGGTCTTCCAACGAAACACGTCTTAGTGCGGGGCCATATCGCCCCGTTTATTATGTTTATTTTATGTGAAAAAATGTTGTGAACTTTTATATAATTATGTTTTTCGTGTTACATGGAGGGTAAATAAAAAATAAAATAAACAATTTTATTTTAATTTACTTTTAGATTTTGGGATTGCAAGAAAACTGTCTGAGAAAAGTAAAAACTAACTTTACAATATGTTGAGTTTGAACAAGAAACTTGTTATTGCGACATACGAGTATGTGTAATATCTTGTGTATGTGTTTGAAGGCTGAGTCCTCAAATTGCAATAGAAAATTTTAATTGATCTTTGGACTTTGAAAGTGGCATGGAGTGGATCTTTTTGTTTGCGACGATTGGTCGCCGTCGCGACGAGTTTATTTTTAGAATATAATATGATCTTTATGTAAATGCAATAGGATCTTTTGGAAGATGGGGGATAATTACGAGAATGTGTCACGTACGAGAGATGGGTCTGGTAGTGGATATGTCACTCCCCCAACCTATAGAAATTTGCTTGTCCTAAAGCGTTTAATTCAGTGTACATATGTAAGCGGGACTGGTTTTTCTGTAATTTCCTTTTCAGCATTAGCACTTGTGTTCGTTTAATTTTTTCTTACATATGTATTTTGTATGATTGTGTTGAAAAGTGTTTTGATTTTCTTACTTGCTAAGTAGTATATTACAATAAGAATTAAGATTAATTTGTAATTACATTTGTAATTGTTGAATATTTGTAGATAATATTTTCCTTATTGTTATACAAAACCATTTATTTTGTTTCTAAGTATGATAATGGCTCTATTTTAGTTAAGCAGGCCATCCACGGGCGAGCATGTTCGCGAATATGCTCGCCTACTTGTATTTCATTTGCCCACCAACTAGGGCCAACATGTTCGCGAACATCATTTGTCGCAAATTTTCAAGCAGTCAACATGTCATTTAGTAATGGCCAAAGTTATGAAGACCTGAAATTCTTAACAGGAATTTTCTCCCCAGAGCCTTGGGCGCATAATAATTGAAATATAGGTTAGGTTAGGTAGGACCGGCTGCCCCAGTACGGGGCAAAGCATAGACCAGTGGAGGTCCGTAGCTGAATCGGTAGCTTATCTACGTCTCAGAAATCGCGCAGTATGGATGCATTTTTGGCAAAAGCCAGCAGCATCCTAGGAGATAGCCGTGAGACGTCCCGAAGATCGTTGTGGCACGGCGAATTAAGGTATTTCAACCGGAGTCGGGATAACGCTGGGCATCTACAGAGAAGATGCTCAAGTGTTTCCTTAACCCCGGGTTCGTTGCATTTCCTGCACTGATCACTGTTCGTGATGCCCATCTTTACAGCATGGACAGCTGACATACAGTGGCCAGTTAAAATGCCTAGCATTAGCCTGCAGTCTTTCCTTGAAAGCTGCATGACGAATTTGGTTAAGTTTTTGTTAGTAGAGGCACACATCAGCCTTGCAGTTTTGCACGAGTTGGCATTACGCCAGCTCGCGTCCCACTGAAGTCTAGAGCGCACCTCAATTTCACTGCCTAGAGTTCGCAGGGATATCGGAACATTGCACATGTTGCCAACATCGAGCCCCACTCCCTCTTTGGCGAGTGTGTCTGCGATCTCGTTGCCATCGATGCCCTGGTGGCTTGGGATCCAATAGATTCGCACGACCGCAGATGCGTTCAGCGACTCTATTGCTCTTCTGCTGTCCAGGACAACTTTGGACTTGACCACATCAGAGTGCATTGATCTTATTGCAGCCTGGCTGTCAACAAAGATGTTAATAGAGGTGTGATCACGCTGTAAACCCCGAGCCAATTCGGCAGCCTTGCCAATGGCAAAAACTTCCGCCTGGAAGATGCTGCAATGGTCTGGGAGTTTATAGGATTGTTTGGAGACCGGGTCCGGGCAGTATACGGCCGCTCCGACACCATCATCCATCTTCGAACCGTCGGTGAAGAGGTTGAGGGCTTCGGGAATGCATAACCCTTCCCGCCAGCACTCCGGTTCCAAGAATATAGTGTTAATATGGTCAGTACTGGTAAGGGGATAGTATAGTCCAAGTCTCTACTAGTCTCCCTACCAATGGCGCTGTGACCATAGCCTAGCAGACCCAAATTGCCAGTTGCGGCAATCCGTAGGGACGATTTTGCGGCTATGGATTGCGCGTATAGGTGTAATGGTTCCACACCAGCTATTACCTCGAGGGCTTTAGTTGGCGTCGACCTGAGAGCGCCTGTGATACACAGTAGCGCTTGACGCTGTGTCCTTTCCATGATGGATAGGTACGTCCTTTTTTCAGTGGCCTGCCACCACACTAGAACACCGTAGGTGAGGATAGGGCGAACAACTGAGATGTATATCCACCGCATTAGATTAGGAGAGAGGCCCCAAGTGCAACTAAGCATCTTCTTCGCCATGTACAAGGCTCCGGTGGCCTTCTTCACCCTTTCTAACACATTGAGCTTCCATGTCAGTTTGCTGTCCAGGACCACACCTAGGTATTTTACTGCTAGGCTCGGCTTTAGCATAGTGCAGCCTATTTTTGGGGGGGACCACGCAGGTACCTTATACCTCTTCGTGAAGAGGATAAGGTCCGTTTTATCCGCGTTAATGCTGAGCCCGGCTGATTCGGCCCATGCTTTAACTTCCCGCAAAGTAAGTTCCATTACGGAACTAAGGGTGGTTGGGCATTTCCCAGTTATCAAAATGCTTATGTCGTCAGCATAGGCAATTAACTTGGGGGCCCGTCTAGTAAATTTTAGAAGTAGGCTATTTACGACCAAATTCCAAAGGAGAGGCGAGAGAACCCCACCCTGGGGAGTGCCACCTCGCACTACCTTTGTAATGGCCGCATCGCCCACGTAGCCACCACCCGCCTGTCACAAAGAAGGCGGTTGACCCATCTGTGGATCGCTGGTGCCGTGTTAATTGAGGTAAGGCCCTTCATAATAGCATCATTGGTGACGTTATTGAAGGCGCCTGAAATGTCAAGAAATGCACCCAAGGCATATTCTTTATAGTGGTCCGCTTTTTCTATGGAGGCTACTAGAGCATGGAGAGCAGACTCAATGGACTTGCCCTTTGTATACGCATGCTGATTTGGGGACAACAGATGCATTGAGTTGCTTCTGATGTGCAAATCAAGTAGCTTTTCCAATGTTTTTAGCAGGAAAGAGGTTAGGCTGATAGGCCGAAAGTCATTTGGGACCACATGACTGCATTTGCCCGCCTTGGGCAGGAAAATGACTTTCGAGGTCCTCCAAAGAGTGGGGATATGACCCCATGCGAGGCACGCCGAATAGATACCCGATAGCCACGGAACAATCGTGGGCTTGCTGGCTTGCAGCATTGCTGGCGAAAGTCCATCGAGACCGGGCGACCTGACCTTCGCAAAGGAGTTGATAGCCCAAATTATTTTGTTATCTGTAATTAGACTGGCAGGGAGTCTCATAACTGGGAGACTAGGAAAGAGCTGCCAGTCACTATTCTCTATTCCAATACATCCCGGGAAATGAGTTGAGAGCAGTGCTTCAAGAGTTTCAGCACTGGTCTCCGTCCACGCTCCATCGCCCGACTTGAGCAGACTAGGACTGGAAGCCTGCTTGGACAGCAGCTTCCTCAGTCTGGAGGTGTCTTTGATGTTATCCAGGTCCGAGCAGAAGGTTCTCCATGAAGACCTTTTGGATGATCGGATCATCTTCTTGTACGACTTCAGGAGAGACCTATACTCGTCCCAGACATATTCGTTGTCCGCCTTCTTAGCAAGTTGAAACATGCTAGTAAGCTCTCCACGTAGCGATGAGAGATCTGGGTTCCACCAGGGTGGCTTCGATCTTCTCGTCGGTCTTGAGAGTCTACAAGATTGGCGAAACGCTGAAAGTAGTCCTGCAGAAAGGACATTGACATTAGTTTCTAGGTCCTGCACCGAGTTGATGTTACCCGGCGAACCAAGAGACTTGGAAACAAGGCTAGAGAATTTCGCCCAGTTCGTGTTACGGGGATTTCTGAACGGCTGAGCCGCAGGTACCCTGTTAAAAGGAATGGTAAATTGAATGTACTTATGGTCCGAGAAGGAGGGTCTGTCCAGGACCCTCCACTCTTCAACATTGGTACACTCAGTTGAAATCGTTAAGTCCAGCACATTACTGGAGGTGGGACCTACATAGGTAGATACCTCACCCCTGTTGGCTAGTCTAAGCTTATGGTTAAGGATAAAATCAAGAACTGACTCACCCCTGTCGTTGATGTCGGGACTTCCCCAGACGCTATGGTGGGCGTTGGCGTCCGTTCCGATAATAATATGCTTATTGGAGGAGCAGACCATGTCCACCAGCCTCCGCAGCTCGTCAGGTGGAGCCGGCTTGTCGTGGGCCATATAACAGGATGCCAGCAGCAAACATCCTTCACGGCTCTCCAGCACCACCACGGTTAGATCGTCGTTGCTGTAATTAGGTAGTAGATGAGCTTTTAGCCCCTTCTTTACAAGGATGGCAGTTCTCGATCTGCTTACCAATGTCGGGACGTATAAATCATAGTTGGGCGACTTCAGTCCAGCCACCGTGTTGCCCGACGCTATCCACGGTTCTTGGACCAAAGCCGCGTAGGCGGACACTTCCTCCAGGGCAAGGAGTAGCTCCGCCGAAGCCGTTTTGGATTTATGGAGGTTGAGTTGCAGCACACTCATTAGAGGTTAGCAAACTCGCGGGGGGGCCCGTCTCCATGGACAGTTCCTCCCCACCTCCTCCGTCTTGTCAGTCAGGCTGAGGTGCTGGGTGGCGTCGGTCACGCTCTCGAGACCGAGATCTGCCTCAACCTCCCCAGACCTCAGCGTGTGTGTGTCCTTGTCGTTCGGATGACGTTTCTTGAGGCGAAGGTACACGCTCCCTAAGCCCCACGCCATCTTCCCATTGCGTTTATATAGCAGATCCTCGGCCTCCTTGTTGATCTGAATGATCACGTGCTGCCCACCACTGGGTAAAGGTTCATCAACCTTCAGCACGGACCAATCACTCGTCGGTATGGCCGGGTGCTGCTTTTAAGCAGCTGAAGCGCCCGCTCTCCCTGGACAACTATTGGGAAAAGGACTTTCGCCTTCGGCATGGACGGAATATTATTCCTGTCCACCACGTCCAGCTTGGCCCCTCCCACAGCCCGTCCAGTTTGGGTACGGTCGCTTGCAGCCACTGCAATGTTGGGTCGTCCTTGCATGTCAGGATCTTGACACCATTCAGCCAGCCAGTGCCTTCGAATGTAGGCATTGGACTGTCTGGGACATTCTCCATCCTGACAAACAGTGCGTCGACCAGCTTACTATGGGTCAACCGCCACCGCTCTGCAGACATTTTCCCGTTAGGGTCCCTCTGTCTATGAGAGCAACGGCGAGATGCCGCCTGGCAGTTTCAGCAACCGTTGCTCTCTGTTTCGTCCTGTTCGAGTCCGTGTTGGTGGAGCCAGGTGCTCGCAGCTTCTTGCTCACTGGAGCCCCTTGCTTGGGACTCTCAGCGGACCGTTGGCGCTTGCTTGCCATGGACTCCACCTTGTTGTTGGCAGGGCCGGTAGAACCGGTCTGCACTTTATTGTCTTTTGGAAGGGGGCTAAGTTGGTTTTCCCGCATCCACGTGTTGGCCCAGGCAAGCCTCTCCTGGTCCTTGACGGACAGGTTAGCTACGCCACTAAGCCTTGCGTGAATACGGGTCGCCGCCCTATTTTTGGCCTTCTCCTTCAGCCCCCCCGTGCCCCGCTGCGCAACCTTGGAGGTGCTGGCGATAGGCAGGGGTGACTGAAGAGGAAGACGTTCCCCTCCACCGTAGATGTTGGCGCAGCGCTCTTTGGTCCGTGTCGGTTAAGACCACAGCACCCGCGCGCACCAACCTCGAATTTTTGGTGGCAGTGTTGTTACAACTGGTACGGCCTGCTCCCGCCGCCTCAGAGGTGGGACCGCTGGCGACACGCAGAGAGGATCTCTCCCCCTCCGTGCCCGCCGGTGGTAGCAGTCACGCCTTCCACCGACGTTTGGGCTGACATCCCAGCCCGAGTTGAATAGTTTAAAGAGTCCATTCCGAGACCATAGTTGGCTAATTTTGTTCTTGGGAGCCCCCCATAGCGTTTTCAGTCTGACCGCCAGACACCTCGTACCATGGATTCTGCTACTTATCTTCAGGCAGATGCCCGAAAGATAAGGAACAGAGTCCTCAGCTAGGATCTGCAGTTCCTGAAATATCGACGTATAGTAGAGATCTGCTACCCGTTGACACTGAGGTAATACAGATCCTACCCAGCCAGC
Organism: Drosophila nasuta; assembly: GCF_023558535.2. Lineage (NCBI taxonomy): Eukaryota > Metazoa > Arthropoda > Insecta > Diptera > Drosophilidae > Drosophila > Drosophila nasuta. The sequence continues at coordinate 969,270 of NW_026869386.1, read as the reverse complement.
ACCCTCGGGGAGGGTTCAGCAGAGGATTTTTGCCAGCCGATATAATAATATAATAATTGATTTTGCAGACAAAAAATGTATTCTTTCAAACATTTTTTGCTCATTTTGCGCTGCGCAAATACGTGCTCTCTCTCTACAAAACGATTGCGCAAATGATGTTCGTGCAAACGTTGCCGTCCATTGGCGAACATGTTCGTGCAAACACAGACAAAATAGAATAATTTTAATCTCATGCGAACATTTTGACGAACACGAAATTTGACGACGAACGCTACCATCCACGAGAAAAATTTCGTCGAGCACAACATATTCGCGAACATGCTCGCCCGTGGATGGCCTGCTTTACATTGTATGCTGTAAACATAAGTGTTGTGAAATGTTGGGCTCTATTTGATAATTTTACATTTCTTAATTCGATTCTACAATTAAATATTTTGATTATTCTATCTTTTCAATGTAAATTGTTACAATTTTGGTTTAGTTTGGTCCGTGTTATATTCCAAGTTATTATAATATTTGGTTTTAATTTTTGTATAAGGTCTTGTTTGCGATATTTATTGAAAGTACAAAATGGTCTTTCATGTTTTATTATATGTATTTGCAATGCATTGGTCATTTATGTTCTTCTTTGAAACAGTATTTGAAAAAAAAGTTATTATGTAAATAAAATTTCCCTTCAATATTTTCACTAATGATCTGTCCATTTCCGTCTGGGTATGAAATTATTTGAAAAGTTTTAACTTTGAGATTGCTAAGTGGTATATGAGACATCAGAAAAATTTCATTTGTAATTGGTAGCTTTTACATATATTAATTAAGTTTTCATGATTGATATGATCTATTTGATCATATTTAAGTAGTTTCGACTTAAATATACCTAAGCGGGTTAATTGTAATATTTGCTTTTATTAATTACTTTCTTCTTTTTATACCCGCTACCACAGGGTAGAAGGGTATTATAACTTTATGCGGGCAGGAAATGTATGTAACAGGTAGAACGAGGCATGTCCGACCCTATAAAGTATATATATTCTTGACCAGCGTCAACAGCCGAGACGATCTAGCCAAGTCCGTCTGTCCGTCTATGTGTCTGTCCGTCCGTCCGTCCGTATGAAACACTAAATCTCAGAGACTATAAGAGATAGAACTATAATTTTTATCGACAGCATTTGTTATGTTTGCACGCAGATCAAGTTTGTTTCAAATTTTTGTCACGCTCACTTCCGCCTCCGCAAATCAAAAAAATCGAAAAACAAGCGTAATTTTAAAGCTAGAGTTTTGGTATATATGTACAATAACTACTATAGTAGTTATGATTCCTAAAAATTGGGCAAAAACGCCTACTTACTAGGGGTCTTAGTTGCTTTGGCTGACAATCAGGTATATTGCGCCGTCTATGGTATATTTTGAATGCGGTACTATATCGATATACAAAATATAACATTTGGTATATTTTTTAAATATTTTTGCAGTATATTCGGTATACTTTGAGAAAAATACCGCAAAATATATTTCTTTTATTAAAAAGGGGTGGCGGGCATCTCACATTCGACTGTACCTTTATTGTTAACTGTTGTTTTCAAAGCGACTGTATACAATATTGTGTTATTAGGGTCGTTATCTAATGCTAATTAGTGTTAGTGACAATATAGGACTTCCGCTCAAGTTCTTCTGTGACCTTACGTAGATTTTCATTCCAGTTGGTGTTATATAATCGTCCCAGCAGTTCTTCATATGGTGTTTGGGTTTTGAATTCTTCGATTAGTGCTATTCTTAATGCTGTCCACTTGCTCGGATACACAAATGTCTTGGTTTTTCCGATTTCTCACTGCACTTCACGCACGTAGATGTTTTTAGCGGATATTTATTTAAAAAGACACAACGTTATTCGCGTTGACCTTGGATAATGTTAGAATCCTTTAACGGTCTGTTTGTTGATTTATTCTTTTAGAACATATCTTACCAGCTGCGCCAATTATGTTTTTCGCGTTATACGAAGGGTAAATAAAAAATAAAACAAACGATTTAATTTTAATTTACTTTTAGACGAACTGTATTGGGATTGCAAGAACACTGTTGGATGTTTACACGGCATTTCCTACAAAATGATTCAAAGGTTAGATCACAGAAGGGAGAATTGTTTTCTAGAGATGCTTATCTAGAAATCGTCCATGGGCGAGATTCTTGAAAACTGGATAAGGATTAGAGTAGTCCCCTTTCCCAAGCATGGTTCAGACACCTCAATAGTCAGGAACTACAGACCAATCCACTATGGTCAAAAAGTCGCTAAGTGCGGCATTTTTACATTTTTTTTTGTGTTCGGTATGATTAAATTGACTTTATTTTTTGAATTAGAATACTTTAAGAATACTGAAACATATTTTTAAAAAATTTTAGACTTCGTTGGTAATTTGTTATTCGCCCATATTTAAAGACTATGGTCTGGACCCTCTAAAAAAAAAAAATTGGCGGAAAAATTTGTGATTTTTTCTGTCAGATTTATATTTAAATATTAAATCAAACAAAAAAGCTTGAATATGAAATTTAATCGTCAAAGTATGTAATATTAATTATTGGCACTAAATTTTTAGTACATGTGATATATTGTCCAATCGTGCAATGTGTTGTTGGTATATTTTTAGGTCCCTGGTAACAAATGTATTTGTGTTTCTGTGGAGTGTAACTAGTGCGTCTAGGCCGGTCAAGGGAATATTAAAGCTGAATGTTATTAACCAAACTGTTAACAATCAAATAGTGGTTAAAATTTTTGCCCGTTTTTCGGATTGAATAAGACTAATTTACGAAAATGCAACAGAAAAGCCTGCGCAATGGCTTGCATCCTCGTTCATAATTGAGTTTCTTAAAATGATGTTCCACGCGAAAAGCCTGGTCGTAAACGCTTGACGTATACTGAGGCAGGACCAAGGTTAAAGTGAAAATTAGCATTTGAACTAGTCTATGAAACAGAAAATACAATGCTATTGTTCATGCCGTTTTGAAAAGTGTTTATATAATTTTAGTTGCTATATAATGTGAGTTTGAGGTACGCCCATCCAAACTTAGAGTAGGTACTTGATATACATACTTCGTTAATACTTATAAGTGGTATCCAATGTCTCAAATTTTGCATAAAGTACTGGTACATTGGCACCAATTTTTGGAAACCTCCGTACTTCTACTAGGGGCTCTCCGTGAAAATACGTCAGAAGAGCGCAAAAAATTGTACAAACTCGATATGTTTTCTCATGCAAGGAAAAACAGCCGCCTGAATACCATATCAGATGTGTTTAATAGAGCTTTGGATACCTCTGACCCACTGTTTTCAACTATAAATCTAAAGGAACGCCAAAGATTAAACTATTAAAAAGCCTACCAAGAATTTGGAATCTCCTGATATTGAGCCCCCAATAACATGGGCATGTGTAGACAATAATGATAATCAGGTAAAAGAAGGCGGAGATAATGAACTCGAAATATTTGGGCAAAGTTCCCTGGAGTTGGAGGAAGAGCTTTGTGAAGAATAAATTATTAACTGGACACCAAGGTATGGAGTCACTAAACTTAATATTGGGCTCTAGTTAATTTTTGATTTAATTTTGCAAGGATCCAAATCAAATTTAAAATGCGAATTTGCTAAAAATATATTAATTTAATAAATTTAGTTTAGTTTCAATTAATAAATTACATTAAAATATTTTAAAACAAAAATAATAAAAAACCTCATGGTAAGGTGGGCGGGAAGGAAGGCGTGGTCCAATTGAAAAAAGAAAAAATCCGAAATTCGATCTTTATTTTTTAGGTACATGTACATAGTTTCATGTTTCTATCTTCAAAAATGGTCAAAATGCCGCAATTCGGGACTTTTTGCCAATAGTGCAATCTGCCTATTAAGTGTTTCTTTCAAAATACTAGAGGGACTAGTGAAACAAAGAATGTAGGAGCACACTCGCACTAACTCGATAATCGCAGAGAGAGCATATGCTTTTCGACGTCGTAGATCTACAGCATTGTGCATCAACGTTCTAATCAATAAAGTTCAATCGCTAAAGTCAAAGCAATACTAAGTTTTAGTAGCATGTCTAGACCTCAAGAAAGAATTTGACTCCGTGAACATACTCCAGAGTAAGCTTAACAAATTGGGTTTTTGTGGGTAGTCGATTGGATTGCAAGCTTTGTATGTGGAATTGACAAAGCACTCGAATTTGGTCTATCCAAAAATCTGCCTCGTGCCGCTATTCTTACGGACAGCAGAATTAGAATAGAATAGAACCATCAATCATGCAAAATGAGCCACGACAATCATATCACATTCAACATGATCGATAAAATAATCTGGTATCCCATTACATTCCGGGACACTCAAACATTCCAAAAAAACGTAAACTGAAATGTTGGTAAACTGGTAAGCTGAATTGCTAAAGACGCAATCTTCGAGATATATAAACATATTAAATTAGAATAGGAAGAGGAGTAGAGCTGCAAAAACATCGGAGCCAACATCGATACATCGAAGAGAGAGAGTGCTCCTTTGGAATTTTGGAAAGTAAGCATATAAACAAATTGAATACCATAGCTTTTCTAAATTTGTATCTTTTCAGTGCTCCCAAGATGACAATAACCTAAAACCACTCGCTCGTCGATTTCTATGTGTCCCAGCCACATCAGTCGAATCTGAAAGGCTCTTCAGGAAAGCTGAACAGCTAATATCAGAGCGTAGAGCAGCGCTAAAGGCAAAACACGTAAACATTCTCTTATTTTTGAATAAAAATAGAGATTTAATTTGATCTCCCTAAATCAAAATGTAGTTTGTTACGGACTTTTTGTCCTCCCTGGGGTCGCGCCGGCTGGCTCATCGGTATTCAGGTTGAGTTTCGTCCCTGGCCCGCAGTCCGCACAATCGATAACTCCACCGATACAAAACAGCTGCTTTAAGACGGAAGAAACGCATCACTAATAGAAAAACAAAACAGCTGCCGCGCAATTGAAAATTGCGCTAAACAAAAGGAGATACAAAAAAAAAAACCTATTGACGACGGTAAGTACAAAGAAAACAACAATAAATACACTCACTGATCCAATTTTATGTTTGAATAGGGCCCAGTTGGACCCCAGTGTACCTACCCTGCCTGAGATGGCCACATCGGCGCCATCTCCCTTGCGTTGGCCACCACGTCAGTGGCCGCTCCTCATCTGGCGTAGCGCTGCGGATTTCCCCTCCCCACCATGCTGAGAAAACTCACACAACCATGTTCAAGGTAATTACAATTATATTATCCAAGAATTTTCCTTAAATACTAACATTTAATTTATTTATTTTTATTTACAGATAACAAACAAATATTTGGACTCTAGAATGGCAAAGGAGCAAGATTAAAAAAAAAATCACGCAGTAGGACGAGAGAAACCACCATATAGCCGCAACGGCGTAAAGGACAACTTCTTTTACATGTAACGCATCCGGGCGGTTCGTATATATTTATTTACCAGTTTATATACGCATGTTTTTATATAAGTATTTATCTACCTTAACCTACCTAAGAGCTCTTGGGATTGGTGAAGGGGCGATATGGGTTATAATAGATAAAATGTGTGTATATATATATAAATTAGTAAACATAATCATATAATCCCGCAGCAAGTAGATTTTTAAGAATGTATGTATGTACATATGTATGAAGGTGTTTTGTCGCCCCTACTCTGTCATTTGCACAAGAAAATAGTTGTTTATCTACTTTAATTTAATTTGAATTTTAATTTACTTCACAAAATTTATAATTTACTGATAAGGTCGGCAGAAAAAAATATAGAGATCTCGAAAAAAAGAATTAATTGCTGTCTATGTTTATGCAGTTTAGAATTGACGACGATCGCGAGCTGGATCGAGCAATCCGCTACCACAGATAATGGCGATTGGAACGAGAACGGGCACTGACTCACCAGTCGGCCTCCTCCTCCTGCCACAGGGTTGGTGGCTTCGTCTCGCTCGCTATCCCACGTCGTCGATGCTGCTCCCGTCGTTAAAGCGCCGTGTGTCTTCTCGCGGCGACGGTTGCCCGCACTTATCCAGCGGTGATTGTGGCCGCTGGTGTCGCTCGCCGTTACGCACTTGACGTGGTATTTGGACTTGCATATACCGTTGGTGCTGTGACCACTCCTCCAGATTGCACTTGCCGGCACTTTGGGCACAGAACAGCTACGCAATGAGCGATAAAAGCGGACGCACCAGACCAGGATTTCAGTGGTTGTTGCTGCTGCTGTTGCTCTGGTGGTTGCGGTTGTAAGTTGCTTCTCAACTTTCCAGGCGTCGTCTGTCGTCGCGATGTGAGGGGCCTCCACACTCGGGCCTCGTTCCCGCGATGATAGCTGCTGGTGGTGTTGGCGTCGTCGTGCTGCGACGGTTGTCCGCACTTGTCCAGCGGTGATGCCATTGATTGTCGCGCCGTTATATTTTTGGACGTTATAGTCGGTTTTGAATACCCGGCTTTACGTGATACCAATTTTAAAATCACAACTACGATGCGAACAAGCAAAACCCAAGAAAAAAACTCGACCAGCGAAAAGCAATTTCTCTTCCTTCTTGCGGTGGACCGTCTCCAACCTCGATCAAGAATCAACTCCTCGACTCAGCAAAATCCACATGATCCTTCCTGAAAAAAATTTGACGTTTCTCTTTCATCTCCTATTTAACAGGAGGAGCAGTTTAAAACTCCCTCCCACCCTAGGAGTTACGATTTCTTACCTCCGATATATCGCCTCGCGATATATCGATAACCCCCCAACTGCTGGCACAAACGATACCTAAAAACGTAACAAGTTTATAAGAAAAAATGAATTGTTAGTTTGTACGAAACTGAAAAAAGTGCTCCGTTATATTCATTTTAAGTTGTTTTTGAAATACATTTATTTACTTTTTTCGTTTACTTTTTGATCGTTTTATAAATTCCAAAATTTTGTTCGATATATCGATGTTGTGCCTGGGAAACATCGATGTTTTTGCACCTCAGAGGAGTACAACTCTTTCACAGTTTTCAAAATGCATGTGGAAAATGCAGCTGGAAAACAATCGATACCACTATCGATACTATTGACTTTTTTAAATTTTATAAACATCGGTTCTTTGGCCACTATCGCTTGTTTTTATTATATCTGTGAATTGAGGACAACGTAAGTAAAATTGCTTTTGTGTCGCATTATTTAATTTTTATTAAATTTTTGATTACATTAAGTGAAATTTATATTTCCTTGGAAGCGAACCATGGTGTTGGTTTGTGAGAAGTGTTGTTTCTAAATGACGCTATGCATACAAGTGAAAATGTAAACATGCGTATGTATTGTTAACTGAACACACCGATGTTCCATCGATGTTTACTTTCAAAAACATCGAAACCATCGATTGTTTTCCAGCTCTACTTTGGACTTCTTGTGCGATACTTGCGGAATTATCGGAAATGTTTCACATGCAATTCTCAGCAGTTCGAAAACTGTCATACAGGCATGCTCCGGTTTTCACTTTCGGTTTTCGTTTTCGTTTTGGGACCAAAACCGAGATTTTCGTTTTTAGGTGCTCCGGTTTTCACACGTTTTTGGTCATCGTTTTGCTATCGAAACGTTTCATTTTTTACTGCTGAAACAGCTGACTTGTGTTTTGGTTAAAAGTAAACAACGCGAAAAAATGTCTTTTGTATGTCCAATTTCGTGCGTGGATTGAACTCACATAAGGATATTTTTATCCTGCATTGTTTATTTATGCTTCCCCTGAATTAAATATATTTGCTTTTTGTCTTTTTTGCAAAGAAAGATTTGAAACTTTCTTTAAAAAAATCAGTTGAACGGCAATCAGCTGTTTCCCACAAAAAATGGGGATGCCACCTTTTCAATGTATTTCATTCCGGTGTTTTCAACAATTTTTTTTATACACTTTTAGCACATAACTAATTAAATTAAATTAATTAATTTTTAAAAAACATATTTTACCAAACTTCAACAAATTTATCGCCATCCGTTTGATTATACAAGTATTTTTAACTTGCTTTTTCATTCTATCAAAAGTATGGCAGCTTAGGCGATAACTCATGGTGTCGGACTTATCGGTCGCTCACCAAAACGAAAATTGTTGTTGCCGATGGCAAAATTTGATATCCAAATTTGAGGTGGGGTCAGATATTAGTCGTTTTAAAAATAATTACAAGCCTAATTGATCTGCTGGCGGTCTTAAAAGAACGACAATAAACCAATGAGTCAACTACTTTTTTTCATTTTGCAAATAAGATCCTTTTTAATATAGAAAAAGGCATTTACTTTTCATTTCGGCAAATCAAATTTTCTCGTTTTGCAATTCGAAAAAATCTTGTGAAAGTGAAAACGGGAGCACCAATTTTTTCGTTTTCGTTTTCAAAACGAAAACGAAAACCGAAAGTGAAAACCGGAGCATGCCTGATAGACTTCGTAACACAAACAAATTTGGACAACTGATTTAACATTTTAATCAATTTTTTGTGGCGATTTTCACCTTGTAAAATGGTTATCAAATGGTTTTCACTCGTGTGATTATGGAGCGGCCCCCTGCCCATGGGTCGGTTAAGAACATAAAACACAAAAAACAATATTTTAGCTATGACCAATAAAAAATATTTCCCAATTGCACCGTTAACTACCCAACACAGTCAACTCATTTTGCGCAAACGCATCGCAAAGTTGCATCATGATACGAACAAAATCAACTGGGTTAGTAGCTCATTTTAACGTCTCAGATTTCTACCATTTGAATTGCTTCAAGAATTTTGAGTATCCAATATCCAAAACTATTTTCCTTTTTTAAGTTTAAATATTTTTCGTTTATTGTATTGATTGGCAAAAATTTGTTCAAGTAAATCTCATAAAAAAAAGTATCTTAAAGTCGAGCATACTCGATTGTAGTAACATTACTGTTTTAAGTAAATTTAAATATTCATGACAAAACAATGGCCTTGGTCATTTTACCTAACAGATCGAAAATTGTTTTAAAGTCTCGTAAAATGCTTCATAAATAAGAAAATAAATAAAATAAAAAATAAATAATAATAATAAATAAGACAAATCGTTAAAAAATATATATTTTGTATGGAGTCAGAGACGTTTCCTTCTATCTGTTCGTACATTTCCTACCGTATGTGTAGCAGATATTGAAAATATTATCGACCTTATTTTGATATATTATCAACAACCCTAGCTTGCAAATGCTTATTGGTTAAATGTAACCTTTGAATCCGCTCCTGTATAAGGCGAATATAAAATCACTCACAATACATTTTAAAGTAAAATAGCTTTTTAGTGTGCTTTTGGTGCTGTAAGTAAACTTAGGCACACTACATATAAATTAAAGTAAAATAGCTTTTGAGTGTGCTTTGGATGAGCGCTAGAGCTTTTCTCCAACTCGAGGAGGCCGAAGCAAGCACGAACACTGATTATCCAGAACGGTGTAGTAGCCCGATGGAGATGCAACAAATATAAAATTTGACTTATTACAATATATAAAAACATTCTGAACGAGAAATTGCTTGCGTACGGACGTGTTTTCTCTTGCTTTTGTTGAACTTGTATCGGAAATTTGTATGTTCATTATTTATGTGAGTGCGATTCGGCTCAGTTGTTATTCATTATTATTATCGTATATAAACTTATTGAAAATTGTGAATCTGCTATGAAACTAATTCATTAATCACACGCAAATCTAAAAGTTTCCATCTTATGATTTTTGTGTGTAGAAGGACTTAATCTTTTATTGTTACTGGAATCAAACAAAATTGTCAATTATAAATATATAATAAATATGTAATTTGCATTCAAATACAGTTTGCAATGTGACTTTATAAGTGTAAAAGTCGTTTATATATTTCAAAAATATACCACAAAACTAGATCAAATTACGAGTTTCATTTGGATACCGAAACAGGATTAACGCAACCACAAATGGGTACAATTGGTAATTATATGGCCTCGAGTTTATCTTGCATGTTTTAGTTTTAATATTTAGTTTAAATACATAGTAAAAATTGTTTAGTAAACTTTTTGTTATGGATTCTATTACTATAATATTATATTTAAGAGTCCCGAATTGCGGCATTTTTACCATTTTTGAAGATAGAAACATGAAACTTTGTACATATACCTACAAAATAAAGATCGAATTTCGGATTTTTTCTTTTTTCAATTGGACCACGCCTTCCTTCCCGCCCACCTTACCATGAGGTTATAATTTTAGATTTTTTTTCTAAAAATTTGTTTTAAAATATTTTAATGTAATATTAATAAAATTAAACTAAATTTATTAAATTAATATATTTTTAGCAAATTCTCATTTTAAATTTGATTTGGCTCCATGCAAAATTAAATCAAAAATTAATTAGAGCCCAATATTAAGTTTAGTGACTCCATACCTTGGTGTCCAGTTAATAATTTATTCTTCACAAAGCTCTTCCTCCAACTCCAGGGAACTTTGCCCAAATATTTCGAGTTTATTATCTCCGCCTTCTTCTACCTGATTATCATTATTGTCTACACATGCCCATGTTATTGGGGGCTCAATATCAGGAGATTCCAAAAGAGCTATAACATCTCTTGGTAGGCTTTTTTATAGTTTAATCTTTGGCGTTCCTTTAGATTTATAGTTGAAAGCAGTGGGTCAGAGTGGGTCAATGCACTATTAAACACATCTGATATAGTATTCAGGCGGCTGTTTTTCCTTGCATGAGAAAACATATCGAGTTTGTACAATTTTTTGCGCTCTTCTGACGCCTTTTTCGGAGAGCCCCTGGAAGAAGTACGGAAGTTTCCATAATTTGGTGCCAATGTACCAGTACTTTATGCAAAATTTGAGACATTGGATACCACTCATAAATATTAATTTATAAGTACATCAAGTACCTACTTTAAGTTTTGATGGGCATACCTCAAACTCACATTATGTAGCAATTAAAATTATATAAACACTTTTCAAAACGCCATGCAACAATAGCATTGACTTTTCTGTTTCATAGACTAGTTCAAATGCTAATTTTCACTTTAACCTTGGTCCTGCCTCAGTATACGTCAATCGTTTACGACCAGGCTTTTCGCGTGGAACATCATTTTAAGAAACTCAATTATGAACGAGGATGCAAGCCATTGCACAGGCTTTTCTGTTGCATTTTCGTAAATTAGTGTTATTCAATCCGAAAAACTGAATAAGCTTATCTTTTATTAAGATTTCCTGAACATCACTTTATTCATTTTCATCGATATTTTGCAAAACAAACTGCTTCACAGCAGTAAATCGTAAATCGGGCAAAAATATTAATTACTATTTGATTGTTAACAGTTTGGTTAATAACATTCAGCTTTAATATTGCCTCGACCAGCCTAGACGCACAAGTTACACTCCACAGAAACACAGATACATTTGTTACCAGGAACCTAAAAACATACAAACAACACATTGCATTATTGGACAATATATCACATGTACTAAAAATTTAGTGCCAATAATTAATATTACATACCTTGACGATTAAATTCCATATTCAAGCTTTTTTGTTTGATTTAATATTTAAATATAAATCTGACAGAAAAAATCACAAATTTTTCCGCCAATTTTTTTTTTTTAGAGAGTCCAGACCATAGTCTTTAAATATGGGCGAATAACAAATTACCAACGAAGTCTTAAATTTTTTAAAAATATGTTTCAGTATTCTTGAAGTATTCTAATTAAAAAAATAAAGTCAATTTAATGATACCGTACACAAAAAAAATGTAAAAATGCCGCACTTTGCGACCATAGTAGAGTGTATAAATCTTATATTAATCCGTTGCCTGAAAAGTGTAAAAAAAACGAAAAATCACAATTACAATAATTTACTAATCGTAAAAATATACAAATTAATATAACAATAACAGTACTTCATAATGATTCCTACTAATAGAAAGTTACATTACTTTTTTGTCCGTTAAACGTATTGTTATACCCGCTACCCATAGGGTATTATAACTTTGTGCCGGCAGGAAATGTATGTAACAGGTAGAACGAGGCATCTCCGACCCTATAAAGTATATATATTGTTGATCAGCGTCAACAGCCGAGACGATCTGGCCATGTCCGTCTGTCTGTCTGTGTATCTGTCCGTCCGTCCGTAAGAAGCACTGGATCTCAGAGACTACAAGAGATAGAGCTATAATTTTTTTGACAGCATTTGTTATGTTTGCCACGCCCACTTCCGCCCCCTCAATTAAATTTTCAAACCAAAAACAATCAGTCTTCAAAGCTAGTCAGTCTTATATTAAAATAAATATTTCTTATAAAATGCATTCATTAAACACTCAAGAAAGAATGAATGAATGAGAATGAATAGTTTTAACATAATTTAAAAAACGGTATTTTAACTTTGTGTCGGCAGGAAATATATGTAACAGGCAGACCCTATAAGTATATGTATTCTTGATCAGAGTCAACAGCCGAGTCTGTCTGTCCATCCGTCCGTATGAACACCTAGATCTGAGAGATTATAAGAGATAGAGGTTTTTTTATAACACTTGTTTGCACGCAGATTAATTTTGTTTCAAATTTTTGCCACTCCTACCAAATATACCGTTTTATGAATAATGCCGCACTGTTTTACTTTTATTCAAAATGGGTAGCGGGTATCTCACAGTCGAGGACACTTGACTGTAGCTCTCTTACTTGTTAATTAATTATTGAAGATATACGAGTGTCACGGACGCGAACCTAAAAAATGCCAAATTGCTTTTTTGACCACACTTAAGTTTTTATTTATTTTTATTTTTTATTTAATTTCTCAATAAATGTAAAAAACATTATTTTGAACTAACTTTAAACAAAAAATGTTTATCATCTCTTAAATGTGTGTTCCTATATCAAATCTATGTTAATATGTAATATCGTCTGTGTGATTTTTCATCAAGCTATATTTCAAGAAAATATAAAATATCTAATATATATTTTATATACAAGTATCAATTAAATTATATCTGAAAATAAGTACAATCCATTTTAAGGAATTATTCTGCACCTTGCAATCATCCGCGATCTGGTAGAAAGTCAAGACAATTTGTTCATAAAAAACTTTTTTTTTATTAAACTTTTGTGCACCTTAATTATTAAAATAAATTCCTTTTGGAGTAGACGTCGATTTTGTTTGGATTCATTTGAATCATAATCTTCAGTCAATATAATTTGATTAAAATTTGGTTACCAATTTTGAATTTACATATTCATTTGAATACTCAGGAATTTATATATTATTTTGAAGGTTTATTCTTATTCTTTGCAGATGAACAGTATATAGTATTTATATTGTATTTGGCAAAACTAATAATTTGCAAAAAAAAAAAGATGATAAGCATCTCTGCAAAGCTTTGTTTGAAATATTTGAATAGTTAAAAAAATTTAGTTAAAATATTTCAGTTTTCCTTTAGTTAGTAAAATTAGTAGTCCTCTCTAAATCAACGGAAGCGAAGCTGAGGGAAAGCTGGCTAGTGTGAACTTACATATCTATCTATGCACGTCAGTGTTCTTATAAACTACAACATTACAAGAGCACCTCATTGCTCACGTTTTGCTTATAAATACCGCCTGATTGCCACTCAGTCCAAGGCGGAGATGGCGAAGGAGAAAACCACTTTCAAAGGTTTAAAGGGTTCGTTATACCGTGAAAGATGAACTCAAGCAATTGCTACTTGTGGATAGGGTTGTGGTATTATGAAATTTGATTTGAGTGTTTCTGCGTTGCTTTGTTTAAGAACGTGTTCCATAATACTATGTATAGACTGCTCGATACTCTTGTACTAATCAAGCATGTAATTTCGAATTCATGTAATTTCCATTTCAAAGAGACAACATCGCCCCTACAGATTTGAGAAGGAGTCTTGCGTTTTGTGTTTTATATCGCATACGCCTTTTTATACCCGCTACCCATAGGGAGGAAGGGTATTATAATTTTGTGTGTGTCAACACTCGAGACGATATAGCCATGTCCGTCTGTTAGCCCGTCAGTCTGTATGACCACCTATTTCTCAGAGACTATAGGACATAGAGATATAATTTTTTTTCGTCAGCACTTGTGTTTGCATGCAAATCAAGTTTGTTTCAAATTTTTGCCATGCCCATTTAAAGCTAGAGTTGCGAATTTTGTTGGGTATTATAATAACTACTATATAGTCTTGATTATTCCTGCAACTTTGGTTGCGATCAAATATAAAATGCAGAAGTTATTTAAGAAAATCTTTTGTATGGTAAAAAACGCCTACTTGGCTGACAATCTGATATATTTTTTACAGTATGGTATATTTTAAATGTATTATATATGCATTATTATGTACATATATGTAATATTAGTTTTCTTAATTATTACTTTCTGCTGCAAGTATCGACATACATATATATTACTGTATAACATATGTTCACTACAGATGTTATGGTTCAGATAAGAGATAAAAGTAACGAATGTCAAAATTTAGCGTATCTTTCACATATCAGACAGTAATTAAATTTACTTCGACCTTAGATACGACTTGTATGTTTCAAGGTTTCAATCTTGTGATAACATTTCAGCTTTTGTATGGGACACGTGGGTCTGGATTGTAGGCACTTGCAATATACAAATGAATGCATGAGGTAATCTTGAAAATCCTCATATTCGGTCTCCTTCTTTAATAGTTCACGATAATCCTCAACACTTTCTAAGTTAATGGGGTCCAACTGATGCACATAACACTTGATTTTTAATATTGTAGAATAAAAATAGTTAAAAATGTCTGTTATCATAATTTTGTGGCACTGAATACTTTGATGATGCTCATCGCCCATTATCAAAGGGGTCCCTATGCGTTTATTTAGTTGGTTGTAAATTTTATTGAACTGCTTGCAATCCTGTTTTAAATTCAGTATGGCATCTTGCATACTATCCCTGTAGATCAAAAGAGATTGAATATATTTAGTAATTTATGAAGGATTAGTTCTCGTTGCATACGTTGCAGCGCGTAGAATTTCTATTTTTTCCTCGTACTCATTAATTATCGCCTCCTCTGCGGATAGAGTATAAACCTGAGGATATCGACAACCTGGGACTGAACTGATCAAGATGAGATATCGTTGAGTCAGTAGCCATAGTCTCTCGATGAGTATCATCTGTTTCTGCATTTCACATTGAAAATACTTGTAAATTTCACGAAAAGCTTGCTCCAGATTAACCAAAATATTTAAAACTTCCTCTTCTTTGTCGAAGTGCTCTTTCAACTGCGCAGTTAAATACGTCTCATTATGGCTTGACATTTTTGTATCTAATGCTTAAATAATATTTTTTGTGGGTTTGAATATTCAAATTGTATATTCAAAGCACTTGTGACCTGATTTACTTATTTAAGCTCAATTATAAAAATAGTAAACATGTTAAATGTAACTTCTTATACCATCAAAAACGAGCAAAAAAGTTTTACTTAGTTTTGTAAAAATGTGTGTAACATAAAACATTCCAAATTGTTATCGTGTTTTGGCGAAGGCGATAGCTCTTAACTTTCGTTGAACTGAAGTCATTTTCGTTGAGAAATGTTGCAACACTGAATTCTATAATGTTGTGCATTTATGTCTCCTATTAATGTATAATAGTAGTTAAAAAATGTAAAGTACTTAATTTATTTATTTCTTTTAAGCAAAGGTTTACAAACAGAGGATACAAGAATAAGATAGTATACGAGAAGAGATGGAACCTCAATGTTTTTGTATTAGTATTACTAACTAACAGTACATAGAAAGAAATAAAAGGAATCATTCTAACTGTTATATAGAGAAACACCAGATCAGTCGATTTTTATTTTCTATGTATATACATACATATGCATGTATTAAGCCGACAGTCTGAAAATAAAGGGTCTAGTTCAAGTCAATAAAGAAACATGGAAAATAGATGCATACAAATTTGCCTTTTGCAAATGCATACATATGTGCTAAATAGACAACTGTATATATATGTACATATATGATATACACAAATTACTAATATCTTGAGAGTTAAGAGCTGGTGCCAGATGAGCAAAATTTGTGGAAAAGCAATTTATTTTGCGAGTTCCACAAATTTGAGGGAGACCATTTTTTTGGCAATCTTTAAAGCCCTAAATTTGACACGGAGATGGTAAAAAAATATATGGCCACACAATTCAAACATTTATCTTTTAAAATAAATATAGGTTAGGTTAGGTTAGGTAGGACCGGCTGCCCCAGTACGGGGCAAAGCATAGACCAGTGGAGGTCCGTAGCTGAACCGGTAGCTTATCTACGTCTCAGAAATCGCGCAGTATGGATGCATTTTTGGCAAAAGCCAGCAGCATCCTAGGAGATAGCCGTGAGACGTCGAATTAAGGTATTTCAACCGGAGTCGGGATAACGCTGGGCATCTACAGAGAAGATGCTCAAGTGTTTCCTTAACCCCCGGGTTCGTTGCATTTCCTGCACTGATCACTGTTCGTGATGCCCATCTTTACAGCATGGACAGCTGACATACAGTGGCCAGTTAAAATGCCTAGCATTAGCCTGCAGTCTTTCCTTGAAAGCTGCATGACGAATTTGGTTAAGTTTTTGTTAGTAGAGGCACACATCAGCCTTGCAGTTTTGCACGAGTTGGCATTACGCCAGCTCGCGTCCCACTGAAGTCTAGAGCGCACCTCAATTTCACTGCCTAGAGTTCGCAGGGATATCGGAACATTGCACATGTTGCCAACATCGAGCCCCACTCCCTCTTTGGCGAGAGTGTCTGCGATCTCGTTGCCATCGATGCCCTGGTGGCTTGGGATCCAATAGATTCGCACGACCGCAGATGCGTTCAGCGACTCTATTGCTCTTCTGCTGTCCAGGACAACTTTGGACTTGACCACATCAGAGTGCATTGATCTTATTGCAGCCTGGCTGTCAACAAAGATGTTAATAGAGGTGTGATCACGCTGTAAACCCCGAGCCAATTCGGCAGCCTTGCCAATGGCAAAAACTTCCGCCTGGAAGAATATAATTATTAAAAAAAATATAGATGAAAACTTATTCATTGCCTATTTTTATGGCGACAATATCTCAAGCACATATTATTGCAAATTGGTTGAACATTTTTTTAATTTTAAATGTATATAATATTGCGACTCCATAATTTTATTTAATGTTATTTCTCTTCACTAGAAAATGCCTCAGACGCATTATTTTTAATTTTTTTTTAAATTATCCATTTTGACGCTTCTCTTCACTTTGCCGATATGAGTGCGAATAAATAATAGGTTGTCTATTTTCTGCATGTGAAACTGATGATTTCATATCCACTTACATACATACATATGTATGTTGAGTAGCGATACACTTCAAATGTTTTCTGTGCTGGGAACTGCGAAGCGAAATGTCGCCGCAAAAATGTTACAAGTCCGTTTTATTTTAAATGGAGTTTACACCGTACATTGTACAGTGCTTTCGCTTTAAAAATATATTATCGATATGCTCGTATATTTTTCACAACAGTAAATGGGTGAACAACTATCGATTAGTAGCAAACATCAAATTTTGTGATAATCGATGTTTGACAACATTGTTGGTGGCATCGAAGTTTCCAATGAATTGAGCAAAAAGACATCAATACAGCGACTTTTCAAAAGTTGTTTAGTAAGATTTTTTACTCGCTTCTAAAAGACATATTGAAAACAAAATACCATTTTATATTTTTTTGGAATACACTGAGTTCGCAGTGTTCGAAATTGGGCAAAAATATCAATACATCGATGTTGA
This sequence comes from Drosophila nasuta, assembly GCF_023558535.2. Taxonomy (NCBI): domain Eukaryota; kingdom Metazoa; phylum Arthropoda; class Insecta; order Diptera; family Drosophilidae; genus Drosophila; species Drosophila nasuta. The sequence goes on along the minus strand of NW_026869386.1, from coordinate 951,488 downwards.
CATTACCATAATACATACGTACATATATTACTCCAAGTCTTGAAGCAAAAGGACCAATTGCTGTCGTCCTGACTGTCGAGACTTTCTTCGCGGTAAAACAAAATTGATGTGCGTTAGCTAATAGCCTATGCGGCAATTGTGCGTTGCCAAACTTCACATGCATACACATACCAATATAGGTGAGCATGTAAATAAATAGACGCATGTAAACAAACGAAAGCACAGCTAGACAAAATACGCTCGTGTTCATCGTTCCGTATTCGATCTGCGACTGAACTGATTGTATAGACCAAAAAACTACACTTCGCGGCACAATCTAAAACAAACTTGATCTATATGCAAAAATAATAAATGATGTTATGGAGTCGGATACGCCTCCTACTCCTCCTTCAAATATTTTAAAATGCCATCGCTTCTGCTGTTACAAATATGTAGGTATTATTGCCTTTTATCTGACGGAAAAAAGACAAATGATAATATAATATATATAATCTTGATTAGCTTTGTAGAGTTGATTGACTTACATGTATGTATTTCTATCAATACGTTATTACTTAAACAGAGAAACAATTTAGATATGGAATACTTATTCGCTTGCCTAAAGTATACATATGTATGTATGAATGAATTGTCCCCTTGCACATGTACATATGTATACATATTTGTATGTACATTCCTATATACGCGTTATATGTAGATAGCAATCAAAGATCTAATGGCGTTTTATAAATTCGCGAATAGAACAATAAAATTATATTTGCGTTTACTTATAAATAAAAATTAATCTTAACCGCCGCGTTTTTTCATCTTTTTGTTTTCGTCGCTCAAAAACTACATATGTACTTACATACATACATATATACAAATAAACAAAATATATGAATATATATTATATATATATATATATATATATATATATGCATGTTTGTGTGTAGTCCCCGGAATTGCTGTACATTAAAAAATTAATGTCTTATATTATTTATTGCTTTTTGTCTATTTGATATTTGCTGTTCCATCCAGGCTAAACAGAAATTTACTTTTACACCCGCAAATTTACGTATGTATTTATATTCACACGAATAAAATATATTTGCGAAAATGTAATGTGTTATAATATATGTAGTTTCTAGCATATAAACATGCTATGTACATATAATCATCAATCGAACTCTGGGAGCGGCGACAGCCATGGCAATAATAGCCTTTCATTATATACTTTTTTATGTAAACAATTTAAGGGTAAACAAACCAAATGTATGTTTCAGCACCAGTTCTAGATTTCTATAAATTTTGCATCCAAATGTAATATCATATCGTCAACAAAGTAATAATAGTTGGTCAGTCTTTGTTGTCTGTATTTGTTTATTGGTAATCAAATAAGTTGATTGGACAATATCTCCCGTGAAACAATAATAATAATTCAGACAGCCTAAAGATATTATTTAAAAATGAATGCAAGTATAACTCATTTGTAGACGCCCGCACGGCTGCTGAGAATAGACACAGCAGCCCACTTTGTCTACGTATACAAAGATACATACACGAGTGACAACGACTTGCCCATTGACGTCAGCAATGCCCCCAAAGTCATATACTATAGCGGGCGGGCTGTCAAGCAGACAAGGCGAGGTATCACGACCATACCGAGAACGAAACAAACCAGACCGGAATGGGGCCGTGGCCCCGCTGGTATTGCTTATTCAGATACATGAATTTCAATTATACAACTTATTACTATCCCTGATTCACCTTAATTTTATTGATTTTACCCATTTATGTATAGGTAATCTGTCTGCAAAATTGCCTAAAATACTCGTTGTTAAGACTTTTCGCTCCAACACTTCTTTTTTTTTATGATCTACATTTATTTGCTTAAAAGTTTGTTTTTTTAATACAAATATTCTGTATGATGATAATAGTGGTATAGAATAGATACATAATTACTATATGGGAATTGAGATATGGATAAAAAAAGAAATGCAAGCTTGAAAGTTTTTTTGCAAAATAATAAATATGTTTTCAAAATTTTAAATGAAAATCTTTTAAAATGTTTATTCTGCTTCAATTCTTCCAACATCTGTAGAAGTTTATGCGACGTACCGTTGAGGTGTGAAAACAATAATAGGCATTCCGATGGGCTCGTTGAGGTTGAGCAGCTTTGCTCTTTACATAGTTCAAGCGGAAAATATATATGTGTGCAATGTTTTTATATTTGTTCCTTTATGTACAGAGGAACTTTCTACAGGGGACTTGTTAATTGGACCTCGATCACATTTTATGCGACGCTTATTTTGGTTCATTTTGTTCATACATATTTATTTTTTTTTTTTGGAAAACACCGTTTTGATCAGATCATTTTCGATATTAAATGATTACTTATGTACATATGGTACATACAAGGTATTGAAGTATATGCGTTTATCAGGCGGCTGTCGCAAAAATATACACAGAAACAATTAAGAAAGTTACAGTAGAAAGTGCTCGACTGTGAGATACCCGCTGCCCATTTTCAATTAAACCATATTCTACAAATATACCAAAAAATAAAACGCAAAAATATACTTCCATTCCAGCAGCCTTTTTATTATTTTATGCGGCTTGTGTATTTTGTATTTTAGTTATTTGTAATTTCCCTCTTTTCGATTTTGGTTTAAATTTATTAATGTTTATATATGTATGTATGTATACCTACCTATGTACATACAATTAACCAATGGACCTGAGTATCTGCAATATTTTTGAAAAATGAACATGATTTGGGAAAATTTGATATTATTAAGAATACACTAACTTTTAGTTTTAAATTAATTTTTGAATTTTTTTTTTCATTTTTTTCTTTTTCAGAGAAACGATCGTTTTCCTTTCGTTTGCGCCGATCATTCGGCGATGGTGGCAGTACGAATAGCCGTAATAGCAATAACAACAGTAGCACCTGTACCAATCATAACAACCGGAAGCGATGCAGTACTCCATTGACACCGATTAGCACTAGTACCGGCAAGTTGGAGGTACCAGGTGCATCTGTAAGCCGCCGTAGCAGCATTTACAAGAAGCCAGATAAGAATGATGGGGGGCCAAATTCATTTGATTCCAGATGTGGAGCTGCCGTTGATGACATTCGCAGATCAGTACAACATTGAAAAGACATTGGCTGAGGGCTGTTTTGCCAAAATTCTGCTTTGCCGTCACAGGCAAACAAACACAACAGTTGTGCTAAAGGCGGTCCACGCTGAGCTTACCACGATCAGAGAGTTTCAAAAAGAGTTCCACTACAACTATGAGCTATCTCATCATCATCAAATACTCAGCGCATATGCTGTGGCATTTCAAACCATGGATTACTACGTCTATGCTATGGAGCATGCACCGTATGGGGATTTGGCCTCTAATATTGGCCCAAATGGTTTGCATGAGACAGCCTGCAAGTTGATTGCCGAACAGTTGAGCTCAGCTCTTGGTTTTATGCACTCAAAAAATTTGGTACATCGTGATCTTAAAATTGAGAATGTGTTGGTTTTTACTCCAGATTTTACGAGAGTGAAACTTTGTGATTTTGGGGCTACCACTAAAAAGGGTTTGTTGGTACACAAGGTGAAGCATACGTGGACCAGTTGCGTGCCCCCAGAGCAACTCGAGTTAATAAAAAATGAGCGCTTTCAGTGTTTGCCGATCAGCGACTCTTGGCAATTTGGTATATTGCTATACAACATTCTTACTGGCAGTCCACCATGGCAATCCGCTGATTGGGTTAAGGATCAGTCGTATGCCAACTTTATGAAGTATGAGCAGAGAAAGACGACAAAAGTGCCTGACAATTTCCGTCGCTTCTCTCCACGGCTTATGCGGTGCTTTCGCAAGTATTTGAGTCACGATTCCGAGGATCGTTGCAAGATTACTGAAGTCAACAAGTACATGAAAGATCGATGGGTGGAATGCCGCATTTCAGCTTCCAAGTCAGCTACGCTAATCTCTCCAAATCAACATGATCAAGATTCATGCATCTATCTTAACCAGCGCGAAGGACGAATCTCTGGAGATGAGAATAAGTTACGCTTCAAAAGGATGATGTCAAGCTATGGTCTAGATATACCTATTGATCAAACAATGGTCCGGCGGCGCGTTTGGGATTGGCTATCAACATGTGATGCAAGCTTTGATCCCGAAATTGAAAGTTTGCATGCCTTAGATATGGCCTTGTAGATGGCTGCAATTAATGAGTGTGAAACATTCAAATTTGTTTATCTATTCAACCGATAATGAAAAATGACTCCCCCAAAAAAAGGGATTTTGGAATTTGTTAACACAAGACCGAATTTTATATACATAAATAATATTTTTAGATAATAAACTTCTGTCAATGTTTAGAATTTGAAGTACAGAAGCCCAACAAGAGGCTCTAAAGACCAAGAATGTAAAAATAATAGGTAATTCATATTCATAACAAACATAGACGTTAAATAGAATAAGAAAATCATGTCTTCGGATCACTTTCCACTATTGTTACCTTTCTAGTCTTCCGCTAAGATGGTTTTATAATCTGTATGAAAATATAGTTTTATATAAAAAATGTTATTAATATACAACCTATTTATACAAATGATACGAAATAATGCAATTATGTAGAACCTAATGAAATTATATAGTTAAGTGTGATTTACATATATTTCAGGAAATATACAAAATAATGCATGACCAAATGTAATTTAAATTTTATTTTATAAACTATTTGTATATATACCTTACTTTTTTTATATGTAACTATAATAAGCTTTGTTTTATATTCACAATAATTTGTAAAAATGAATTGTATTTTCCAAATCAATGTAAAGGCGCTAAAAAAACGTGAGCTTGTTTTTTATTCGTTGAAAAGGCACATCAAACCATGGGCAATACTGAACTATTGAACTAATTTTGCATACGAAAACGATTTGAATTTTGGTGTTTTCTGTGGCGCACATTGATCTTCGATTAATGGCTTCAGCATTTTATGGTCATATGTATTCATCAGAGATCTGCAGCGGTCTACCGTAACTACTATGTAGTGCAGCAAATAAATACAATATCAATTTCGTATTTGAGTATTTTTTTACTCGTTTTTTATATTTCTTTCTTTTCACTCATGTCTGAAATACTTGTCGCGATCTGAATGTGCAAGTACAATCAGGCACCACATAGAAAGTGTGAGTATATTGTTATTTCAGTACTTGGTGGTCGCGTGAAGAACTCATTTTTATAGACTCTACCGAAATAACTTTGTGCCTGCAGGAGCCATCTCTAACCCCATGATGTATATGATTAGCGTTAGGTTTTTCATTTTAATGTTTTGCATAATTATATTTTATTTTCTTAAATTAAATTAAAGGTAAAAGGGAAGATGGATCAATGACCGATCTACCTATCCCTGCGGAACTAATGTTAATTATTGCTTCACAGGTTTTCAGAGCTCACTATTAAGCGGCTACGTTTCGCTCTATTTCAAGTCGACACAATTCCTGCATAACATACATTGCATAGCTGCAAGCTTCCTCCCAAACTTCGGGCTTCCCGCACATGAGCACATGATCTCTGGTCAAATAGTACACCCAGCAGCCATAGCGAAACTTTCCCTTTGCTCTGCGAATCGTCGACAGGAGGTGCACTCTGCCGACCACTCACGACCAAAATGGTACAAATAATGCTCAGGAGTTGAGTAAGATAGAAGCTTACGCTATCCATTGGATATGAGTCCCACATGTGTAGCCTGCTTCTCAAGCTGGCCTCCCTAGCTGCACGACGTGCGCTACTTCTGTTTTGTCCGTGCCCACCGATTTTTCGTCTATCGCTTATCGGATGCCTCAGGCGTAATTCCTGGTCTTAATTGCTTCTGCCTAGATTGGAGTGGCGTAAAAAACGATCGACACTTGACTGTCTGTCAGGTCGTCTGTTCGTATGAAACAATGGATCTCAGAAACTTAGGAGATAGAGATAGATATATGTTTAAAATTTTTGCAACGCCTTTTCCGTCCGCTTAAACCGAAAAATATTGAATAGTAAAGTAGAATTTCGAAGTTAGAGCCGTGATTTTTGGTATATACAATAATAACTATAGTATTCATGATGTATTACTATGTTGACTTATTGTATACGTATTTTCGGAATAATTGCTTATAGTATTAAATATTTTGTGCAGATAGCTTTAATAATAAAATAAAAAGAAGGCTGATTGGGCTGGTAGGCTATTTTCCAATGACTGGCAAATTGTGCTCATTTAATCGAGTTTAGCTGTAAGCACATTTAAAAGACACCAAAAATAAATAATCGTTTTGTCCACATTTACCGCTGTGGCGCATGTTAATAATAAATTAATTTTTATGAGTTTCACATTTTCTATTTCAGAAGATTGATAAGTATAAATCCTATTTATAGTCTTCAACATACAACGAACATATACACACATACTTATGTTTTGTGATTTTTTTTATAGCACCTGAAAATTGCGATACTCCTTTAAATTCAGCTAAAGTCAACTATGCGTAGTGTGATTTATATTAATTTATCAATAGCGTCTTATTGTATAGTATAAAAAGTATATATCAGTGATCAAGAATCACCGTCAACAGCCGAGACGACTAGACATGTCTGCCTCTAATGTTTCGCAGAATAAGTTTGTTTTATAATTTTTATAATTCTCGTTGCTCGCATTGACGTTTTTGCAAAAGCATACATAGATTGTAAGCGCGTGGAAGGGAGTGCGCGATTGTCTATTGCCTTTACATATTAAAGTAGATGTTCATCTGCATTTGCAAAAACAAAGAGCAAATATCAGCACTTATGTGTCGCTGATAAGAGAGCCAAGAAAAATATTGAGCGATAGCTAAATATTGCCCTCACGCTTACACGGGTTTGCATAAGTACATATTTTGTGTAAACGCTTTCAGTTTGCGCTTACTTTGAATGCCGAAATTATTGACATTAAAACACTAAATAAATTCAATTGAAGATTGCATTAAAAAAAAAAAACAGCTTGAAGAAATTAACTTTTAACTAGCTACCTTTTAGGTTCTAGTTTGATAACCAGTCACCAGAAGAAAATATCTTTAAGTCAGTTATGAATTTTTATATTTATCTCATCGACTAGTCAATTCAGGTGAGTACTATAATCACAGTTTAGAGCTCGAAAGCCGAAGAGCAAAAATTGTTTCATTTGGGTTCCAATCTATCTTGACGAACTTTATGTTAGGAACTCCACATATAAGACCTATAGCCAATTATCAATAATAAAGAAGTGAAGTATATAGCAGCTTTGTAATGTAAAGATCATTAATTTCCTTAGACCAACGCTTAATTGACCACAGTGCGCCAAAAACACTATTAGCCGAGGCAGATTAGTCGTTGATGTGGCTGACCTTTCCACTCTAGTAGGAAGGAGACAAGGAGTTCTAAACTACGATATTTAAACCATAACATTTTCGAATCGTGTATGTCGAGCCACGTTTCAGAAAAGACACCGACATTAAAGATTAATCAATTTACTACACAGACCTCTTACATTTTGATATTCAATTGAGAGGGATAACTAATTTTTGAGCTATCTACATATGTAAAGTACATATTCAAAATGAAATTCCGGACGAGTTCGAATTTTTTCTTTGACAAATGTTATTAAAATGATCAGCCGGAACAGTCAATTTGAAGAACAATATTTCCTGGGAATCATTAAATTTTAATTTGTCCACTGAAATATTAGCTTTATATGACGAGAGTTTATTCGGACTAGAGGTGGGCGCGGGCCTGTATTTTAAGGCCCGGGCCCGCACGAAAACAAACTCTTTTTTGAGAGGCCCGGCCCGGCCGAACACGAAACTTTTTCGCTAAGGCCCGGCCCGGCCCGGCACGAAACTTATTTACACATATAAGGAAATTCAAAAAACATGTAATTTATATATACATATGGGTAATTCTCTGGTAAATGTCGCGTGCGAACAGCTTTTCAGTGACAAAAAAAACATAAACTAAAACAATTTTAAAATTAAGTGAAGGTTTTTCTTAAAGCTTTGGAATAGCACTATTTTTAGAGCTAAGATTGATTTTAGTAACTTATTCTGTTTTACGATAAAATACATAAATTCGTTCATTTTTTGGTTTTGCGTACGAATTTGTTAATTTTTGCAATTATCAGAACAGAAAACAAAACAGAAAAAAAATTCCAAACCCATTCTTAGGTCTAATTAAAGTACTAATCTAGAGCTATAAAAATAACCTTTACTTATTTTGAAAATTGTTTCAGAATATGTTTTTTTTTGTAACTGAAAAGCTGGTCGCACGCGACATCCCTCAGAGAATTACCCATATATATATTTATTAAGGTTTTTATATTGAATATTGTTATGTATTTAATGAAAAACAAATTCATTCATATTTTTATTTAAAAATAAAATTTTTTCTACATTTTTGCTTTTAGCCTAGAGCGTTTTTCATTTAAACCATGGCCCACAGATTTGGTAATTTCACAATAGGCCGCCAATTTTTAATTAGTGGTGTGCAAACAAGTATAATATTGTATAACCAAATCAATAGTATAAGCTTAAAATGCGATAAATGGCGGTTCTAATTCGATCAAATCAAAATTGTTTTCAGGCCTACTTCAGGCCTACTTCCGTACGAATCTTAATTATAAGGCCCGGGCCCGCCCGAACCCGCTCCGGGCCTGTGTAAGCCCACGGGCCACGAAAAAAAGCCCGGCCCGTGCCCACCTCTAATTCGGACCAATGGATAATCTTGGATTGGTTTTTTTTGCGCTTTGGCGATTCATCTAAAACTTTAATCTTTTTAACCATCAAACGTCCAAAGATATATGTATCTAAAGCCTTTCTTCGTATGTCCTTCTCCACATCACTCCACGATTGACTCGTCTACTTTGAGCTTGATTTGGACTCAATCACGTCAATAATACTTTTAATACATTTAGGCCAGCGCAACATAGCTAGAGGCAAACAAAACCAATACGTACGTATACGTATTTATACGTACGTTGTACAGTAGAAATCAAAATAAAACGAGGTATACTAAGTAGGGAAACTAATTAAAGGATATTAAATCTAAATGACAAAAAAACATAAATAAAGATACACAAACAAAAATCAAAACAAATTCCAAAAGTTGAACATTTGACGCTGCCTAGTACTTATGTACGTACATACAAACAAACAGTTCAGAGTTCTTCGGGAGGATCCATAAAGAAAGTCGAAGGCTTACACTTATTGCAATTTAAATTTAACAAATTTACTGAGCACAAAGATACAAAACAATGAAAGACCTCTTTCCAGTCTTGAGCCTACAAGAAAATTATTGAATGTCAAGCACAGATTAACATACATACATATCTAAATACAAGGGAATGTTTTATAACAGAAGAAAGATCATTTATAAACAAAGTAAACAGTAGAGTTGCGAAATAATAACTACAATGTTATAAGGCAAGGTTAGCGATATTGTAACATTAACATAACTATAACATATGTATATAGCATTATGTAAGTACAGTTTTGCGACAACGCTCCTCGGTCGGTTGGGCGGGACGAGGGTTTCTTTCAGTTGGGTTCCGTGCGTAATAAGCTTTTCCTCGGTGTCGCTTGGACCACATAAATGTGCATACTATGTACATACAAGTTAACACACAAAAGAAGACCCAAAACCAAGTTGCCCAACACATCCGCCTCATGCCGGTGCAAGCTATTCCAGGAACATCGAGCAGTGCACCCAATTCACCAACCAAAGCAGCGCTGTCAACGCCGCTGCTGAAACTCACAGCTTTATATAGGGCTAGCTTCAGAATTAGTTTTTAGTCTCTAAGTTGATTTAATAAAGTATGGTTCTGACCAGAACCTTAATCAAAATTTTTTTTGTTATTATTTGAAAACAAATAGTTAATTTACATCAACGTCCAACAAAAAAAATATGTATATGCAATACGATACTAAAAGAAGTAGAAGAAGTACACGAGTTAAATAAAGATGACGTGCGCTTACAACATCAGAAGTGAGATTTTACAACGTTATGTTAAAAACAAGTAAGAAAGTTACAGTCGAGTGTGCTCGACTGTGAGATACCCGCTACACACTTTTAATAAAGCCAAAATATTGCGGTATCATTTTCAATATATACTCAAAATACTAAAAAAAAAATACTAAAAATATACCAAATGGTATGTTTGATATATCAATATAGTACACCATTTAAAATATACCATAGACGGCACAATGTGCCAGATTGTCGGCTAAAGAAACTCAGACCCCTAGTATGTAGGCGTTTTTGCCCATACAAAAGTATTTCTTTAATAACTTCCACAATTTTTATTTGATCGCAACCAAATTCAGGAATCATAACTACTATAGTATTTATTGTATACACCAAAATTCGCAACTCCAGCTTTAAAATTAGGCTTATTATTTGATTTTTTTGATTTACGGGTGCGGAAGTGGGCGTGGCAAAATAGACAAATAGACTTTGCGATTACCAAAAACATTCCAAACAAGTAAGAAAGCTACAGTCGAGTGTGCTCGACTGTGAGATACCCGTTACCCATTTTTAATATAGGCAAAATATTGCGGTATCATTTTCAAAATATACCGAATATACTGCAAAAATTCTAAAAATATACCAAATGGTATATTTGGTATATAGATATAGTATACCATTTAAAATATACCATAGACGGCACAATGTGCCAGATTGTCGGCTAAAGCAACTCAGACCCCTAGTAAGTAGGCGTTTTTGCGCATACAAAAGTATTTCTTTAATAACTTCCACAGGAATCATAACTACTATAGTATTTATTGTATATACCAAAATTCGCAACTCCAGCTTTAAAATTAGGCTTGTTATTCGATTTTTTTGATTTACGGGTGCGGAAGTGGGCGTGGCAAAAATTTGAAACAAACTTGATCTGCGTGCAAATATAACAAATGCTGTCGAAAAAAAATTAGAGCTCTATCACTCTATAGTCTCTGAGATCCAGTGTTTCATACGGACAGACACACAGACGGACAGACAGACAGACGGACATGGCTATATTGTCTCGGCTGTTGACGCTGATCAAGAATATATATACTTTATAGGGTCGGAGATGCCTCCTTCTACCTGTTACATAAATTTCCTGTTGGCAAAAAGTTATAATACCCTTCTACCCTATGGGTAGCGGGTATAAAAATCTGATAAGCGCCGAATGTCTTTGGGACCAGGAACATTGGAACAATCACTAAAATTGACCTTACAGAAAACCAATTGGATTAAGTACAGAAAGTATATTAGCTCACACATTGAGCTAAGTCTCCATCTGAACAATGAATCCGACGTAGACAGCTTTGTTAATTCACTGGAGTCTGTACTTGTCTCTGCAGCCCAAGCTTCAACACCTCAAACCATAAATACACAAAGCAATCGAAAGGAGACAAATCTACAAATCGTGCAGTTCGTCCTCGAAAAGCGACGCTTACGTCGAGAGTGGCAATTCCACAGATCGCCATCTGCTAAGCAAAGTTTAAGATATGCCTCACGTGAACCTACTAAAGCTCTACAGCAAGAAGAAGCATATGTCCAACGCCACAACATAGAGCAATTGTGTACTTCTAGTACAAAAAACTCACTATGGAGAGCTCACCCTACTCTGAGCTCACCGAAAGAAACCGTGATGCCTATTAGAAATCCCACAGGAGGCTGGGCGCGTAGCGATGCAAACAGATCCAGCACGTTTGCCAACCATCTTAAAAATTTATTCCAACCAAATCCTGCCACGAATGCGTTTACTCTGCCGACTTTACCAAACGATCCTCAGCTTCAACGTGAGCCAATCGAATTTCGCCCAAATGAAATCGTTAGCATCATCAAAAATGAACTGAATCCGAAAAAATCCCCGGACTGCGACCACATAACTGCCAAAATGATCATCGAGCTCCCATATTGCGCCGTTTGCACTATCACCCAGCTTTTCAATGCCATCGCAAAACTTGGCTACTATCCAGTGAGATGGAAAAAGTCAATTATAATAATGAGAGCAAAGCCGGGCAAAGACCACACAATCCCCACGTCGTATAGACCTATAAGCCTACTTTCATGCTTATCTAAACTCTTTGATAAATGCGTTTTGACTCGGATACACATACCTACGACTCCAGGTAGGAATCCCGTCACATCAATTTGGGTTTCGTGCAAAGCATGGAACAATTGAGCAGGTCAACCGAATAACATCAGAAATTCGGAACGCGTTTGAAAAACGAGAGTACTGTACTGCCATATTTTTAGATGTCTCTCAAGCATTTGATAGAGTCTGGCTAGAAGGTCTAATGTACAAGATCAAGACAATGCTCCCCAACAACACCCATAAGCTTTTAGAGTCTTATCTTTACGACAGAAAACTTGTTGTGAGATGCAACACTGCTATATCTGATGATTTCACTGTTGGAGCTGGAGTTCCTCAAGGGACTATACGTCAACACTATACGTCCTCTACACAGCAGACATCCCGACAAGCACACGAATAACAACATCTACGTTTGCTGATGATACAGCTATTCTTAGCCGATTAAAATGCCCGAGGAAAGCAACTGCGCAGCTAGCTCTTCATATGGTCGATGTTGAAAAATGGCTATCAGAATGGCGAATTAGAGTGAACGAACAAAAATGCAAGCACGTTACATTCACCCTGAACAGGCAAAACTGCCCGCCGCTAACGTTAAACAACACTCTACTCCCGCAAGCAAACGAAGTGACATATCTAGGAGTACACCTCGACAGAAGACTCACATGGCGCCGGCACATTGAAGCCAAAAGAACACACCTAAAGCTAAAAGCCAGCAGCCTTCATTGGCTTATCAACGCTCGGTCTCCCCTTAGCCTTGAATATAAAGACCTGCTGTATAACTCGGTACTAAAACCTATATGGATGTACGGCTCCCAGTTATGGGGGAATGCCAGCAATAGTAATATTGACATAGTCCAGCGAGCTCAGTCGAAGATCTTGAGAACCATCACCGGGGCACCGTGGTACGTTAGCAACGAAAACATACAACGCGACTTAAACATCCTACCAGTCAAAAAAGTAATCGCAGAACACAAGGAAAAGTACTTTACCAAGTTGCTGTTGCACCCTAACCACCTGGCGAGAGGTCTAACAATAAAATAAGAACAAAGTACTACAAAAAAAAAAAAAAGTACCGGGGCTGCCAACAAGAGGCTCTAAAACTGAGCTATTATATCGATTAAATGCTGTCCCAGTAGTGAACGTAGTCAAATTCCTTGCATAGATGGTGATGCAAAAGCAGATGATATTGCGGAGACGATTGGCGATAGAGCGACAAAATTTGGAATAGTAAACGAATTTGTCACCAATAAAATGCAGAAATGCCGGAAGGGAAAATGATCGCGAATGAGTGGCAGTGCGATTCCAATTTGCCAAAGAGATATTAGTGGGTTTTTACTGGCAGCTTCAATCAACTGATATGATATGATAAAATGTGATGCATTGCAATGGCTGCATTCAGATCCGATGCGTATCGTATAGAGAAGTTTCATGATGAGCAAAATATCCAAGGCCGAATTAAGACGCAAATTTGTATGTGGTGTGAATTCTGGGCAATGCTGCCACGAGACATCAACTTGGAGAATGACGAACTATTAGAAGAGCAAGAAAAGTGATGGACACCTGGGTAGCAGCATTATGGAGTCAAGATTTTTGAACTGTAACAGGAAACAGCAAACGAGAGAGGTTCGTGTTATAGATATATGGTGTTGGATCATTTTATTGCTCTGTGCTCATAAAAGAAGACTGCTTCTGGAAATCCTTAAGTAAGAAGGGTAAGAATTTATTTTAGCAAATCGAGTTAGAATTGAATAGGATAAATGTAAGCTTTTACAAAGTAAAGTGAAGTATTTGACTTTTGAAATTTCAAATGATGGGATAAGATCAGACGACAAAGGATAAGAAGCTGTAAATAATTTTCCTCTACCAGATAGGGTGTTATCCGTCTACAGTTTTCTAATTTTACGCTCATCAAAGACGTTATATGATTTATTAAAGAAAGACAAAAAGTAAGTGTATTTACAACCATAAGGATGAAACAGTTCGTTAGGATTTGGAGCAATACTGTTACAGAGTAACTCAGATGGAAAGTAGCATCGAGTATTTTACTATTTGAAGCGAAAAGCTGGCTCAGAGTCTAATTCGCATTACCCTGAATTAGAATCTTTAGCGATAATATGTGTATTATGTAGATTTAGAGTTTATTTGCAAAAACAAAAAACAAAAATTTTAAATTTATGACAGATTGCAATTCATTGAATCTAGCGTTAAAAAAAAATTGAATTAAATCCAAGGATTGCAAGATGGGCGTTATAAATGCATGAATTTGATTTTGAAGTAACACACAGGTATGAAAAACAAATGAACACACCAAATTGTTTCAAATGTATTGTGCTATCTGTAAACCGCATTTTAAATTGTTTGAATTGTCCGTAAACTCATGCTCTTTTCCAAAAATCTGGAAAAAATTATTTATTATACCTATCCTAAAAAAGGGAACAAATCTAAAGTTCAAAATTTCGCGGTATATGTAAATTGTCTGCGATTCCGAAAGCATTTGAAAAAATCATAACTTCTCAACTGCAACATTTGTGTAAGTCTATAATTTCACCTTACCAACATGGGTTTGTGAAATCTAGGTCCACTTCTACTAACTTATTGGAGTTCTCTTCTATTGTAATTAAAGGATTCGAGAATAAAATGCAAGCAAATGTCATTTACACCGATTTTAGTAAGGCTTTTAACTCAGTAAGTGATCACCTCTTATTGTATAAACTTAATCTTTTAGGGTTTCCTCATAGTCTAATTGAGCGGATCTCCTCATACCTGTCCAACAGAATTCAGAATGTTTATTATAATGGCTTTGTATCTAAATGTGTCCAAGTTACTTCTGGTGTGCCCCAGGGTAGCCATTTGGGTCCTCTATTGTTCATTTTGTTTATAAATGGTCTTCCTTCTGTTATTGAGCATTCCCGTGTACTTATGTACGCTGATGACGTTAAGCTTTGCCTGACATTTAATGAAAGTTTTGCGATGTCACTGTTGCAATGTGACCTTTATCGCCTAGAATCTTGGTGCAGAGTAAATATGTTACACCTCAATAGCAATAAATGTAAGTTTATAACCTTCTGTAGGGGTTCTTCCCAGGTAAATAATTATGTTTTATATAACACTCCTCTAGAGCGAATTGAAGTTGTGAATGACTTGGGGGTTCTGCTTGATGCTAAACTAAAATTTGATTAGCATATTCTGTCTGCTGTAAGTAGGGCCTTGGGTGTTCTGGGATTTATAAAACGCTGCACTATGGGCAAAAAGTCCCGAATTGCGGCATTTTTACCATTTTTGAAGATAGAAACATGAAACTTTGTACATATACCTAAAAAATAAAGATCGAATTTCGGATTTTTTCTTTTTTCAATTGGACCACGCCTTCCTTCCCGCCCACCTTACCATGAACTTATAATTTTCGATTTTTTTTCTAAAAATTTATTTTAAAATATTTTAATGTAATATCAAAATCAAATTAAAAATTAATTAGAGCCCAATATTATGTTTTGTGACTCCATACCTTGGTGTCCAGTTAATAATTTATTCTTCACAAAGCTTTTCCTCCAACTCCAGGGAACTTTGCCCAAAAATTTCGAGTTCATTATCTCCGCCTTCTTCTACCTGATTATCATTATTGTCTACACATGCCCATGTTATTGGGGGCTCAATATCAGGAGATTTCAAAAGAGCTATAACATCTCTTGGTAGGCTTTTTAATAGTTTAATCTTTGGCGTTCCTTTAGATTTATAGTTGAACGCAGTGGGTCAGAGGAATCCAATGCTCTATTAAACACATCTGATATGGTATTCAGGCGGCTGTTTTTCCTTGCATGAGAAAACATATCGAGTTTGTACAATTTTTTGCGCTCTTCTGACGCATTTTCACGGAGAGCCCCTAGAAGAAGTACGGAGGTTTCCATAATTTGGTGCCAATGTACTAGTACTTTACGCAAAATTTGAAACATTGGATACAACTTATAAGTATTAACGTATAAGTACATCAAGTACCTACTTTAACTTTCGATGGGCATACCTCAAACTCACATTATGTAGCAATTAAAATTATATAAACACTTTTCAAAAGTCATGCAACAATAGCATTGACTTTTCTGTTTCATAGACTAGTTTAAATGCTTATTTTCACTTTAACCTTGGTCCTGCCTCAGTATACGTCAATCGTTTACGACCAGGCTTTTCGCGTGGAACATCATCTTAAGAAACGCAATTATGAACGAATTATGAACATCACTTAATTCATTTTCATTGATATTTTGCAAAACAAACTGCTTCACAGCAGTTGGCGGTTGTTTTTGCTCCAAAAATCAAGCAACGTTGAAAAACAAGACGTAAATACAACTGCAACATTGAGTTTTGCCGTAAATCGGGCAAAAATGTTAACCACTATTTGATTGTTAACAGTTTGGTTAATAACATTCAGCTTTAATAGGCCTCTACCGGCCTAGACGCACAAGTTACACTCCACAGAAACACAAATACATTTGTTACCAGGGACCTAAAAACATACCAACAACACATTGCATGATTGGTTAATATATCACATGTACTAAAAATTTAGTGCCAATAATTAATATTACATACCTTAACGATTAAATTCCATATTGAAGCTTTTTTGTTTGATTTAATATTTGAATATAAAATTGACAGAAAAAATCACAAATTTTCTCGCCAATTGTTTTTTTTAGAGGGTCCAGACCATAGTCTTTAAATATGGGCGAATAACAAATTACCAACGAAGTCTAAAATTCTTTAAAAATATGTTTCAGTATTCTTGAAGTATTCTAATTCAAAAAATAAAGTCAATTTAATGATACCGAACACAAAAAAAATGTAAAAATGCCTCACTGCGACTTTTTGCCCATAGCGCGCTGGTCGAAAGAGTTCAACGATCCCTTCATTACCAAAACTTTGTACGTCTCACTGGTTCGTCCTATCCTTGAGTACAGATCTCTTGTCTGGAATCCCCAGTATAGGGTTTATGAAGATAGGATTGAGTCGATGCAGAAGCAATTCTTGTTATTTGCTCTACGTAGTTTAAATTGGAATCCTAATATTAGATTACCACCTTATCGCAGTAGACTTTTATTACTAAACCTTCCTTCTCTTTCTAACCGATGAATTATGCAAGGTGCTTACAGAGACTAATTAATGGTGAAATAGACTCTTTGGAGCTGTAAAGTCAAATTAGTTTTGCAGTTCCAGTCAGGATCACTAGGAATTTTCTTCCTCTTCTCATTTCACGAAGAACTACAAACTTTGCTTGCCATAATCCCTTCCATATTCTATGTGTGAATTATAATAATTTCAATAACGTAGTTTGCTCTAGTAAATCTATTCCTCTGCTCAAAACATTATTATTTAATTGTTTTCCATCTTCTTATACATATAACCTAACATATTTTTAAGGTAACTTAATTAGCTGTCCAGCGTCTTTTAACATTTATTCGCAGTTTTCGATTAATGCATGCTGTTCACAAATTTATTTTATTTTGTCCGCGCGTCAACAAGCCCGTGCTTGATGGTACTGCCGTCAACGTCAACGTCCAAATATCCTGAAAGGCTAGCGATACCGTAATATTAAACTAACTATAACATACATAAGTGGTATAAAGTAAAATAAGTATTGGAGAGTCTATAATCACAAGCTGAATAAATAGGACTCGCGTTCGCAAGATTTAAATAAGAAAGATTTGAGAAAATACTAAAAGATTAAGAAAAGTCAGAAGCCCTACTAAAATCGGTATAAGGAACATCAGTTTGCTTTTTATTTTCAAATTCTTGCATTTAGATAGATGAAAAATTAAATGAGTTAGTGGACCTAGAGTTTGGAATCGCGGAAAGCTTAGATATTATATTTCACAATAACTTAAAACATTACATTTATTCTCTTTCTTATAAATGAGATCAATAAACAAGCAAACAATTTATGCCTGTAAGAAATCTGCAGCCGAGTGGGCTCGACTGTAGAATACCCGCTACCCATTTTCAATAAAACAAAACAGAAAAGTATTATTTTACAATATACCAAATTAATATACCGCAAAAACATTAAAAATATTTAATTTTTTGTAAAGTGCTTAGTAAATTAGTTAATATATATTTTTTTACATATTTGTAAAATAAAAATAAAATAAAATAGAATTAATAGCACATTTAATTATTAATTAATTATTTAATTAAGTTTAATATAATAAAGCATTTAAGAAAGTTACAATCGCGTGTGCTCGCCTGAAGAAAACGCAAGCAAGAAAACTTACAAGAGCGTGAACACTTATGGCAGGGC